>NC_141016.1:1318984-1776484 GCF_052327205.1 Somniosus microcephalus | reverse complement strand
AGATTGTGTCGATTGGGCTTATACTCACTGGAGTTTAGAAGATTGAGAGGGGATCTCATCGAAACTTATAAAATTCTGTCAGGCCTGGACAGACTAGATGCAGGAAGGATGTTTATGATGGCCGGGGAGTCCAGAACCAGGGGTCATAGTCTAAGGATAAGGGGTAAGCCATTTAGGACTGAAATGAGGAGGAATTTCTTCACCCAGAGAGTGGTGAACCTGTGGAATTCTCTGCCACAGAGGACGGTGGAGGCCAGTTCATTAAATATATTCAAAAAAGAGTTGGATATATTTCTTGAGGCTAAAGGGATCAAGGGATATGGGGAGAAGGCAGGGACAGGGTACTGAATTTGGATGATCAGCCATGATCTCATTGAATGGCGGAGCAGGCTCGAAGGGCCGAATGGCCTACTCCTGCTCCTATCTTCTATGTTTCTATGTTACGTCAACATGTCTGAGCAGCAGTGCCAAAGGCGGCTCCGACTTTCACGAGAGGTAGTGGGTGACATCTGCGCAATGCTGCAACAAGACCTGCAGCCCAGAGGACCAGGTGGACAACCCTTACCAGTGGCCGTTGATGAATCCGTGATTCTTAAAGTATGATGTTTTCCAATAACTGCACGGAGGCTGTAACTTAACAATCAACAGGTGTTTACTGGAGGAGGGTAGTCTCAAGACTGACAGTACAGAGGCATGCTCATGGCTTATATACAGGTGTGGTCACTGCCGGTACTACAGTATACAGGAGCTGTAAAAGTAGTTCTCTCTTAAAGGTACATACACTACAATTCCTCCCCTTTTAGATTAGCAGTACCCATAATATTCAAATAACAATTAACACTTTAACATGCACATTAAACAGAAATAGCCCATTTATAGATTCAGTCTTTGGGGCGGCTTCCTGATCCTTTCTGGATAGCGCCTTTCCTGAGGTTCTTGTTCTTGGTGCGGAGGCGATTCTGGCCCCCTTTCGTCGGTTAGTTCATCAGTTTCCACTGCTACTGTTTCTGAGGTAGATGCTACCGGTATGTCGGGTTCATCCCCAGGTACGCGAGACATGGGGTTGACTCGTTCCTATGACGCTAAGATCTGGTCGACGTGGCGTCTCACAATGTTCTCCCCGACATCCACTGTGTACATTAATGGCCCCTGCCGTGTGCATATCGTTCCGGGTTGCCATTTCTCTGTTCGGTAGTCACGGGCCAAGACTGGTTGTCCTACATTGAAGCTCCTTGTCGGCTTCTCATTGATGTGCTGGAATTGTTTATCCTCAACATTTCTTCGCACATTTGGTCTGAGCAAATCCAGACGAGATCTCAACCTTCGGTTAAAGAACATCATGGCCGGGGTCTGGTTGGTAACTGCATGTGTCGCATTTCTGTAGGCTAACAGGAAATTGTCCACCTTATGCTGTGGTGGAATTTCATCATCGCACATGGCCTTTATCGCCTTTTTAAAGGTTTGTACGAACCTCTCAGCCAATCCATTTGTGGCTGGATGATACGGGGCAGATGTGTAATGCCTTACCCCATTCCTTCTCATAAATTTCCGAAACTCTTCGGACACAAACTGTGGTCCATTATCAGAGCAAATCTGCTCTGGCAAGCCGTTCCTGGCAAATATGGTCTGTAGGACTGCAATCGTTTTCTCTGTAGTGGTTGAGGACATTTTTATCACCTCAGGCCATTTCGAGTGCGCATCCACTGCTATTAAGAACATTGAGTCCATGAATGGACCAGCAAAATCAATATGCACCCGTTGCCATGGAGAGGAGGGCCACTCCCATGGGTGTAGAGGGGCATGTGGTGGTGCATTTTGGACCTGCTGGCATCCTGAGCAGCTCTTGGTTAGGTCCTCGATTTGTTGATCAATCCCCGGCCACCACACATAAGCCCTAGCAAGGCTTTTCATTTTCACCCCTCCCAGATGACCTTCGTGAAGCTCATTGAGCACTCTCTCCCTTAACTTGGGTGGAATTACCACTCGGGATCCACACATCACTGTCCCCTGGCATACTGACAGCTGTTCTCTTCTGGATGAGAATGCTGGCAACAGTGAGTCGCCATGTGTTGGCCATCCCCTCACCGTCAAATCATATACCCGAGACAGTGTCGGATCATTGCGGGTCTCCTTCTCTATATCCGCGTTAGTTACTGGCAATCGTTCAATTGTTGACAAATAAAATATCTCGATAGGGTCCACTGCTGGTGCTTCCTCCACAGTAGGCAGTGGCAAGCGTGATAGACCATCAGCGTTTCCATGCTGTTTCGTGCCTTTATATTCTATTCCATATTGGTTCGCCCCTAGAAAAAGGGACTATCTTTGTAACCATTGTGCAGTCATCACCGGAACGCCCTTCTTTGGATTAAAGATGGAGACAAGTGGTTGGTGGTCAGTCAGCAAGGTGAACTTCTGCCCATGCAGATAGTGGTTGAATTTTTTTACTCCACATACTAGGCTGAGGGCCTCCCTGTCGACCTGGGCGTAGTTGCGCTCAGCTGAGGTTAGTGACCGAGACGCAAAGGCTACTGGCCTCTCCAACCCGTCTGGGAATTTGTGCGACAGCGCCGCTCCAATACCATAGGGTGATGCATCACATGCCAACCGAATTGGTAGTGCTGGGTTGAAATGGCCAATACCTCTTTTGATGTGATCAATTCTTTGCACTTCTGGAAAGCTCGTTTACATTCGTCATTCCACTTCCATGGTACCCCCGTTTGCAGTAGGGTATTCAGTGGGTGTAATACTGTAGACAAATTTGGTAAGAACTTATGGTAGTAGTTCACCAGCCCGAGGAACGACCTCAGTTGTGACACATTTTCCGGTGCTGGAGCCTTGACTACTGCCTCAATCTTTTCAGGGGACTTATGTAACCCCTCTTCATCAATAACGTGGCCACAATGCGAGATCTGCTTCTGGAAAAACTCGCACTTGTGGCGATTAGCTCGTAGCCCATATTCCTTTAATCTAGTGAGCACCTTCTCCAGGTTGGCGAGGTGATCACTGTCATTTTCGCCCGTGACCAGGATGTCGTCCAAATAACACTGGGTCCCTGGAATCCCTTGCAGGACTTGATCCATTGCCCTTTGCCAAATAGCCGGAGCCGATGCTACCCCAAACACCAGCCGGTTGTATTGGTAGAGACCTTTATGAGTGTTGATCGTGAGGTATTGTTTCGAGGTTTCTTCTACCTCCATTTGCAAGTACGCCTGGGCCAGATCAATTTTGGTGAAGTGTTTACCTCCAGATAGCGAGGCGAAAATATCCTCAATCCGTGGAAGCGGATATTGTACCGTGTGAAGGACTGGGTTCACTGTCACCTTAAAATCCCCACATATGCGGACCTTCTTTGGTTCCCCAGGCGTATTACTCAACGACCTCTTCATTACAGGAACGATGGGTGTAGCCCACTTGCTCCAGTCTACTTTGGACAGTACTCCTGAACGTTCCAACCGACAGCTGGTCGGATCGCATAAGGCACCTGTCTGGCCTTAAAAAACTTTGGGCTTGCATTTTCCTCTATTTTAATCGTTGCTGTTATGCCTTTTAGTGTTCCGAGTCCCTCCTGGAACACTTCTTGTGCGTCAGTTAGCATTTTTGACAGTCGTCCAGGTGTGACGTCGTCATCCTTTTTGGCCTCAACCTTCAGTGCCTGTATGGAATGCCAATCTAATTGTATCTTCCGGATCCATTCACATCCTAGTAGTGGTGGTCCTCCATCTGGCAGTACATATATGTCCATTTTAGGTATTTCCTGGCCTTTGTATGTCACTTTCACCCTTATTTTTCCTTTGGGGTAGACTTTCTGCCCCGTGTACATCTTCAAGACAATCTCTGTAGCTTTCAAGGGTATATGTGAAAATAGCCGCTTGTAGTCCCTTTGGTTTATGACTGTTAGGGCTGATCCTGTGTCCAATTCCATTTTCACTTGGACTCCGTCTATCTTGAGTGTGACCCAGATAGTCTGGTGATCCTCCATTTTGGTTACCTTATGTAGTTTCAGACAACCCAGCTCCTTGCTTTCGGAGTCTGTATCACTTTTCTGTTCGTCTGAACTACTGTCCATCACCTTATGTACCTTTTTGTACTTCTCCTGTGGAGATTTCTTGCTGTTGGTTTTCTTCCCTGACCTGTAGACTCTTGCTATGTGTCCTGCTTTTCCACACTGTCTGCACACTTGGTCCTTGAACCAACAATCCTTCTGGTCGTGTGTTGTTCTGCCGCAGCGATAACACTTCCCTGCTCCATATGACATTTCATTGGTGCCGTATTCTTGCGGTCTCCGTTGTATCTCTGCAGCGCCCCATGCGGCTGCTTCGTGTGATACTGCCATGCTGAAAGCCTTGTCCAGCGTAAGATCCTTTTCTGATAGAAGCCGTTTCTGGGTTCCTTCACTTTGAAGCCCACACACAAACTTGTCCCTTAACGTATCTGCTAGTCCCACTCCAAACTGGCAGTGTTTCGATAGCTTGCGCAGTTCCATTAAGTACTCAGCATTACTTTTGTCTTTATGCTGGTTCCTTTTGTGGAACTTAAATCTTTCTGCTATCAGCAGCGGTGTGGGGTTTAAGTGGTCCTGTAGGATTTCTACTATGCTTTCGAAATTCTTATCCACGGGCTTCTCTGGGGTTATTAGGTTTCGCAGTAACCCATAAGTTTTTGCACCCATGGAATTTAACAAAACCAGTGCTTTCCTAGCATCTGGCACTTCATTCGCCCTGCAGTACACCTCAATGTGTTGCACATATGTCGTCCAATCTTCGACATCATTGTCGAACGCAGTGATACTGCCACTCTTCGGCATCCCTGGGTGTGATTTAACTGTCTAAAATGGCGTCTCCCGTGCTCTCTCTTCTTCTCCGCTGGCACAAAATGGCGTCTCCCGCGCTTTCCTTTCTTCCCGCGCTCGCCCTTCTTCTCCGCTGCGGCTTCTAAAAATGGCGTCTCCCGCGCTCTCCCTTCTTCTCCGCGGCTCAATGGCGTCTCCCGTGCTCTCCCTTCTTCTCCCCGCGGACACTGTTCAGCCCTTGAGCCCTGGCTGTGCTCTGCGCGTTCTCCTGTGCGTCTTTCCCGTTGCCGCCGCTCGGTCCTGAACCCGACTGCTGCTTTACCCTCTCTCTCTCTGTTTTGTTTTTCCTCGACGCCGCTCGGTTTTCAACCCCCGGCTGTGCCCTGTGCGCTTCACCCTCTCTCTTACCCTGTCGACGCTGCTCGGCGTTTTCTCTGCCGTCGGTCGGCTCCAGCCGCCGCTGTCCGGGAAGGGTCTGCGCTGTACCTGTTGCCAGTCTGTTGCTGGATCGTCGTGGCTGGGGAACCAAGCCCGGCTCTCAACAGCCTCCCCTGCGATGTTCACTCTCTGCCGGATGACTGGGCGGTTGCTCGTGGGCGACGCCCGTGATTCTGGCCTCGACTTTCTTCCACCGCCCTCCCGGAGCGAATCCTTGAAGGGAAATGCAGAGTTGCAGGTAGATTCGAATCCCATCTCGTTGCCACTGTTGAATCCGTGATTCTTAAAGTATGGTGTTTTCCAATAACTACACGGAGGCTGTAACTTAACAATCAACAGGTGTTTACTGGAGGAGGGTAGTCTCAAGACTGACAGTACAGAGGCATGCTCAAGGCTTATATACAGGTGTGGTCACTGCCAGTACTACAGTATACAGGAGCTGTAAAAGTAGTTCCCTCTTAAAGGTACATACACTACAGCCGTCAAAGTCACCACCGCACTCAACTCTGTTGCCTCAGGCTCATTCCAGGGATCAGCAGCAGACATCAGCGGCATCTCCCAGGTGGCCGCACACAGTTGCATCACGCAGGTAACCGATGCCCTCTTTGCCATCGTGCACAATCACATCCATTTCACCAAGGATCAAGCAAGTGTCACGGCGCGTGCAGTTGGATTAGCCAATCTGGCAGGCTTTCCAAGGGTGCAGGGCGTCGTTGACTGCACACATGGGGCCCTTAAGGCACCCCATCGCAATCCAGGTATTTTTGTCAACTACAAGGGCTTCCACTCCCTTAACGTTCAGCTGGTGTGTGCCCACAAGAAGGAAATTTTGCATGTTTGTGCCAAGTACCCTGGCAGTTGCCATGACTCCTTCATACTGCGCCAGTCTAGTGTGCCTCCGCTATTCAGTCCGCCAGACCAACTTAACGGATGGCTACTTGGAGACGAGGGCTATCCCCTGAGGACGTGGCTAATGACGCCATTGAGGAGCCGATCTAACAAAGCTGAGGAGAGCTACAACTCCAGCCACATGTCCACCAGAGCCATAATCGAGCAAACCATTGGTTTGCTGAAGATGTGCTTCAGATGCCTGGATAGATCAGGTGGAGCCCTGCAGTACTCAGCAGTCAGGGTCTCCAGAATCGTCGTGGTTTGCTGTGCACTTCATAACATGGCACAGCATCGTGGCTTGCAGATTCCTGAGGACCAAATGGATCGTCACATATCCTCCTCAGATGAGGAGGAGGAGGAGGACGAAAACGAACATCTTGCAGAGGCCCATCAACCAGCGGCAACAGCATGTGAGAACATTGCTGCCCGGGATGCAAGGAGCGCACTCATCTTGGCCAGATTTGCTTAGCCTAGCCAATCAAGCAATTTTGCCTCGCAGCCTCTTACCTGAGTATCGACAATGGCCAAGAACCAGTGGATTCCTAGCAATTTGACCACCATACTGACAATTGCAAGTAATCCTAAGCCCTCAATGTGGAAGTCCCATTCGCGAAATGACACACGCCACAACTACAGCAGTAGCCATCAGATTTTTTATTTACATTAATCATCTGATGGCTTTTTAACATAAAACATCAAATTTCACCCAAGTGACTACCCTTGTGACTATTTGTGCAGTATCTTTCTCTTACGCGTGCTCCTACGTGGTGCTTCCCCTGTGGCTTTCGCAGATGTGGAGGCCCCTTGCTCACTTTCTTGCTGCTCCTGTCTCGACACCTTTGGGGGTCGTCCTCTGGGGTTGCGAACCTGTGAGGGCTTGTCAACAGTCTGCTGCTCCTGTGGCTGTGCAGGGGTTGAGACACCAATCTCAGTTGGGTGTGGACTCTGGTGGGGCTCTGACCGAGGGCTCTGCAGTGGCATGGAAGTGTGAGCGCTTGGAGAGGAGCCCCCACTTCCTTGATGGCTGCCACCAACTTCCCTCTCATAGGTCAGGTCCCCCTCAGCGCTTGCAAGTGGCTTGAGAGCACCTTGCTGCATATCAGGGGGGCCATGGGGACCCGTATCTGCACTGGCAGTCCTACTCAGAAGGACTTCCATGAAGGTTTGGTTTCTCTGTTCAATAGATGACCATCGCTCCTCCAGAGGTGTCATTTTATTCAGAACACTCACCATGTTTTCTGCACTCTGGCGACTTATCACCTCCATGGAGGTTGTCATCCTTTCCATGGTGATGTGTTCATGCGCCAATGACTCCACAAAGGCTCTGCTCATGTTTGCAATGGACTCCTTCATTCGCTCCACACTCGCAACGACCCTGGAGACAAAACCTGCCAGAGACTCCTGCATCTGTTCCTGGAGTTCCAGCACCGCTGATCTTGTGGATGGACCCAGAGGCAGAGGGTCGACATGCAGCTGAGCCAAGCTGGCAGAGTCCTGCGCCCTCCGACTAGGACTCTCCACTGCTGTCCCTGTCTCCACAATCTGCTGATGCTCACTTGTGAGCTGTGATACATCAGGTGACAACACTACTCTATCTCGCGATGGTCCCACCGAGGTGTGAGTGTCTGCGCTGGTGATGGGTGTGCTGAATTCTGCTGATGCTGCGCCCTCAGAGGTTGCAGCTTCCTCTGAGGAGCCTGGATGCTCAGGCTCTTCCTCCTGGCTAGTGGGGACGGGTGCTTGCGATGGTCCTGTGGGGGAGTAAAGGAAAGAGTCAGAGATGTGATGCCAAGGTTACATGCACATTGCATATTGCAGATAAGTCCACCTGTTAGAACTTCAGAATCATTATCAGCGACTCATGCAATGTCATTGAGAGAGATGGAAACTATTCTGTCACCAGCTTGCTCTGATGCACCGTCTGTCCGTCCCCCACTTGTGCATCGTCCTCCACTCCCACGATCTCCAGGACCGCATCCTCCCAGGGGGTGAGCTGGGCTACTGAGGGTGGCCCTTCTCCTGTCCTCGCTCTTTCTCTCTTATTGTGAGCTCTCTTTTCCTGCAATGAGGGAGACAAGTGGAGGTTGAGTGAGAATGAAGGAGTGAGTGTAGAGAATCCATAGCATAGATGCTTAGAAGGAGATGGAGTGAGGTGGCAAGACCAAGGGCCCTCCCCGTGTGTTGTCAGTTGTTTTCATAGCATCACAGTGATAGGGAGTGTGAGGGCTGCATAGTCGAATAGTTAGGTGAATGTGACCATAGAGAGAGAGGGAATGGGTAAGGGTGCAGGGATGTCAGTGTCAAGTGGGATGTAGAGGAAGAGATTGCTAAAGCTGAGTGCTGGTGAGGAGAGGCAATGGGGATCAGATTGAGGGTGATGGAAAATTCCAGGGCGCAGAAGGTCATGAAACCTCTTCCTGCACTGAATCCAGGTTCTGCGGGTTACTGATAATGAGTTGACCTCCTCTGCTACCTGGATCCACACAGCCTTGGTCTGCTGGGGTGGCTTCTTCCTCCCTGAAGAAGGGAAGAGCACCTCTTTATGATCTCTTGCTCCCTCTACTAAAGCCTGCAGGGCAATGTCATCGAACCTGGGAGCAGACCTAGGCCTCCGGCTGGCCATTCTTCCTCCAGGACCCTCTCACTGCAAAGGCCAAAAGATTGGCAGTCTGCAGAAGAAGCAAGGCTTGTTGCAAACTTTAAATGCAGCAGCAATGATGGCGTCATCGGAGGCGACTTTCAGACTGGAAAAACTCATTGGCCATGGGTTCCCACACGTTGGAACTCAATTGGCCAATTAAGTTAAAATGGCATCATTGTCCCACATTGATTTAGAATCGGGTGGCTAACACGAAATGCGGATTACATGACCCCAGCCCGCCCCTGAATCAAAATCCAGCCCTATACCTCTATTCACGAAGCTTAGGATCCCGTAGCTTTATTAACTGCTTTCTCAACCTGCCCTGCCACCTTCAGTAATTTGTGCACATATGCCCCCAGGTCTCTCTGTTCATGCACCCACTTTAGGATTGTACCCTAAACATAGGGGGAAAAATTCAGTTGGTTTGCACCTCCTGTTAGCATCTTAAGAGGGCGTTAATGGGGCGGAAAGCAACTAGCGCCCGGGCGCGGCGATGTTTGCGCCACTCAGGAAATTAACTAGACATTTTGCGGCAGCGCTAAACACTACCGCCACAATCTCCTGCGCCGGCAGATCGTGACGTCAGTCGAGTGTGCAACGCCCTGGTAACGCCCCGGACCGGATATTGAGTCGCGCCCTCTGCCTTACCACCTGCTGATGGCAACGACAGGTTGAGGGGAGCGTTTTGCAGTCGGGAAGGGACTGGGGGAGCGCTATTTAAAGGCGACCGCTTCCTGCCTTTTTTTGTCGGTGACATTTTTGCACCACGCATTCTGAGAGGGAGAGAGAGAGACTTCTGGAGAGATTCAACGCTGTCTGAAGGAGTTTTGGGTACTGAGCAGCACTTTGCAGGTTCATTATGATTTGCCCTTCCTTGTATCGATTTAGAAGAGACTGTGGGGGCTGCACTCTGAGCTCTTTCCCTGGGCCTCTCCATTGTTCTTTCCAGCAGGTTTGATGTACAGGTCTCTCCAGGCCGAGATTCAAGGCTGCAATGAGCAGGGTGTGGATGGAGAGCAAGATCGACCCTCCCCTTTAAGAACTGGCTGGCGCCAGTGTGTCTGTGTTCCATTGCTGACTGACATCACATGAGCGTCGCCAGCGCTCTGAGGTAGCGCCTTGCTCCTCGGCGTTAGCGCCTTAAGAGAGGTGTGAAGCACCTGATTCAGCGCTCCAATCACCTCCAGGGGCGATAGAGGCCAAGTTTGCAGTCGGAGGCGATAATTAGTGCCAGGCGATAATCTTTGCGTCCGGCCAATAATTGCGCCCCAAATGGGGCGATACTGAATTTCTCCCCCATAGAAACATAGAACAATAGGAGCAGGAGTCGGCCATTCGGCCCTTCGAGCCTGCTCCGCCATTCAATATGATTATGGCTGATCCTCTATCTCAATACTATATTCCCGCTCTCTCCCCATACCCCTTGATGCCTTTTATGTCTAGAAATCTATCTATCTCCTTCTTAAATACATTCAGTGACTGAGCCTCCACAGCCTTCTGTGGTAGAGAATTCCACAGGTTCACCACCCTCTGAGTGAAGAAATTTCTCCTCATCTCAGTCCTAAATGTCCTACCCAGTATCCTGAGACTGTGGCCCCTTGTTCTAGACCCCCCAGCCAGGGGAAACATCCTCCCTGCATCCAGTCTGTCTAGCCCTGTTAGAATTTTATACGTTTCAATGAGAACCCCTCTCATTCTTCTAAACTCTAGTGAATACAGGCCTAGTCGACCCAATCTCTCCTCATACGACAGTCCTGCCATCCCAGGAATCAGTCTGGTGAACCTTCGCTGCACTCCCTCTATGGCAAGTATATCCTTTCTTAGGTAAGGAGACCAAAACTGCACACAGTACTCCAGGTGTGGTCTCACCAAGGCCCTGTATAACTGTAGTAAGACATCCTTGCTCCTGTACTCAAATCCTCTTGCAATGAAGGCCAACATACCATTTGCCTTCCTAACTACTTGCTGCACCTGCATGTTTGCTTTCAGTGACTGGTGTACAAGGACACCCAGGTCCCTTTGTACATCAACATTTCCCAATCTATCACCATTTAAATAATATTATGCCTTTCTGTTTTTCCTACCAAAGTGGATAACTTTACATTTATCACAGTATACTGCATCTGCCATGTATTTCCCACTCACTCAACTTGTTTAAATCGCCTCTCCTCATTCTTTCTGCAGTTTTCTGTGTTAAATTTCATCTGCCATGTGTCCGTCCATTCTACCAGCCTGTCTATGTCTTCTTGAAGTCTATTACTCTCCTCCTCACCGTTCACTATACTTCCAAGTTTTGTGTCATCTGCAAATTTTGAAATTGTGTCCTGTACACCCACATCCAAGGCAATTCTCCAGTCTTCTGGCACCACCCCAGTTTCTAAGGAGTCATGGGTGCAATTTTCCCACTGGAGGCGAGATGGGGGCGGGTTTCAGTTTGGGTGGGTTTGAAACCCGCCTCCACTGACTGTACGGATAACCGTAGCTGTTGTAAAGACAGCGGGGTTTGATTGACAGCTGGTTGATGGCTGACGTCATATCCGGGGGCGGGATCCGGCGCCATCTTGGCCATGCTTGAGGTACTGTACTACGAGGCACAGAGTCAGGACTGAATAAATGGCACTCCACTATAACTGCTTGGGAGACTCGTAATTACGTTGTTAAGATAACATTACATGGTACCAGGATTTATAGAACTCATGATAAGGACATACTACAACAATGGAAGGAATAAAACCTCCGGCTAGCCTGCAACTAGAAGGAAATGTGGATGAAAATTGGCGTGTCTTGAAGCAACGCTTTCTTCTCTACCTCACAGCGATTGACGCTTCGACTAGCTCTGGAACACGTGAAGTAGCTTTGTTGCTAACAGTGGCTGGCTCGCAGGCAATCGAGCTGTTTAATACATTTACGTTTACAGCCGAAGATGATAAAAATGATCTGGACAAGGTGATAGAACGGTTCGACGAATACTGCACTCCAAAAAAGAATGAAACGTATGAGAGATTCGTGTTTCGCTCCCGCGTGCAAAAGCAAGGAGAATCCTTTGATGTTTTTTTGACGGACTTGAAAATAAAAGCACAAACATGCAACTTTAGGGACCTGAAGGAATCGATGATATGTGATCAAGTCGTTTTTGGAATACTCGACAAGAAGGTGAGGGAGAGAATGCTTAGAGACAATGACCTAAATTTGGATGCAGCAGTGAAAATATGTCATGCTAGTGAACTCTCAGCCATGCACACGAAAACTTTCGAAGGGAGCAGCACAGCAGTGGGCGGGAGCACCTGGGGCTGAAAAACCTGCTGGTAGATATGGTACACAAAAGGGACACAAGAGGGCCCACGGAGTTCAAGACGATGACGCCTTACGAATGCAGACAGTGCGGTAATAAACAAATAGCCAGACAGTGTCCTGCTTATGGGAAGAACTGTGCAAAATGTAAAGGCAGGAATCACTTTGCCAAGATGTGTTTTTGGGAAGAGAAAACTGAAGGTAAAAAGACAGTGCATGCTATTGAGACTGAAGAGACAGGAGCAGAGACTTTGTTTGTTGGAATGGTGCAAAATGAGTCAAAACAGGGCAAAAATGCTAATGAAGTGCACTCTGTAGGACCAAAGACTGAAGTTTGGATAGCTCCCTTGCTGGTAAATGGCACCATTGTTCCCTTTAAGCTAGATACAGGTGCTAAGGCAAACCTCATAAGTTGGAGTGATGCACGGAATCTCAAAGTGCGACCTAAAATACTGAACAAGACAGTGGCCTAGAAATTCATTGTAGCCACTTTTGGGGCGGTAAAGTTGGGCGGCCGCTAAAGTTTGCGCCCGGCGCAAAATCGAGGCCACTTCTCCGATATTCATTAGCTTCGCCCTAAGAGTTTGCTCGAGCGCTAAAACTGGCGCTGCACGCCTCTCTTTAGGCGCTAAGCCGGAGGTGCTGAGCGAGAGCGCCGAGGCCGGGCGCAGCGCAGGTGCGGCCATCTCGTGATTGACAGCAGACACCCTGGTGCCGGCCAGCTCTTAAGGGGGAAGGGTCGACTTGGTCTGCTGCCACGCCCTGGATAGTGGAGCCCTCCAGCTAGGCCTGAACACTGCTGCTGGACCCAAATAGCACCTGAAGCCATGCAGAAGGCCCGTGAACGAGCGCAGCGCTTCTCAGAGCTTGATCTGAGTGTGCTGGTTGGTGCTGTGGAGAAGAGGCGCCATCTTTTGTACCCGGACAATGGCAGGAAGGCGCCGGTCCGCGTCTACTGGAGAGCCTGGAGGCATGTCGCCAGCAAGGTGTCAGCCAACAGCGAGGTCCCCAGGAGCGGTGTCCAATGCCGCAAAAAGTTTAATGACCTCACTCGGATTGTCAGGGTGAGTACACTTTCCAGTATCCTCCTCATCCTTGCATGTGCACCTCACATTATGGGCAAAGGGACCTGAAAGCCCTAATGGCCAGCCCTCATCCAGCAGCTATGGGACAGGCATGAACATCAATTGCACATTCTGCACTTAACACACTGGCCAAGCTATTCTACCATGGGAGGCAGTGCACACAAGATCAGGGCTACACACTGGCCAGGCTATTCCACCATGGGAGGCAGTGCACACAAGATCAGGGCGACACACTGGCCAGGCTATTCCACCATGGGAGGCAGTGCACACAAGATCAGGGCTACACACTGTACTTAGAGGCCGTCCTTTCTCTTGCAGGCCAAGCTGGCCAATAATAAGAAGAGCCGGACTGCGACCGGGGGAGGCCGACCCCAGATCCAGCCGCTCACCGAGCTGCAACATCGCGTGGAGCGCATCATGGGTGGCCGGGTGATTGGCCCCGTTGCATGTGGAGATGCCGACCCTGTTCTGGGCACCAATGGTAAGGACATCACCTTTTGGACCTCTCTCGTCCCACTTGCGCATCAGATCTACATCCTTTGCCACTGTCCGACCAATGCGCTGAATGCCACCACTCATGCATCCCTCGCTGATGCCCTCTCTTCACTCTAAAGCTACTCTTGTGCCTTCCTGCTTTCAGATGGTGAGGAGGAGGTCCCTGAAGTTGCCAGTGACAGCCCCTCAGAAGAGGAGGAGGAGGAGGAGCAAGAGGAAGGCGGCCCATCAGGGGAATCCTCAGCCGCGGCAACCCATGCGAATGTAGGGGACACGTCTTCCCTGGAGGGGAGCGTGGCGGAAGTGTCGGAGGGGAGGGGAGCTCATGGGACCTGCGGCCTGCAGAAACGCGGGAGGGGGGTGGAAGCTCAGCGGCCTTCTCCCCAGAGGGGGGAAGGGTCGGAGGGGAGTCCAATTGCTGGGCCCAGCGGCGTCCAGCAACGCAGGAAGGGTCGGCCAGCTCGGCGGCCTTCTCCCCAGAGGGGGGAAGGGTCAGAGGGGAGTCCAATTGCTGGGCCCAGCGGCGTCCAGCAACGCAGGAAGGGTCGGCCAGCTCGGCGGCCTTCTCCCCAGAGGGAGAGTCCGGCCTCCAGTCCGGAGATGGTCTTCGCCGAGGAGATGGAACGCCTCGAGGACTTGTCCGCGGACTCGGAGCGCCGGCACACGGAGCTCATGGGGGTAGTGGCACGGTTGCCTGAGGCCATCGAGTCCCTCTCTCGGAGTGTGACCGACGTCGGGGCCTCACAGGCCATCAGTTTGGCGGAATTCGGGGCAGAGCAGGCAGCGAGTCGGGCGGCATTCAGGGCAGATCAGGCAGCGAGTCGGGCGGCATTCGGGGCAGCTCAGGCAGCGAGTGGGCAGCTGATCAGTGGTGCCGTGCAGTCACTGGGTGCTCTGATGAGGTCACTGAACAGGTCAACACGGGCACTCACTGCTGCCACACTCGCTGTGTCAGCCAGGCATCGCCAGGGCACCCGGCGCGCTGCAGCAGCACAGCGGTCTGTCCCTCGGCAGATTGGTGCGCATGCTGCAGTGCTGGCCCGGGCGAGTGCCAGTGTCTCAGGTGACCAGTGAGCGCCTGCCATCCGCCAGCTTGCCCCCATTCCTCCAGCCGCCACTGCCACTCCCCCAGTGGAGCTGCCAGGAGCTGCTGCAGCGACTGATGCTGGCCAGCCACAGCTGCAGCATTCAACAGCCGCCCGCTCGACGGCCAGACCTCGACTAGGCCGACCCCCAAGGGCATCTGCCGTCACGACATGTGCCCCTCTGGAGCCTGCCCCCAGCCTTGCAGCAGCCAATGGCCTTACTTTGAGGAGGAGCAGCAGGGCGGGCAGGGGCCACACAAAGATGGCCAAGGCATCGCCCTAGCGGGCCAAAAAGTTGAATGTGTGGCCAGTTGTGTTTGTTTTTTGAGGCCGAGAATTGGATGTTTGTTTTTTGAGGCCGAGAATTGGATGTTTGTTTTTTGAAGGCCGAGGATGTGATGTTTGTTTTTTACGAAGGCCGAGGATGACGGCCATTTTAGTTGCACTGTTTTGTTAATCCTCTCCAGGTTGTGGGAGCGAGTAATGTGTTTGAGTGTTTTTTGGGGGTTTCGTCTGTTTTTGGTTTTCATGTGGGAAGGGCCCTGAGTTTGTACAATAAACCATTTTATTTATTAACATTGTCCATGTTTGATCTTTGAAGTGTTTGTTGCCTTAACCAGCTGAGGGCTTGCGGAGCGGCTGCAATCATGTTCTTTCATTGGCACAAGCCATTCCCTGACAGGGGGCCTAGAAGTGACGTTCAATAAGCCGCCGATGGGCGGCCCTTGGACCTTCTGCCTCCCTCCTGGGCTGGTACTCCTCGTCCTCCTCCTCCTCATGCTCCTCCTGCTCCTCCTCCTGAGGTGGTGGTCCAACGTGAGGTGGCAGTGCCTGAGTCCTGCGGATAGCCAGGTTGTGCAGCATGCAGCAAATGACGACGAATTGGGAGACTCGCTCCTGCGAATACTGGAGGGCTGCCCCGGAGCGATCGAGACAGCGGAACCGTTGCTTGAGGACGCCGATTGTTTGTTCTATGATGTTCCTAGTCGCTTGATGGCTCTCGTTGTATGCCTCTTCAGCAGGGGTCGTGGGCGTGCGGAGCGGGGTCATGAGCCAGGTACACAAAGGATAGCCTTTGTCTCCGATAAGCCATCCTCTTGGGTGAGGCTGTGCCTGGAACATGTCAGCCACAGTTGTCTGTCGCAGGATAAAGGCATCGTGGCTGCTGCCTGGAAAGCGGGCATTGACAGCTAGGATGCGCTGCCTGTGGTCACACACCAGCTGTACGTTGAGGGAATGGTAGCCCTTCCGGTTGCGGTAATCCTCGGCATGCTCCAGAGGTGCCCGCAAAGCCACGTGCGTGCAGTCAATGGCGCCCTGCACCATGGGGAAGCCCGCTATTCTTGCAAATCCCACTGCACGCTGCTGCTGCTTGTCCAGGGTCATGGGGAAGGAGATGAATTGATGTCTCCTTCTGAAAAGGGCATCGGTCACCTGGCGGATGCAGCAATGCACGGCGAACTGGGAGATGTTAGCGATGTCCCCAGCAGCGGATTGGAAGGAGCCGGTGGCATAGAAGTTGAGAGCCACTGTCACCTTCACTGTCACCGACAGAGACGTCCTGCGCATCAGCTGTGGCTGCAGATCTCTGTGAAGCAGCTGGCAGATGTCTGCAACCACCTCCCTTCTGAATCGCAGCCTCCTAACACACATCGTGGCAGACATGGTCAGATAGGAGGACTGCTGGCGGTATACCCTGGGTGGGTAAGGCCTCAGTTGGCGACGCCTGTTGCCCCCTCTGCGTCTAGCCAGGGCTGCCACTCTCTCACGGCGTCTGTAAGCCCTTCTGGCATAAGGCTGAAAGTCAGCGTTGGCACCCAATGCAGCCCCCATTATATGCTGGCAAACACTGAGCTCTCAATGAAGGCAAAGATAATTGCTAAGCTCTGGCCTGAGCCAAAAATACCTGTCCTAGTGTTGGTCCAAACCAGTAAGCTCTCCTCCTTGGTCTCTCTCCAAAAAACCGATGCACAAGAGTGAATGCTGCAAAATGGCTGGCCTTTATAGTGCAGGGTAAGCGCCCTTTAATTAGCGCTCCCCGCGGCCCGCCTCGGCTGTGTACCGTTCCACTTCACAGTCGTTAGGGCCGCCCGGCGCACAATGGGCCGGCGCGAATGAAGTTCCGGTTCGGGGCGCACAAAGGGCGTTGCACGACGAAATGACGTCATGATCTGTGCGCGCAGCAGGGTGCGCGCTAAGACTTTGCGCCGGCGCTAAATGTGTACTGAAGTTGGGGCGAGGCGCAGATCGCGCTGCGCCCGGGCGCTAAGCGCCTAGCACTCGAGATCTACTCCTCCTAAGGCGCTAACGGCTGGCGCGCCCAACTGAATTTCTAGGCCATTGTCTTTGAAGGCATACAATGGACAAAGCATTGAAACAAAAGGAACGTGTAGGCTGAATGTTAAGGTAAAAAATCACATTCACCCTTTGACCTTTGTTATAGCGCCTGAAGGACATGAGTCACTGTTGGGGGATAAGGCCTGTGTGGATTTGAGCTTGGTAAAATGAGTCTATACTATCAATGAACTGAACTGTGTGCAGAGTGCCCCCCAAGATAGTACAAATCTGACTCATGAGACTATAGCACACAAATATGCAGATGTATTTCATGGTTTTGGAGCACTGCCCTTTACATACTCCATCAAACTGAGAGAGGATGCACAACCTGTGATTCACGCACCCAGGAGAGTTCCAGTGGCTCTCCGTGAAAAACTGAGGAAAGAGCTAGACCGCATGGAGGGACTAGCTGTCATAAAGAAGATTGAGGAACCGACTGACTGGGTAAATTCCATGGTCTGCGTCAATTAAAAGAAAACTGATAAATTGCGTGTCTGCATGGATCCCAAGGACCTTAATGCCAATATCAAAAGAGAGCACTACCAAATTCCAAAGAGAGAGGAAATAGTCAGCGAAATGACAGAAGCGAAAGTCTTCTCCAAGATGGACGCCTCGCATGGTTTCTGGCAGTTGAAACTTGATGAAGAAAGTGCTAAGCTGTGCACTTTTAACACCCCGTTTGGTCGATACTCCTACCAGCATCTGCCCTTTGGTATTAGCTCCGCCCCAGAAATCTTTCACAGAGCAATGGAGCAAATCATCGAGGGCCTGGAGGGAGTGCAGATGTACGTGGATGATTTGGTAGTATGGGGCTCCACTCAGGGGGAGCACGACACCAGACTGGAGAAAACACTTCAGAGAATACAGCAGTATGGACTCAAACTAAATAAAGACAAATGTCAGTTCAGTGTCAATGAAATCACATTCCTCGGAGACAAGGGCCTAGAAATTCAGTTTGGGCCCGCCAGCTCGCTTGCGCCCAGAAGTTACCGCTGCGCTAGGAGCCACTTGCGCCCGCCGGAAATTCAGTTTCAGCGCCCCAAGTTGAAGCCGGCCGCTATTCAAGGGTGTGGCCGCCCCCGCTTGGGGCGCTGAAACTGAATTTCGGCGCGCCAGGTGCCGCAGCGCCACCCGCTGCGGAGCGGCAGGCTGCGGTACTGCAGGCCTTCCTCCCTCTCTTAAGGGGGAGGTGCCTGCAACAGCGAGATCGCCGCTCGCTAGTGCCGGCAAATGAGCCCGGCACCACGGAGAAGTGCCAGGCTCCCGGAAAACAGCCGGCAATGCCGCGGGGGGGGTGGTGGAGGAGGCCGGGGAAGGAGGTGCGGGCAGGCGGCCGCCGAAAAAGCGGCCGGCCGCACCTCCGCCTTAACTCGCCCCACTAAGGCTACAGTACGGCCCCGTTTTCAGATCGTTGTTTGCGGCCGCTGCGGAAGAGGCGGCCGCATCTAAAAATGGCGGTCGGGCCGGTAGCGGGGCGGTAGCGGGGCACTGCGCACACCGATGACGTCATCGGTGGCGGCGCAGCGCTACTGGCTAACACCGCCATTACCGCAGCGCTGAATATCGGCGCAATCTCAGCAAGTGGCGCAAAAGCCCTCTTTGGGCGAAAACTGGGCGCAAAGCCTACTGAATTTCTAGCCCAAGATCTCTACAGAGGGGATTCAGCCAGACAAGTCAAAGGTAAAGGCTATACATGTTATGGAGAAACCAAAGGACAAGAAAGGGGTTCAGCGGGCACTTGGCATGGTTAACTACCTAGGAAAATTCATTCCAAATCTAGCAGTGAAAACTGTTCATCTGAGAAAACTGCTGCACCAAGAGACAAAGTTCCAATGGGGACATGAACATGAGAAAGAATGGAAGGGGCTGCTACACATTCTAGCAAGTGAACCCCTACTGAAGTTCTTCTGCCCTAAAAAGAGGACAAAAGTGTCCACAGATGCCTCTAAGAATGGATTAGGGGCTGTCCTTCACAGGAAGATGAAGGAGAATGGCGACCAGTGGCGTATGCGTCACGCTCCATGACGGCTACAGAGTGCCGGTACGCGCAAATCGAGAAGGAGTGCCTTGGCTTGGCATTTGGGTGTGAAAAATTTCATACCTACATCTATGGTCTTCCTAAGGTTATCCTAGAAACGGACCATAAGCCACTGCTAGGGATCGCAAAGAAGAATCTGTGTGACATGTCACCACGGATACAACGCCTAATGATGAGACTTCAACGTTACGATTTTGAGCTAACATATGTGCCAGGGACACAAATGTTCATTGCAGACACACTATCCAGGGCTGCGCCTTACGCCACACAAAACAGTGAATCAGAAGAGGATGTGGCTCTTCATGTGGATATGGTCTACGCAGCATTGCCCGCCACACAGGAACAACTATCAGTGATAGTCACAGAGACATCAAAGGACCCAGTCCTGAGTAAAGTAATGAGAAATCTTCAAGAGGGCTGGAAGAAAGGGTCATGTAAACAATATTATCACATTCAGTCTGAGCTCTTTGTGGTCAATGGACTACTGCTTAAGTGTGACAGGATAGTAGTGCCCATCTCTATGCGACGAGAAATGCTCAACAGGATACATGAAGGGCACCTGGGTGCAGAAAAGTCAAAAAGGAGAGCACGTGAGGCACTCTACTGGCCAAACATGAACTCTGATATTGACCAGTTGATCAGCGAGTGTGCTACATGTCAGGAGTATCACTACAAGCAAACAAAAGAGCCCCTCATTACCACGGAGCTCCCATCAAAACCTTGGGAAAAGGTCGGAACTGATATATTTCACGATGAAGGAAAAGACTATTTGTTAGTTATTGATTATTATTCCAATTATCCAGAGATGGCTCTCTTGTCCAGTACCACATCAAGAGCTGTGATAACTCACCTGAAGTCAATCTTTGCCAGGTAGGGCATCCCTCTAACCCTGGTCTCTGATAATGGCCCTCCCTATGCCAGTCATGAGTTTCAGTCATTTGCTTCAGAGTATGAGTTTAATCATGTAACCGCCAGTCCGCTCTATCCTCAGGCTAATGGAAAAGCGGAGAAGGGGGTACAGGTTGTGAAAAGACTATTAAAGAAAGCAGCACACAGCAACACTGACCCATATCTGGCCCTGATGTCGTACAGGGCGGGCCCGCTAGCAAGTGGCAAGTCTCCAGCTGAGCTCTTACTGGGTCGGAAAATCCGTACACGACTTCCCAGTTATGTCACACCTGACCACAGAGATGAGGTGTGGGCAGACAAGGCCTGGAAACTACAACAGAAACAAAAAACACTTCATGACCGCACAGCCACTACACTAGTGCCTTTACAGGAGAAGGATATAGTTCACATTGAAGGGCCTGAGTCATGGCCTAAAAGAGCCACCGTTCTACAACAGGTCGCTCCCAGGTCATACAGTGTCATGACAGAGAATGGCAATGTGTTTCGCAGAAACAGGAGGCACCTACTGAAAACCACAGAGACCTTTCAGCCTCAGGAGGACAGAGAGGATGACTAGATGAGGGAAATGCCACAAAGAGACGAGATGAGGGAAATGCCACAAAGTGACGAAGGACACAGTAGTGATAATGTGACAAGGGACCTGTGTGGTACAGACATGAACTTAAAGGATACAACTGGGGTGGTTCAGCAAACACCCGTTCAGCCACGCAGGTCACAGCGCACCAGAAAGCCTGTAGTTAAACTTGACCTGTAGACAGGGATTGATAAGACTGTAAACAGTTAATGGACTCCTGGGTGTGGGTAAGGTTTATACCTACCTGCAATTAGTTCAACGGTGTAGTTACACTGACTGTTTCTATATGATGTTAACAAGTGTTCTATGTGTTATGTTATGTTATGTTATGTTGTTACTGTGTTATGCCTTCATTGAAGGGGGAAGATGTACGGATAACCGTAGCTGTCGTAAAGACAGCGGGGTTTGATTGACATCTGGTTGACGGCTGACGTCATATCCGGGGGCGGGATCCGACGCCATCTTGGCCATGCTTGCGGTACTGTACTACGAGGCACAGAGTCAGGACTGAATAAATGGCACTCCACTACAACTGCTTGGGAGACTCGTAATTACGTTATTAAGATAACATTACACTGATAGGTTTCAAAAATTAGCGATTTTCCCATGATTGTCCACTTGATTTCAGAGGTGTGGGATGCCCTTGCCCAATTAGTGTTTTGGGACTGAAACTCGCCTCTGTTGACAGCACTTTTCCAGTCTGATTTTATGGCTTCTTGCTCCCTTGGCTCATTCCACAGTATTTCTGCAACTCCTGCACCACCTCCAACATCTTTTGAGAAACCATTATGTCCAATTCCAAGGCAAGGGCCGACCAGAGGCTCTCGGATGAGGCGCTGCAAATGTTGTTTGAGGGGGTGACAGCTAGCATGGAGGTGCTCTTCCACTCATCTCGGAGGAAGAGGCCTGCCAAAGAAACTGTGGTGTATGTAACCTGTTCCACCTTAAGAGAACTTAAGCCTGGTCCACCTTAAGAAAGGTACTACTTTCTTTGGCTGCTGTATACGTAATACCGGTGGTGACCACACCGGTATATAAGCACAGTGTAATAATATTGTATTCAGTATAGTCCGACCTCCAACCAGTAAAGACCTGTTGAATTTACTCTTGTGGTCTGTGTAGTAATTCTCACTATAACACACAGACTTAACAGTGGCGACGAGTCCGATTCTTACCCTGCTGCAGTAATTTCCACGGCGACTTCGTCCACAGACAGGACGTCGAAGAGAGGTTTCCACCCTCATCACCTACGGGAAGACACGTCGAGCGGCAGGCATCGAGCAACCGGAGTGCAGAAGATATCCTGACCTCGAAGCCTCCATCAGCGACTGTCAGCTTCTTCTACTACCTCGTGGTGGGTAAGCCGGGCAGCGACGCGACAGAAAGTCAACCGCGTTGGCTGTACAGACGGGGCTGGGAAGACGGAGGAATAAGGGCGGTGAGGTCGATCGCGACCAGAGATAAGGGCCGGGCTGCTTTCGAGCGAGAGGCGCAGCGCGGGACATCGATCGCGACCGGAGATAAGGGCCGCATTCGGGCTAAAGGCGCAGCGTCTGGGGAAACTGAAGGCGCGAGAGCCGCGGTGAAGCGGAGACAGCGTCGGGGGACGGGTGAAGACCGCCAAGCATGGGAAAACCGCCATTTTGTGGGCGGAGGACGACGGCAAGAGCGGGAAGCCGCCATCTTAGGTAACATTAAAAATACGATAAATTGCTACGATGCCTAAACATGGGAACATTAATGCCTTCGACAGTGATATAGAAGACTGGGCTATGTATGTAGAACGCATACAAAACTATTGTAAGGCAAATAAAATTCCTGAGGCAGATAAAGCACTAACATTACTAAACTTAATGGGTGCGAAGACATACGGGCAATTGAAACACCTGTTATCACCAGATGAACCGGCGGATAAGACGTTCGAACAAATTGTTACTGTCCTAAAAAATCATCTTAACCCCACGCCGCTGATGCTAGCGGAACGATTTAAATTTTACGATAGAAGACAGCTGCAAAATGAAAGCAATGCTGAATATTTGATGGAATTACGTAAGCTAGCAAAATATTGTCAGTTTGGAACGGGACTGACAGAGGCACTTCGAGATAGATTTGTGTGTGGTTTTTTTAAACAGGACACACAAAGGCGACTGCTCGAGGAGAATGAGCTGTCTCTCGAGAAGGCGGTCACTATGGCAGCAGCACACGAGGCCGCAGCGAGAGGCACGGCAGTAATGCAGCTACGGCCACCAGAACTCGGTACAAACAAATTGGGTTTGAGTTCTGTCAAATGTTATCATTGTGGAAAGACAACGCACGATCAGAACCAGTGTTGGTTTAAAAACCAAGAATGCAGGACGTGTGGCAGGCTTGGCCACATAGCTAAAGTATGCCGGTCAGGAAAGAAGACCAGCAACAAAAAGTCACCGCAAGGAAAATATGCAAAGGTACACAAGGTGACAAAGAACAGTTTGACCGAACAGAAGTCAGATTCAGACGCTAGCAGTAATGAACTGGATAGCTTAAGAATACACAACGTTGGTAAGGATACAGACCTCCAGGCAATTTGGGTCACTCTTAAGATAGCAGGAGTCCAAGTAAAAATGGAATTGGACACTGGATCGGCATTGACGGTCATGAATAAGAAAGATTACAGAAGGTTATTCCAACATATTCCCTTACAGGATACGGAGATTATATTGAAAACGTACACGGGGCAAAGAGTGTACCCCATCGGAAAAATAGAGGTAGAAGTGGTCCACAAGGGCGAAGGAAGCCAAGTAATGGACTTATATGTGCTACCTGAAGGAGGTCCACCACTACTAGGACGGGAGTGGATTAGGAAAATGAATATGGACTGGCACTCCTTGAAAGCACTAACGGTAGATTCCGGGGAAACAGCTGTCAAACCTAAACGATTGTCCAGAATATTGGATGAGGCTAAAGAGGTGTTCCAGCCGGGACTGGGAACACTGAGAGGAATTACGGCAAACATCAAGATTGATGAACATGCACAACCAAAATTTTTTAAAGCCAGACCGGTACCCTATGCAATACGACCTGCGGTTGAAGCGGAGCTGGAAGCACTAGAACGTTCAGGTGTACTGTCTAAAGTAGATTGGAGTGAGTGGGCTACGCCCATTGTTCCCATTATGAAACGTCCTGCGAACAATAAGCCAGGAGATCCAGGGAAGGTTCGCATCTGTGGAGATTTCAAGATCACCGTTAATCCGGTGCTTCACACGGTGCAGTATCCGCTTCCACGGATTGAGGATATTTTCGCTTTACTGTCTGGTGGGAAACACTTCACCAAGATAGACCTGGCGCAGGCGTATTTGCAGATGGAGGTTGAAGAAGAGTCACGCCAATACCTCACGATCAACACGCATCGAGGGTTGTACCGGTACAATAGGCTGGTTTTTGGAGTGGCATCGGCTCCAGCAATTTGGCAGAGGGCCATGGAGCAGGTATTACAGGGAATTCCAGGCACACACTGTTACCTGGACGACATTCTGATCACAGGTGATGGTGATGAACAGCATCTCGCTAACTTGGAACTGGTGCTCAACAGACTGAAAGAGTATGGACTTAGAGTAAATCGGCAGAAATGTGAGTTCTTCCAGAAGCGGATCTCGTACTGTGGTCATGTCATTGACCGGGAGGGGCTTCATAAGTCTCCTGACAAGATAGCGGCAGTTGTAAAGGCTCCCGCTCCGGAGAATGTCTCTCAGTTGAGGTCGTTTCTAGGATTAATTAACTATTACCATAAATTTCTGCCAAATCTATCCACGGTGCTGCATCCGTTGAACGCTCTTTTACAGAAAGGGGTACCATGGGACTGGGGCGAAAACTGTAAGAAGGCATTTCGCAAAAGCAAAGAATTGACCACCTCAGAGGAAGTGTTGGCTCACTTCAACCCGACACTGTCTATTCGGTTGGCTTGTGATGCTTCTCCATATGGTATTGGGGCAGTACTCTCACATAAATTGCCAAATGGCACGGAAAGGCCAGTCGCGTTTGCATCCAGATCATTGACCTCCGCTGAGCGCAACTATGCGCAGATCGATAGGGAGGCCCTTAGCCTTGTATGGGGAGTGAAGAAGTTTAATCATTACCTACAGGGCCAAAAATTCACACTTCTGACGGACCATGAACCGTTGGTGTCCATTTTTAACCCTAAGAAGGGTGTTTCGGTGATGACAGCACAGCGTCTCCAGAGATGGTCTCTTTTCTTAGGGGCACATCAATATCAGATAGAATTCAAAGGTACGAAACAGCATGGCAATGCTGATGGCCTGTCGCGCCTGCCACTACCTGAAGATGAAGACACGATGAAAGTTGACCCTGTTGAGTTATTTCATTCGACCATTATCGAGTGTTTACCTGTCACCAACGCAAGTATTGAAAGAGAAACCAGGAACGACCCGACACTGTCCAGAGTCTACGAGGTGACAGTGAAAGGATGGCCAACACGGGGTGATCCTCTGTCACCGGCATTCTCGGCAAGGCGAGACCAGCTGTCCGTCTGCCATGGTACTTTGATGTACGGGACAAGAGTGATTATTCCTCCCAAGTTAAGGGAAAGAGTTTTAAAAGAACTACATGAAGGTCATCTGGGGGGAGTTAAAATGAAAAGTCTTGCTAGGGCTTACGTATGGTGGCCGGGTATTGACCAACAGATTGAGGAGTTAACGAAAAGCTGCGCTGGGTGTCAAAAAGTGCAAAATGCACCTCCGATAGCACCGCTACACCCATGGGAATGGCCTTCAGCCCCATGGCAACGCGTACACATTGACTTTGCTGGTCCATTCATGGACTCCATGTTCCTAATCGCGGTGGACGCACATTCCAAATGGCCAGAAGTCATCAAGATGAATACCACTACTTCAGAAAAGACAATTGCGGTGTTAAGAACAATATTCGCAAGGAACGGATTGCCAGAACAGATCTGTTCGGACAACGGACCACAGTTTGTATCGGAAGAATTCCAACAATTCTTAAAGAAGAATGGAGGTAAACATTATACCTCTGCCCCATATCATCCGGCGACAAACGGGTTGGCTGAAAGATTTGTCCAGACATTCAAAAAGGCTATTAAGGCCATGAATGATGATCAGATTCCGCTGCAACACAAGGTCGATAAGTTCCTGATGTCATATAGAAACGCCGATCATGCCGTGACTAACCAAAGTCCTGCTATGATGTTTTATAACAGGAGGTTGCGGTCCAAGTTGGACTTGTTAAAACCAAATGTGCGGAGGGAAGTGGAAAACAAACAGTTTCGGCATATTAACAGCAAGACCACTCGAACTTTCGACGCAGGACAACCAGTGATGGCAAGGGGCTATGGAAACAAAAAATGGCAGTCCGGAACAATCCGGGCCAGACAAGGACCTCTGATGTACACCGTAGATATTGGTCATAATGTGATAAGGCGTCATGCGGATCAACTGGTAGAGTCGAGAGCAAGGGTCGAACCCATGGTTGTGACAGAGACAGCTGTGGAAGACGTTCATGAACCTGAAGCACCTACCTCGGCCGAGAATGTATTTGATGATGATGACACCCAATACATTGGCAACCAACTAGAGGAGGCACCTCAACAACAAGAATCAGAGACCACTGAAAGGCGTTATCCAAGCCGAATCAGAAAGCCTCCTGAGAGACTGAACCTTTGAACTGTTATACCTGAAGTTATATATGTATATATGTTATGTTTATTTGGGGATATGACTGTTAAGCTAAAAAGGGAGGATTGTGGTGTATGTAACCTGTTCCACCTTAAGAGAACTTAAGCCTGGTCCACCTTAAGAAAGGTACTACTTTCTTTGGCTGCTGTATACGTAATACCGGTGGTGACCACACCGGTATATAAGCACAGTGTAATAATATTGTATTCAGTATAGTCTGACCTCCAACCAGTAAAGGCCTGTTGAATTTACTCTTGTGGTCTGTGTAGTAATTCTCGCTATAACACACAGACTTAACAGAAACCAAGGCTGTGTGGGGACAGCTGGCAAGGGATATAACCTCCAGATCTGTGTGCAGATTGGGAGACTGTTTCTGTGTACTGATGAAATGCCATCCCTGTTGGAAAGCATTAAAATGATTTGAAGCCAAAATGTTGGCGTTATGCCATCTGTTCTTTCACCTTAGGCAGCTTCACATTGCGGGCACCGCCACACTTGAGTTGTCAGGTTGGTGGCCTGAGTGAAAGGAGGCCAGAGAATCATGTTCTTTGTCAATGATGTCCTAGGATGGAGCCAAGGACATGTGCCAACTTGGGCAACCTATGCAAATCTGGCCATGATAAGTTCATCCCTTACATCCTGAGCAGCCATTTGCTCGCGTGCTGCCGCTGGTCGATACACCAGCGCTCTGACCTCCTCCTGCTCCTCCTCCTCCTCCTGCTCCTCCTCCTCCTCCTGCTCCTCCTCCTCCTCCTGCTCCTCCTCATCATCCTCATCTGAGGTCCATGCAGAAAGAAAACAAATGGTTCCCATACTGCTTGTAGATGCCTCCTTTGGGGAAGCGCTCATTGCAAGCAGGGAGAGGGTCTTCCAAGGAGGTCCCACAGTTGATGGAGTCAAGCTGCAGCACCTCTGATTTCAGAAGGCCTTCTAAAAGTGCTCAGAGACCTTTTAAAGCCAAGGTCTGGCACCTGCCAGTAATCCTTGCTGCAATAAACGATGTCTTGTTAGACCTGCAGCAGTGAGGAGGCCACCCATGAGTCAACCCGCCAGGTCACGCTGAAAAGCTGGAAAAATCACGAGGGCCTCTCAAAATAGGCTTAGAGAGGCCCTTAACGAGCATTTAAGGATCTTTAATAGCGCAATGGCCAGCTGGAGGTGGAAGCGTTTCCCGACCTGCAAAACCGGCACCGGCAAAATCCCGCGGAGGCGGGTTGGAGGTGGGTTGGAGGCGGGTTCTGAACCCGACCTCTTTGAATCTGATTTTCCCGCTTTTCCCGCCTCCAAACCTGCCTCCTCCGACGTCAGAAAATCGCCCCCATAGAGTCATGGGCTGGATTTTCATTCAGGAGTCGGGTTGGAGGCGGGACTACAACTTTCGGGGTTGTAGTCCCGCCTCCATCGAGATGCGGCCAATCCACGCGATTTTAACTTGATTGACCTTGTTGAGCCCACTCAGCGGGCTCAGCAGGCCAATTAAGGGCCACCTGGCAACAGGTGACGTCACAGACTGAAATTTCATCTGTCAAGAGGTTTTGACAGATGAAATATCAGCGTTTCACAGCTGTTTGAAGCTGTCAAACACTGACAGTCTTACTTCTAACCTGAGTCCTTCTCCACAGACTCAGTTAGAAATCTCTCCTCCACAGAAAGCTGAAGGCTGTCACTTTTGACAGTTCGCAGCCATTCTGCTTCCTGTGCCGGTGAGATGAGGGACTCCTGAGACCTAAAGGAAGGAAGGCTGAAAAGGTAAGAAAAGGTAATTTACACTTCTTTAATCACTTTAGACACACCAAACACACTTACCTTTGCACTCATGCACACATCACTCACCTGAACACCGACATCTCGACCCCTCCAAGCCCTTCATCCCGACGGCCCGACTCCTCTAACTTGGCGTGGTTTGGAGCCGTCGGGAATCCCACACTTCAACCTTCAAAATAGGGATTAGGCTAAAAACTGCCTGTTAACTACCTGTTAACAGGCAGTTAATTGGCACTAATCTCTTCCCACGTCGGGGAGGTGGGTCCCAGTGCGGGGCGGGTACCGCCTCCTTTGAAAGTGGTATGGAGGGGGGTTGGGGGTGGGATGGTGTCGGGACCCCCGATTTCGGGAATTTAACCCCCCGCACGCCTCCAATCCTGACTCCACGGCACACTGAAAATCGAGCCCATAGAGTCATAACGGCACAGAAGGAGGCCATTCGGCCCATCGAGTCCATGCCAGCTCTCTGTAGAGCAATCCAGTCAGTCCCATTCCCCCGCTCTATCCCATTAGCTCTGCAAGTTTATTTCCCTCAAGTGCCTATCCAGTCTCCCCTTGAGAACATTGAGTGTCTCCACTTCCACCACTTCCATCGGCAGCGAATTCCAGGTCCTCACCAGGTTTATTTCTGTTTCTGAGCTAGAGAAAGGATAGCACAGTTTGGTGATTGGAATTTTAAGAAAATTAGGTCCTCACCACTCTCTGCATAAAAAAGTTTTTCCTCACATCCCCCCCATTATCTTGCCCAAAACCTTAAATCTGTGTCCCCTAGTCCTTGTACCATCAACTAGTGGGAACAGCCTTTCCCCGTCTAGCCTATCCAAACCCGTCATAATCTTGTACACCTCCATCAAATCACCCCTCAACCTCCTTTGCTCTAATGAAAACAAATCCAGCTTCTCCAACCTGTCCTTGTAGCTAAGATCCCCCATCCCCGGAACCATTCTGGTAAATCTCCTCTGCACCCTCTCAAGGGCCTTCACATCTTTCCTAAAGTGTGGTGACCAGAACTGGACGCAATACTCCAGTTGTGGCCTAACCAGCATTTTATATAGGTTCAGCATAACTTCTCTACTTTTGTACTCGATCCCTGTATTTATGAAGCCCAAGATCCCATATGCTTTGCTAATCACTCTCTCAATATGTCCTGCCACCTTCAGGGACCTCTGCACATTAACTCCCAGGTCCCTCTGTCCCTGCACACTCTGTAAAACTGTGCCATTAAGTGTTCTGTGACGAGCTAGTCTCCAAGAGCTCGGGCAGTTAGGGGTTGTCTTGGTCGCTGCCTCTTCATCTGCCAAAATGCATCACCTCACACTTCTCTGTATTAAATTCCATCTGCCACTTGTCTGCCCATTCTGCTAGCCTCCTGTTGCAGTTGACAGGAGGATTGGAAGATTATGGCCAGTACCTCCACGATTTCTCCCTTCACTTCCCTCAGCGTCTTGAGATGCATCGCATCTGGTCCTGGTGACTTAACTACTTTAAGTACAGCCAGCCTTTCTAGTACCTCCTCTTTATCCATTTTTATCCCATCCAGTATCACCTCTACCTCCACCTTCACTATGTCTATGACAGCATCTTCTTCCTTGGTGAAGACAGATGCAAAGTCCTCATTTTTATAACCAATAAACAAAAGTGTGCAAAGAAATGAAAAAACACAATTTCTTTTTAACGCCCCGTTGCTGGTTGGCTATTTCTGGCCACTGTTTGACCTCTAGGAGTTTCTTGATGAGTTCGAACACTCTTCAGAGAGGTTTGGCTGCTTTCGCACTGCTGCAGCTGCTGTCGTTTGCCTCACGGATTGCCTGCAGACACGGGTAGAGCTGCCTCCGGGAATAGAGCATGATCGGGAGCAGCAAAGAAGGCACCACAGAACAGGGCAAGCTGCCAGAAGAGGGAGGAGGAGGAGGAGGAGGAAGGAGGAGAGGCAGCGACCAAGACAACCCCTAACTGCCTGAGCTCTTGGAGACTAACTCGTCACAGAACACTTCAACTAAGTCAGGTCTCCCGCTCCCCATTCACCAACATTCCCACAATCATTACAACAACTTGCATTTATATAGCGCCTTTAACATAGTAAAACGTCCCAAGGTGCTTCACAGGAGCGTTATCAGGCAAAACCTCTCTTCTTACAACCACCCTCGCCTTCCTTTACTCTACACTGGTGGAGAGCTTTGGGAACCAGAGGTTCAAAGTCCCCTGTCCCTCCCGAGCACTCCCCACACGTCCCATTACTCACACACTGTGTTCCAAATACTCTTTGTTGATGATATTACTCTATCCCTCTGCAGCCATCTACCCTGTTTAGTTGAATGAATTCTCCAACATCCGCTCTCTTTCCTGATTATTTTGCCTCGTAGTCAACTCACGCCATAGCTTGCTTGGCCCTAACATGAAAGGATTAGAAGGAATGTGTCTACCATCTCATCTAATTAGGATGAGTAACGATTTGAGTTCAATTAGTGCTTACAATAACGTTTCTGCAAATGAATGATATGCAGGGCCATTGAGATAAATGCAAGCGCTTCAGGAAGAAATTAATTGGGCGATGGTCCTGTTTCCTACTGACGTATGTGGTGTAAGAGAGAACGAGGAAGGAATATTTAATTCAGGATTTGTTAGTAGATCTGCAAATGTTTAGTAATATCCCACTCACCCGAACTTAGGATCACTGGAAGCGGCCCGTGCAGCTAGAGCGGAAAGGCCGGTATAGAGGCTCGGAACTGGAAGATCCCCAATGAGATTGGAGGGTTCCGGCATCATCCATTGCACCCTTGTTAGAAAGAAAGAAAGACTTGCATTTCGACAGCCCCTTTCATGAGCTCTGGACGCCCCAACACGCTTTACAGCCAATGAAATACTTTGTGAAGTGTGGTCACTGTTGTAATGTAGGAAACGTGGCAGCCAATTTGCGCACAGCAAGCTACCACAGACAGCAATGTGATAATGACCAGGTAATCTGTTTTACGTTTGTAATGTTGGTTGAGGGATAAATATTGGCCCAGGACACCGGGGAGAACTGCCCCTGCTCTTCTTCGAAATAGTGGCCGTGGGATCCTTTACACCCACCTCAGAGGGCAGATGGAGCCTCGGTTTAACATTTCATCCGAAAGATACACCTCCGACAGTGCAGCGCTCCCTCAGTACTGCCCCTCCGACAGTGCGGCGCTCCCTCAATACTGTCCCTCCGCTAGTACAGCGCTCCCTCAGTACTGCCCCTCCGACAGTGCAGTGCTCCCTCAGTACTGCCCCTCCGACAGTGCGGCGCTCCCTCAGTACTGCCCCTCCGACAGTGCGGCGCTCCCTCAGTACTGCCCCTCCGACAATGCAGCGCTCCCTCAGTACTGCCCCTCCGACAGTGCGGCGCTCCCTCAGTACTGCAGCTCTGACAGTGCGGCACTCCCTCAGTACTTCCCCTCCGACAATGCAGCGCTCCCTCAGTACTGCCCCTTCGACAGTGCGGCGCTCCCTCAGTACTGCAGCTCTGACAGTGCGGCACTCCCTCAGTACTTCCCCTTCGACAGTGCGGCGCGCTCTCAGTACTGCCCCTCCGACAATGCAGCACTCCCTCAGTTCTGCCCCTCCGACAGTGCAGCGCTGCCTCAGTACTTCCCCTCTGACAATGCAGCGCTCCCTCAGTACTGCCCCTTCGACAGTGCAGGGCTCCCTCAGTACTGCCCCTCCGACAGTGCGGCGCTCCCTCAGTACTGCCCCTCTGACAGTTCGGCGCTCCCTCAGTACTGCCCCTCTGACAGTGCGGCGCTCCCTCAGTACTGCCCCTCCGACAGTGCAGTGCTCCCTCAGTGCCGACCCTCCGACAGTGCAGCGCTCCCTCAGTACTGCCCCTCCGACAGTGCGGCGCTCCCTCAGTACTGCCCCTCCGACAGTGTGGCGCTCCCTCAGTACTGCCCCTCCGACAGTGCCGCGCTCCCTCAGTACTGCCACTCCGACAGTGCAGCGCTCCCTCAGTACTGCCCCTCCCACAATGCAGCACTCCCTCAGTACTGCCCCTCCGACAGTGCAGCGCTCCCTCAGTTCTGCCCCTCCGACAGTGCAGCACTCCCTCAGTACTGCCCCTCCCACAGTGCAGCACTCCCTCAGTACTGCCCCTCCGTCAGTGCAGCGCTCCCTCAGTACTGCCCCTCCCACAGTGCAGCACTCCCTCAGTACTGCCCCTCCGACAGTGCAGCGCTCCCTCAGTTCTGCCCCTCTGACAGTGCAGCACTCCCTCAGTACTGCCCCTCCCACAGTGCAGCACTCCCTCAGTACTGCCCCTCCGACAGTGCAGCGCTCCCTCAGTTCTGCCCCTCCGACAGTGCAGTGCTCCCTCAGTACTGCCCCTCCCACAGTGCAGCGCTCCCTCAGCACTGCCCCTCTGACAGTGCAGCGCGCCCTCAGTACTGCCCCTCCCACAGTGCAGCGCTCCCTCAGCACTGCCCCTCTGACAGTGCAGCGCGCCCTCAGTACTGCCCCTCCGACAGTGCAGCGCTCCCTCAGTACTGCCCCTCCCACAGTGCAGCGCTCCCTCAGTACTGCCCCTCCCACAGTGCAGCGCTCCCTCAGCACTGCCCCTCTGACAGTGCAGCGCGCCCTCAGTACTGCCCCTCCCACAGTGCAGCGCTCCCTCAGCACTGCCCCTCTGACAGTGCAGCGCGCCCTCAGTACTGCCCCTCCCACAGTGCAGCGCTCCCTCAGTACTGCCCCTCCGACAGTGCAGCGCGCCCTCAGTACTGCCCCTCCGACAGTGCAGCGCGCCCTCAGTACTGCCCCTCCCACAGTGCAGCGCTCCCTCAGCACTGCCCCTCTGACAGTGCAGCGCGCCCTCAGTACTGCCCCTCCCACAGTGCAGCGCTCCCTCAGTACTGCCCCTCCGACAGTGCAGCGCGCCCTCAGTACTGCCCCTCCGACAGTGCAGCGCGCCCTCAGTACTGCCCCTCCCACAGTGCAGCGCTCCCTCAGCACTGCCCCTCTGACAGTGCAGCGCGCCCTCAGTACTGCCCCTCCGACAGTGCAGCGCTCCCTCAGTACTGCCCCTCCCACAGTGCAGCGCTCCCTCAGTACTGCCCCTCCCACAGTGCAACGCTCCCTCAGTACTGCCCCTCCCACAGTGCAGCGCTCCCTCAGCACTGCCCCTCTGACAGTGCAGCGCGCCCTCAGTACTGCCCCTCCCACAGTGCAGCGCTCCCTCAGCACTGCCCCTCTGACAGTGCAGCGCGCCCTCAGTACTGCCCCTCCGACAGTGCAGCGCTCCCTCAGTACTGCCCCTCCGACAGTGCGGCGCTCCCTCAGTACTGCCCCTCCGACAGTGCAGCGCTCCCTCAGTACTGCCCCTCCCACAGTGCAGCGCTCCCTCAGCACTGCCCCTCTGACAGTGCAGCGCGCCCTCAGTACTGCCCCTCCGACAGTGCAGCGCTCCCTCAGTACTGCCCCTCCGACAGTGCGGCGCTCCCTCAGTACTGCCCCTCCGACAGTGCAGCGCTCCCTCAGTACTGCCCCTCCGACAGTGCAGCGCTCCCTCAGTACTGCCCCTCCGACTGTGCGGCGCTCCCTCAGTACTGCCCCTCCGACAGTGCGGCGCTCCCTCAGTACTGCCCCTCCGACAGTGCGGCGCTCCCTCAGTACTGCCCCTCCAACAGTGCGGCGCTCCCTCAGTACTGCCCCTCCGACAGTGCGGCGCTCACTCAGTACTGCCCCTCCGACAGTGCGGCGCTCCCTCAGTACTGCCCCTCCGACAGTGCGGCACTCCCTCAGTACTGCCCCTCCGACAGTGCGGCGCTCCCTCAGTACTGCCCCTCCGACAGTGCGGCGCTCACTCAGTACTGCCCCTCCGACAGTGCGGCGCTCCCTCAGTACTGCCCCTCCGACAGTGCGGCGCTCCCTCAGTACTGCCCCTCCGACAGTGCGGAGCTCCCTCAGTACTGACCCTCCGACAGTGCGGCGCTGCCTCAGTACTGCACTGGGAGAGTCAGCCTAAGTTTTGTGCTCACGTCTCTGGAGTGGGGCTCTAATCCACGACCTTCTGACTCAGAAGCGAGAGTGTCAGCCTTGGTTCAGTGGCTGCACCTCCCAAACCTGCAACCTCCACCATTCGACGGACGCGGGCAGCATGCGCATGGTAGGAGCTGTCGAAGAAGCTTAAATTTGAAAGGCATGTGGTTTAAAGGGAAATTAAAACTCTCTCATGTTCTTTTGATCTGAGCAAGAAAAGTATAAAGGGATCGGAAACCCTATATGTATCTTTTTCCCCCTAAAAACGTAACCTTTGTGCTCTGTTCACACAGTGCCATCTGGTTAGCCCTTGTTTATTGCACACCCTCCCAGTTTGTGCTTATTAATCATACTTACGCCAGTATCTTAATTAGTCCCTGTCTAGGAGCTTTCAGTTCCTCTCAGCTGCTGGCCTCTCTTTTCTCTTTCATCGTGTCATTACTCATGAGGCCAGCGGGAAGTGGGATTCTTCCAAAGAGGGCTGGCTAGATTCGGTCTGCTCAATGATCGCTGCCCCCACGACACACTGAACGTTCACTGCTGGTAGTGCCAAGGCCCCGTAATTAATGCTCCATAGATCAGAGGCCGTCTAATCGGAGATGATCGCTGTGCTCACTGATACACCTCTCTGCTAATCGGGAGCTAAACAGCTATAGGCTCTGAACGATGACTGATCTCTGGCGGAAACTACATTTGATAACGTGCGCCATTTCACTCCAGGTCATTGCTGGTGTTCTCTGTGTTCAGTTTCACAGCCCCATGTGGCCCCACCCACGTCTGCTGCAAGGTCGAATCAGTGCTCTCCGTGACCGCGATTGATTCCTCTCCGTGATTGGTTGATGAGAGACCTGTTGAAAGGTGGGGGCGGCAGGTGAACTTAAAGGCTGGTGTTGGTGGCTTGAGTTTGGTCGGAACTATATTTATTAATGATCTGGATGTAGGTGTTGGGGGCATGATCTGCAAATTTGCAGATGATACCGAGATCTGTGTGAGTATTAGGACTGTGGACAATGGTCCTCTGCTTCAGGCGGGTCTTAATGTGTTGGGAGATTGGGCTCCTGACTGGCAAATGATCTATAACTTAGATAAGTGCAGTGTTCTGCATGTGGGCAGGGCAAATGCTCAACATTCATACACCCTTCAGGGAAAAGCATTAAAGAAAGTGGAGATAGAAAGACATTTGGGCATCCAAATACATCCTTAAAGATATATGGGCTTCGATGGGAGAGTTAGGGGACTAGAGGGATGGGCTTCAATGAGAGAGTTAGGGGACTAGAGGGATGGGCTTCAATGGGAGAGTTAGGGGACTAGAGGGATGGGCTTCAATGGGAGAGTTAGGGGACTAGAGGGATGGGCTTCAATGGGTGTGTTAGGAGACTAGAGGGATGGACTTCGATGGGTGTGTTAGGAGACTAGAGGGATGGACTTCGATGGGTGTGTTAGGAGACTAGAGGGATGGGTTTCGATGGGAGAGTTAGGAGACTAGAGGGACAGGTTTGATGGGAGTGTCTATTGATGGACACTGCTGTCTGTTAATGGGCACTAGTACATGGGTTACATGGCCTTTGTGGGTAGACACATGTGGGCTGTGCTTGCTTGTCCTTACTGTAACTAAAGAGCACAAGAGCTAATCTGAATCTCTCATTTCCATTGTATCAAAGTAAATTTTTAGCGTGAAAATTAAACGCTCTCCTTCCTCCCGTGTAAGGCTTTGTCGAACCTGAGCAGCACGTGAGCTTTCATTACTGCAGGTCGGCCTTTCAGGAGTGAAGTTAGGAAACACTTCTACACACAAAGGATGGTTGAAGTTTGGAACTCTCTTCTGCAAACGGCAATTGATGCTAGATCAATTGTTAATTTTAAATCTGAGATTGATAGATTTCTGTTAATCAAAGGTATTAAGGGATATGGGGCAAAGGCGGGTATATGGAGTTAGGTCGCAGATCAGCCATGATCTCATTGAATGGCGGAACAGGCTCGAGGGGCTGAATGGCCTCCTCCTGTTCATATGTTCCTATGATTAGTCCTACAAGTCTCCCTGATAAAATGCCCACAGTAATACATTGCAGTTTTAGAAGACAAGGTGGTTAATTAGAGAGACAATCGGCCCAGTTTTGTTCTCCTTATTAGTGCTTGCTGTCACTGCAACACTGATAGTGAATTGTGGTACTCCAGCAAAAGCATGTTAATTAATCTGTTAATGACAGAGCCTCATGTTCAAGCATTTTAATCGGGAACGCCACTTTAATCGGGAACACCACATTAATCAGGAACATCACCTTAATTGGGAACGCCACTTTAATCGGAAACAGCACATTAATCAGGAACGGCACATTAATCGGGAATGCCACTTTAATCGGGAACATCACCTTAATTGGGAACGCCACTTTAATCGGGAACACCACATTAATCAGGAACGCCACATTAATCGGGAATGCCACTTTAATCGGGAATGACACATTAATCGGGAATGCCACTTTAATCGGGAATGTCACTTTAATCGGGAACGGCACATTAATCGGGAATGCCACTTTAATCGGGAACGGCACATTAATTGGGAACACCACTTTAATCGGGAATGCCACTTTAATCAGGAACGCCACTTTAATCGGGAATGCCACTTTAATCGGGAACGGCACATTAATTGGGAACACCACTTTAATCGGGAATGCCACTTTAATCAGGAACGCCACTTTAATCGGGAACGCCACTTTAATCGGGCACGGCACATTAATCGTGAACGCCACTTTAATCGGGAATGCTACTTTAATCAGGAATGCCACTTTAATCGGGAATGCCACTTTAATCGGGAATGACACATTAATCGGGAACGCCACTTTAATCGGGAATGCCACTTTAATCAGGAATGCCACTTTAATCGGGAATGCCACTTTAATCGGGAATGACACATTAATCGGGAACGCCACTTTAATCGGGAATGCCACTTTAATCGGGAATGCCACTTTAATCGGGCACGGCACATTAATCGTGAACGCCACTTTAATCGGGAATGCCACTTTAATCAGGAATGCCACTTTAATCGGGAATGCCACTTTAATCGGGAATGACACATTAATCGGGAACGCCACTTTAATCGGGAACACCACATTAATCAGGAATGCCACTTTAATCGGGAATGCCACTTTAATCGGGAATGACACATTAATCGGGAACGCCACTTTAATCGGGAACACCACTTTAATCGAGAACACCACTTTAATCGAGAACACCACTTTAATCGGGAATGCCACTTTAACCAGGAACGCCACTTTAATCGGGAACGCCACTTTAATCGGGAACGCCACTTTAATCGGGAATGCCACTTTAATCGGGAATGACACATTAATCGGGAACACCACTTTAATCGGGAACACCACTTTAATCGGCAACATGTCATGTCTGACTAATTTGATTGAATTTTTTGAGGGGGTGACTAGGTGTGTGGATGAGGGTAACGCAGTGGATGTGGTATACATGGATTTCAGTAAGGCCTTCGATAAAGTCCCGCACAGGAGACTGGTCAAGAAGGTAAGAGCCCATGGAATCCAGGGTGCCTTGGCACATTGGATACAAAACTGGCTTAGTGGCAGAAGGCAGAGGGTGATGGTCGAAGGTTGTTTTTGTGACTGGAAGCCTGTGGCCAGTGGGGTACCACAAGGATCGGTGCTGGGTCCCTTGCTGTTTGTGGTCTACATTAATGACTTGGATATGAATGTAAAGGGTATGATCAGTAAGTTCGCGGATGATACAAAAATTGGTAGGGTGGTAAATAGCGAGGAGGGTAGCCTCAGTCTGCAGGACGATATAGATGGGTTGGTCAGATGGGCGGAACAGTGGCAAATGGAATTTAACCCGGAAAAGTGCGAGGTGATGCACTTTGGGGGGACTAACAAGGCAAAGGAATACACAATGAATGGAAAGACCCTAGGCAAGACGGAGGGTCAGAGGGATCTGGGTGTGCAAGTACACAGATCCCTGAAGGCGGCGGAACAGGTGGATAAGGTGGTAAAAAAGGCATATGGGATACTTGCCTTCATTAGCCGAGGCATTGAATATAAGAGCAAGGAGGTTATGATGGAGCTGTATAAAACACTGGTTAGGCCACAGCTGGAATACTGTGTGCAGTTCTGGTCGCCACACTACAGGAAGGATGTGACCGCGTTAGAGAGGGTGCAGAGGAGGTTCACCAGGATGTTACCAGGGCTGGAGCGCTTCAGCTATGAAGAGAGACTGGGCAGGTTGGGTTTGTTTTCCTTGGAGCTGAGGAGGCTGAGGGGGGACATGATTGAGGTGTACAAAATTATGAGGGGCATAGATAGGATGGATGCTGAGGAGCTTTTTCCCTTAGGAGAGGGGTCAATAACTAGGGGGCATAGATTCAAGGTAAAGGGCGGGAGGTTTAGAGGGGATTTGAGAAAGAACTTTTTCACCCAGAGGGTGGTTGGAGTCTGGAACTCACTGCCTGAAAGGGTTGTGGAGGCAGAAACCCTCACAACATTTAAGAAGCATTTGGATGTGCACTTGAAATGCCATAGCATACAAGGCTACGGGCCAAATGCTGGAATATGGGATTAGATTAGACAGGGCTTGATGGCCGGCGCGGACACGATGGGCCGAAGGGCCTCTATCCGTGCTGTATTACTCTATGACTCTATGACCACATTAATCGGGAATGCCACTTTAATCGGGAACACCACATTAATCGGGAACGCCACTTTAATCGGGAATGACACATTAATCGGGAATGCCACTTTAATCGGGAATGACACATTAATCGGGAACACCACTTTAATCGGGAATGACACATTAATCGGGAATGCCACTTTAATCGGGAACACCACATTAATCGGGAACGCCACTTTAATCGGGAATGACACATTAATCGGGAATGCCACTTTAATCGGGAATGACACATTAATCGGGAACACCACTTTAATCGGGAACGCCACATTAATCGGGAATGCCACTTTAATCGGGAACGACACATTAATCGGGAACGGCACATTAATCGGGAACGCCACTTTAATCGGGAATGACACATTAATCGGGAACACCACATTAATCAGGAATGACACATTAATCGGGAACACCACTTTAATCGGGAACACCACTTTAATCGGGAACGCCACTTTAATCGGGAACACCACTTTAATCGGGAACGCCACTTTAATCGGGAACGCCACTTTAATCGGGAATGACACATTAATCGGGAACACCACTTTAATCGGGAATGCCACTTTAATCGGGAACGCCACTTTAATCGGGAACGCCACTTTAATCGGGAATGCCACTTTAATCGGGAATGACACATTAATCGGGAACGCCACTTTAATCGGGAATGCCACTTTAATCGGGAATGACACATTAATCGGGAACACCACTTTAATCGGGAATGACACATTAATCGGGAATGACACATTAATCGGGAATGACACATTAATCGGGAAAACCACTTTAATCGGGAATGCCACTTTAATCGGGAACGCCACTTTAATCAGGAATGCCACTTTAATCGGGAATGACACATTAATCGGGAATGCCACTTTAATCGGGAATGCCACTTTAATCGGGAATGACACATTAATCGGGAACACCACTTTAATCGGGAATGCCACATTAATCGGGAACACCACTTTAATCGGGAATGCCACTTTAATCGGGAACGACACATTAATCGGGAACACCACTTTAATCGGGAATGCCACTTTAATCGGGAACACCACTTTAATCGGGAATGCCACATTAATCGGGAATGCCACTTTAATCGGGAATGCCAGTTTAATCGGGAACGACACATTAATCGGGAATGCCACTTTAATCGGGAACGGCACATTAATCGGGAACACCACATTAATCAGGAATGCCACTTTAATCGGGAACACCACTTTAATTGGGAACGCCACTTTAATCGGGAATGACACATTAATCGGGAACACCACTTTAATCGGGAATGCCACTTTAATCGGGAACGCCACTTTAATCGGGAACGCCACTTTAATCGGGAATGCCACTTTAATCGGGAATGACACATTAATCGGGAACGCCACTTTAATCGGGAATGCCACTTTAATCGGGAATGACACATTAATCGGGAACACCACTTTAATCGGGAATGACACATTAATCGGGAATGCCACTTTAATCGGGAATGACACATTAATCGGGAATGCCACTTTAATCGGGAATGACACATTAATCGGGAACACCACTTTAATCGGGAATGCCACTTTAATCGGGAATGACACATTAATCGGGAATGACACATTAATCGGGAATGACACATTAATTGGGAACACCACTTTAATCGGGAATGACACATTAATCGGGAACACCACTTTAATCGGGAATGCCACTTTAATCGGGAACGCCACTTTAATCGGGAATGCCACTTTAATCGGGAATGTCACTTTAATCGGGAATGACACATTAATCAGGAACGCCACTTTAATCGGGAATGCCACTTTAATCGGGAATGACACATTAATCAGGAACGCCACTTTAATCGGGAACGCCACTTTAATCGGGAACACCACTTTAATCGGGAATGCCACATTAATCGGGAACACCACTTTAATCGGGAATGCCACTTTAATCGGGAACGACACATTAATCGGGAACACCACTTTAATCGGGAACACCACATTAATCAGGAACGCCACTTTAATCGGGAATGCCACTTTAATCGGGAATGACACATTAATCGGGAACACCACTTTAATCGGGAATGCCACTTTAATCGGGAATGACACATTAATCGGGAACACCACTTTAATTGGGAATGCCACTTTAATCGGGAACGACACATTAATCGGGAATGACACATTAATCGGGAACACCACTTTAATCGGGAATGACACATTAATCGAGAACGACACATTAATCGGGAACACCACTTTAATCGGGAATGACACATTAATCGGGAACACCACTTTAATCGGGAATGCCACTTTAATCAGGAACGACACATTAATCGGGAACACCACTTTAATCGGGAACACCACATTAATCAGGAACGCCACATTAATCGGGAATGCCACTTTAATCGGGAATGCCACTTTAATCGGGAATGACACATTAATCGGGAACACCACTTTAATCGGGAATGCCACTTTAATCGGGAATGACACATTAATCGGGAACTCCACTTTAATCGGGAATGCCACTTTAATCGGGAATGACACATTAATCGGGAACACCACTTTAATCGGGAATGACACATTAATCGGGAACACCACTTTAATCAGGAATGCCACTTTAATCGGGAATGCCACTTTAATCGGGAACGCCACATTAATCGGGAATGCCACTTTAATCGGGAATGCCACTTTAATCGGGAATGACACATTAATCGGGAACACCACTTTAATCGGGAACGCCACTTTAATCGGGAATGCCACTTTAATCGGGAACGGCACATTAATCGGGAACGCCATTTTAATCGGGAATGACACATTAATCGGGAATGACACATTAATCGGGAATGACACATTAATCGGGAACGCCACTTTAATCGGGAATGACACATTAATCGGGAACACCACTTTAATATACAAACTGTAATCTAAGGATGCACAGTGCTGTCTGTCTCAAAAGACGCGACACCGCTCGACATTTTAATGCCATTATCCGGCTGTGCGAGTGGTGCAGGCATTGTATCCAATGGCACCTGTTTTCTCCCCTCCAGTTAAAAATGGGTCGTCTTTGTGTTTAAATCCAGTCCCTCCTTATCTCTGTGACTTCCTACAACTGCCCGGAACCCTCAGTTCCTCTGACTCCGTACATTCCCCTCCCCCCTTCCCATCACGCCACCATTGCTGGCTGGGCCTTCAGCCGTTTAGACCTCACTCTCTAGAATTCCCTCCCTTAAACCCCTTCGCCTCTCTATCCTCCCTTAAGACCTTCCTTAGAAGCCATCTATTTGACTAAGCTCTTGGTCACCTCTTTCTTTGGCTCGGTGTCAACTTTTGCTAAATACTAAGTTCAGTTCTGGGCCCCACATCTCAGGAAGGATATATTGACCTTGGAGGGGGGGCAGCGCAGATTCACCAGAATGACATCAGGGCTGAAAGGGTTCAATGCCGAGGACAGGTTGCACAGACTGGGCCTGTGTTCTCTCGAGTTTAGAAGATTAAGGGGTGATCTAATCGAGGTCTTTAAGATGATTAAAGGAGTTGAGAGAGAGAAACTATTTCCTCTGGTGGGGGGAGTCCAGAACAAGGGGGCATGACCTTGAAATTAGAGCCAGGCCGTTCAGGGGTGATGTCAGGAAGCACTTCTTCACACAAAGAGGGGTGGGAATCTGGAACTCTCTCCCCCAAAAAGGCTGTGGATTCTGGGGGTCAATTGAAGCTTCCAACACTGAGATCGATGGATTTATTTGGGGTAAGGTTAGCAAAGGCGGGTAAATGGGGTTAAGATACAGATCAGCCATGATCTAATAGAATGGCGGAACAGGCTCGAGGGCTGAATGGCCTCCTCCTGTTCCTATGTTCCTACACCTCTGTAAAGCGCCCTGGGACATTTTACTCTATTACAGGTGCTGTATAAATGTGAGCAGTCATTGTTGCTTTTGTTCCAGGTTAAATTTCAGTGGCACTAGCACATCATCCAAACCACTGGCTCCTCTGTACCAGCCAAGCATTTCACAGTTTAGAAGAATGAGACTGCACCGATTACCTTCAACCTGATCTCAGTATCAAACAAGCCCAGTTCTTCGATGCAGAGTAAAGCCGGCCGTGCAACATCTGCTCAAGCACTCCGAGGACAGATGAACCACGAGTTAGATCCGGAATTAAGCTCCCTCCTCCACCCCAACAAGAGGACTTCCATCAAACGACTGAAGCTTAAATCATTAATGTGGCTCTTTGAGTGAGAATGCCAATCAGTACCAAATTCTGCGCAGTTTTCTTCTTCTTGGGCAGTTCCTCGGGACTGAGGATGACTTACTTCCACATTAAGAATGAGTTCTCAGGTGACTGATGAGTCCAATACGGGATCTACAGTCTCTGTCACAGGTGGGGCAGACGGTGGTTGAAGGGGCGGGTGGGTGGGGTGCTTGGGTTGACGTGCGCTCCTTGCGCTGCCTGCGCTTGGCTTCCGCTTGCTCCCGGCAAAGATACTCAAGGTGTTCGGCGCCTTCCCGGATGCTTCTCCTCCACTTTGTGTGGCCTTGGGCCAGGGATTCCCAGGTGTCGATGGGGATGTTACACTTTTTCAAGGAGGCTTTGAGGGTGTCCTTGAAGCATTTCGTCTGCCCACCTGGGGCTCTCTTGCCGTGTCGGAGCTTCGAGTAGAGCGTTTGTTTTGGGAGTCTCGTATCGGGCATGCGGACAATGTGACCCGTCCATCGGAGCTGATCGAGCGTAGTCAAAGCTGGGGTTGTTGGCCTGAGCAAGAACACTGACGTTGATGCGCCTATCCTGCCAATGGATTTGCAGGATCTTGCAGAGGCAGCGTTGGTGGTAACTCTCCAGTGCTTTGAGGTGCCTGCTGTACATGGTCCATGTCTCTGAGGCAGGTATCACTGCTGCCCTGTAGACCATGAGCTTAGTGCCGGGTTTGAGGTCCTGGTCTTCAAACACTCTCTTTCTCAGGCAACCGAAGGCTGCACTGGCACACTGAAGGCGGTGTTGGACTTCGTCATCGACGTCTGCCCTTGTTGACAGTAGGCTCCCGAGGTATGGAAAGTGGTCCACGTTGTCCAAGGCCTTGTCATGGATTTTGATAATCGGGGGGCAGTACTGTGTGGTGGGGGCAGGTTGGTAGAGGACCAAGTCTTACAGATGTTTAGTGTAAGGCCAATGCTCTCATTCGCTTTGGTAGTTTGGAGTTCGACCTCCAAGTGAGCGCAGACACAAGCATTGTCTGCATACTGTAATTCGACGACAGAGGATGGGACGACCTTGGATCTGGACTGGCGGCGACGGAGGTTGAACAGTTTCCCGTTTGTTCTGTAAATTAACTCCACTCCAGCGGGGAGCTTACTGAGGGTGAGATGGAGCATTGCCGCAAGGAAGATCGAGAAGAGCGTTGGTGCGATGATACAGCCTTGCTTGACCCCGGTCCATACGTGAATTGGGTCTGTGGTGGAACCGTTGGTCAGGATCACGGCTTGCATGTCGTCGTGAAGCAGGCGGAGGATAGTGACAAACTTTTGAGGGCAGCCGAATTTGAGGAGGACACTCCAAAATCCCTCACAATTGACAGTGTCGAAGGCCTTTGTGAGATCAAAGAAGGCCATGTACAGTGGTTGGTGCTGTTCCCTGCATTTCTCTTGTAATTGTGCCCCTTAGTGGGCGGAATCCACATTGCGACTCTGGGAGGAGCTCTTCAGCCACTGGGAGAAGGCGATTGAGGAGGATTCTTGCGATGACTTTCCCTGCGGCAGACAGCAGGGAAACTCCTCTGTAATTACCGCAATCGGACTTGTCACCTTTCTTGAAGATGGTCACAATTACGGCATCTCTGAGATCCCCTGTCATGCTCTCCTGCTTCCAGATAAGAGAAATTAGTTCATGAATTTGCACCAGTAGTGCTTCTCTGCCATGCTTTAGTGCCTCAGCAGGGATTCCATCTGCTCCTGAGGCCTTCTTATTCTTCAGTTGTCCGATGGCCTTTTCAACCTCATGCCGGGCTGGGGTTGTGCTGAGGTGGTGGCGGGTAGCATGCTGCGGGATGGAGTTGAGGACACTCGCGTCTCTTTTATACCATGGGCTAGAGCTGAGGTCATAATCATAATAATCATAATCAACTTTATTGTCATTGTTAGTGCACAAGTGCAGTACAACGAAATGTAGGCTTGCGGCTCCCGAGAGTGTACATTTAGATTAAGACATTTAAACATTCAACATTCATTTGGCTTGTAATACATTAACATAAACATAACCATAATAAAGTGCATTGGCAGATGTGCAGGCTTTAGAGTTTATTTGTGGAGTTCAGCAGGATGACAGCCCTGGGAAATCAGCTGTTCCTAAATCTGGTCGTTCAGGTGCGAATGCATCTGTAGCGTCTCCCAGATGGCAGGAGGGCGAACAGACTGTGGCTGGGGTGGGTAGGGTCTTTGATGATGGTCCGTGACCTCCGTAAACAGCGTTTCTGGTATATGTGCTCTATGGTCGGTAGCCGGGTGCCGGTAATGCGTTGGGCAGTTTTGACTACCCGCTGCAGGGCTTTCCGGTCATAGTAGCTACAGCTGCCATACCATACTGTGATACAGTTCGTCAGGATGCTCTCTATTGTGCAGCGGTAAAAGTTAGAGAGGATCAGGGGTGACAGGTTACATCCCTTCAGCCTCCTTAGGAAATATAGGCGCTGCTGGGCCTTCTTCACCAGAGAGGAGGTATTGAGGGACCAGGAGAGGTCTTCCGTGATGTGGACTCCGAGGAACTTAAAGCTAACACAATTTTATTTCACTCAGGAGCTTTCTGAGAACAGAATATTCCATCTTGTCATCCTAGGCTGCATTCTGCGCAGGTTCAATAAGTGAAAGAAGTAGATTCTAATCAAGACTGTGTCAGGGCTAGGATCAAGGTTAGGGTTAAGGTTAGGTTAAAGGTTAAGATTAGGATTAGGTTTAGGATTAGATTTAGGGTTAGGGTTAGGGCTAGGCTTAGGGTTATGGAAAGGGTTAAGGTTAAGGTTAGAGTTACTTAGGGTTAGGGTTAGGGTTCGAGTTAGGGTTAGGGTTAGGGATAGGGTTAGGGGTTAGGGTTAGGGTTAAGGTTAGGGTTACGGGTTAGGGTTGGGGTTGGGGTTGGGGTTAGGTTTAGGGGTTAGGGTTAGGGGTTCGCATTAGGGCTAGGGTTAGGGGTTAAGGTTTGGGTTCGTGTTAGGGTTAGGGTTAACCCTAGAGTTAGACGCAGATGTTTGCAAACCTGTGTAAACTTTCAAAATCCATATTTACTTAAAAAAATGTAAGGACTTGAAGTAAAACACAAGACCTACTTGAATCAGCGAAGTACAAGGTTCATTCAGAAACGTTCTCTAAACTAGCTCATTTCTGACAGTTCGGGGCATAACATCGCTTTAAATTACCATTTAAAAAAAGAAATTCAGCTCTCGAAACAATCCCAATGTTGAATCATACTTCTCTACCAGTCCATTACTGCCACACATAATCATTTAGAGAGACACAGTCATAAATTTGGTGCCCATCTTTCAGCCATAAAGTTTAATTAGGCACAATTTATTTCACTTGTAATAAAAGCTGCCAAAATGAGAAGTGATAATAAGGACTGCATCGATGATGTGTGTGTGAGTGTTGGCTTGGGGACACATAGATTAATTCTAGCTCTCATAAAATTGTGAAACTTCTATCGTAGCCTAGATTTGCTTAATGCATCTTTTTCTTTTCTCGGGTGTGGACGTTAAGTAGATCACAGTATTTACAGTACAGAAACAGGCCATTCGGCCCCACTGGTCCATGCCGGTGTTTCTGCTCCACACGAGCCTCCTCCCACCCCTCCTCATCTCACCCTATCAACATATCCTTCTATTCCTTTCTCCTTCATGTGTTTATCCAGCTTCCCCTTAAATGCATCTTTACTATTCGTCTCAACCACTCCCTGTGGTAGCGAGTTCCACATTCTCACCACTGTCTGGGGAAAGAAGTTTCTCCTGAATTCCCTATGGATTTATGAGTGATCAGCTTATATTATGGCCCTTAGTTTTAGCCTTCCCCACAAGTGGAACATCTTCTCTGTGTCTATCCTATTGAACTAAAGACGTCTATCAGCTCACCCCTCAGCCTTCTCTTTTCAAGAGAAAAGAGCCCCAGCCTGTTCAGTCTTTCTTGATAGTTTCCTGATACAGTGCACACTTGAGATTCCCTCCAATCTTCCAGAACAGTTTCACCAATCGAATTCCCTTAGATCTTCACCCTCGGTCAAAAGCAGATCTCTTGGCAGTGTCCCTTTAAGATCACAAGAGCTAATTATTATAATATCCAATGGTCAGTTAGAGGCTAATTGCTGTCCTGAGGTGAATTAGAAAGGGTTGCTGGGGGAGGAGTCCTTATACATTAGAAATGATTGGCATCCTTTCCCTTCCTCCAATACTTAAAAAAAAATTGTGACACTGAAATTTACATGCGTGATAGCGTGACACCTAAAGTGTGACAGCATGACACTGAAGTGTAATAGATACAACTCAAAACTTTTATACAATACGAGACGATCTGAAACAGCAAGAGAAGACCAGGATGAAAGGAGTCAGAGGGCAGGGGGTTAATTGGACGCTGACCTTGAGCACTGGGTCCAGTTCTGGGGTAGATGTTATTCCTCATAATACTTTGACAAAGCTGAGGTGCTGCAGCACCACCACAGATGGGAGGGTGTAATTACAGCATGACATGTTTACGTGGTCAGTTCCCATGATACTGGTGGACATAGGAGTTTATGATGGCAGAAGTTGACAGGAAGTGCATGCAAGTGCAAGATATATATAAGAAAGAGATTAGAAAGAAATGGCTTACGTTTCTGTAGCGCCTTTCACGACCTCAGCATATCCCAAAGTGCTTTACAGCCAATGAAGTACTTCTGAAGTGTAGTCACTGTTGTAGGAAACGCAACAACCAACTTGCACACAGCAAGATCCCACAAACTGTAATCAGATAAATGAACAGATAATGGGCGCGAAATTCGGTAATGCCCCATTTCAGGGCGGTAATGCTGGCGAGGCGGGACATCCTGCGCCCGGCGAGGAAGTCCCGTCCAGGCCGCGAAATTCGCCCTTACTGCCACACCCCGCCCCGCCCAGGAAGTGGAGCGCAATGTTGGCATCTCTGACAGTGCAGCACTCCCTCAGTACTGCCCCTCCGACAGTGCAGCACTCCCTCAGTACTGCCCCTCCGACAGTGCAGCACTCCCTCAGTACTGCCCCTCCGACAGTGCGGCGCTCCCTCGGTACTGCCCCTCTGACAGTGCAGCACTCCCTCAGTACTGCCCCTCCGACAGTGCAGCACTCCCTCAGTACTGCCCCTCCGACAGTGCGGCGCTCCCTCGGTACTGCCCCTCTGACAGTGCAGCACTCCCTCAGTACTGCCCCTCCGACAGTGCAGCGCTCCCTCAGTACTGCCCCTCCGACAGTGCAGCACTCCCTCAGTACTGCCCCTCCGACAATACAGCACTCCCTCAGTACTGCCCCTCCGACAATGCAGCACTCCCTCAGTACTGCCCCTCCGACAGTGCAGCACTCCCTCAGTACTGCCCCTCTGACAGTGCAGCACTCCCTCAGTACTGCCCCCCCGACAGTGCAGCACTCCCTTAGTACTGCCCCTCCGACAATGCAGCACTCCCTCAGTACTGCCCCTCTGACAGTGCAGCACTCCCTCAGTACTGCCCCTCTGACAGTGCAGCACTCCCTCAGTACTGCCCCTCTGATAGTGCAGCACTCCCTCAGTACTGCCCCTCTGACAGTGCAGCACTCCCTCAGTACTGCCCCTCCGACAATGCAGCACTCCCTCAGTACTGCCCCTCCGGCAGTGCAGCACTCCCTCAGTACTGCCCCTCCGACAATGCAGCACTCCCTCAGTACTGCCCCTCCGACAGTGCGGCGCTCCCTCAGTACTGCCCCTCCGACAATGCAGCACTCCCTCAGTACTGCCCCTCCGACAGTGCAGCACTCCCTCAGTACTGCCCCTCCAACAGTGCAGCACTCCCTCAGTACTGCCCCTCCGACAATGCAGCACTCCCTCAGTACTGCCCCTCCGACAATGCAGCACTCCCTCAGTACTGCCCCTCCGACAGTGCAGCACTCCCTCAGTACTGCCCCTCCGACAGTGCAGCACTCCCTCAGTATTGCCCCTCCGACAATGCAGCACTCCCTCAGTACTGCCCCTCCGACAATGCAGCACTCCCTCAGTACTGCCCCTCCGACAATGCAGCACTCCCTCAGTACTGCCCCTCCGACAATGCAGCACTCCCTCAGTACTACAACTAGGAGTGTCGGTCTGGATTATGTGCTCAAGTCTCTGGACCCACGATCTTGCGACTCAGAGGCGAGAGTGCATTAACACAGAAAGACTCGGGACAGGTAAGATTTTTCGTATACTGCAGATATCTGAATGTGCTTGTCTTTTTTTTTAATCCATTTCGATTCGTTAACTCACCATTTAAGGCCGGTCTGACCTTTGGCCTCAGTTTCACAGAGAAACCGAAATGCGGGACTGAAGCAAAGCTTTTAGATCACTGAGGCACTGTGAGGGACGCTTTCCCTGACATTGCCCGGCCCTGCTTAGCAATGCACATCATGGCTCACCTGTAATTTTTTGGTTGACGGTTCCTAGTCTCCCATTAGCCAGCTGTCTGAGCTGAATCACTTTCTTTATGACCTGTGAGTTTGTGGCTGTTACGGTGATTTACAAAACAAACTATCGGGAGCTGACAGATAATTAGATGCAGAGGGACAAATTATATTTCATTCCAGCGCCCGTGAAACACAGCGAGACTGAATGCATTCCATTTGGAGAATGTTTTGTAGTTCTCAGCAATCCTGATATGAGACAGCCATAAAAGAAATCAAATAGCTTTAATAAATTGCCCTCCCTGTACTACAACTCCACAATATTTCCTTGTAACGATGACATTTCAGCAATTTAGAAAACTGTACGTCAACATGACGGATTCTCTTTTCTCTTGTTTCCTTGCCTGATCTCACTATGGGCTGAGTGAACCATTCTCAGGGTGAATGCTGCACTTCCGCAGGTCACAAGGCTGGTATTTGAGCTCGATGGTGCAGTCTGGCCAGAACTGGACCCAGTACTCAAGGTGGGTCTGTCCAGCACGGGATCCAATGCTCATCGTGGGTCTGAGCAGAACTGGACCCAGTACTCAAGGTGGGTCTGTCCAGCACGGGATCCAATGCTCATCGTGGGTCTGAGCAGAACTGGACCCAGTACTCAAGGTGCAGTCTGACCTGAACTGGACCCAGTACTCAAGGTGCAGTCTGACCAGAACTGGACCCAGTACTCAAGGTGCAGTCTGACCTGAACTGGACCCAGTATTCAAGGTGCAGTATGAGCAGAACTGGACCCAGTACTCAAGGTGCAGTCTGAACTGAACTGGACCCAGTTCTGGTCAGACCATACCTTGAGTACTGGGTCCAGTTCTGCTCTAGTCAATTCTAGTCCAAATCTAGACACAAAAGGTATCAAGGTGTATGGGGAGACAGCGGGAATATGGTATTGAGATAGAGGATCAGCCATGATCATATTGAATGGCGGAGCAGGCTCGAAGGGCCGGAAGCACGGTGGCATAGTGGTTAGCACCATTGCCTCACAGCACCAGGGACCCGGGTTCGAATCCGGCCTCAGGCAACTGTCTGTGTGGAGTTTGCACATTCTCCATGGGTTTCCTCCGGGTGCTCTGGTTTCCTCCCACAGTCCAAAGATGTGCTGGTTAGGTTGATTGGCTATCATAATTTGACCCTTAGTGTTAGGGGGATTAAATACATGGGGTTACAGGGATAGGGTGGGATATGTGTTGGTACAGGGATCAGGTGGGATATGTGTCAGTGCAGGCTCGATGGGCCAAAATGGCCTCTATCTGCACTGTGGCGTTTCTGTGATTCCTGCTCCTATTTTTCTATGTTTCTATCCTCGATCTCTTTCAGCTTCATCCAAAATGGCAGGTGTCTGAGAAGGATCCAAATTAAGAGCAGGAGATATGGCCACTAATGGTTGGGCTTGCTCAAAGTCAGAACATGCTCAAAGTATGTACTTGCCACATCTTGTCAAGCCCACAAGGACCACTTGCTCTCCAGGAAGTGTTTCACGTTGAAAGCGGCCAGCTCCCTCCTCTGTTCATCCCTGTGGAAGATCCCACAGCAAACTGCAAAGTTTCCCTAGCTACAGGCCGCTGTCAATGAGACCAAAACTGACCAATTACAATGGTGCTGCTGTCAAGCCATGGCAACAGAGACAGAACCAACTCTTATAAAATGCCAATTAGGATGACACTGTATTTAGTCAAAATCAAATTAGCAATAATGTCTCCTTTTCAAAGAGGCACAAAAAATAAACTTCAAATTTATAATTAAAGGAAAAGGAAACCCATCCAATTAAAATGTTCTTGTCCACTTTACAGTATTAGATCAAAGGAAGAGGCTTATAATTTTGCCAAATAGAGCAGTAAGCCTGAGGATTGGGAGGATTTTAGAATTCAGCAAAGGAGGACCAAGAAATTGATAAAGAAAAGGAAAATAGAATATGAGAGTAAACTAGCAAGAGGCATATAAACAGACTGTAAATGTTTCTATAGGTCTGTAAAATGGACAAGATTAGCAAAAGTAAATGTAGGTCCCTTACAGGCTGAGTCAGGAGAAGTTATAATGGGGAACAAGGAAATGGCAGAGAAATTAAACAAATGCTATGGGCTCGAATTTCATCGGGCCGTTGAGGCGGGATTGGAGGTGTGTGGGGGGTTAAAATCGTGAAATCGGGGGGCACGAACCCATCCCGCACCCAACCCACCTCCATGCCCGTTTCCCAGGAGGCGGGTACCCGACCTGTGCTGGGAGCCGCCTCCCCGAGGCGGGAAGGGGATTAGTGCCAATTAACTGCCTGTTAACAGGTAGTTAACAGGCAGTTTTTAGCCTAATCCCTATTTTTATCCCTGAAGTGTGGGCTTCCCAACGGCTCCAAACCATGCCAAGTTAGCGAGGTGGACTGTCAGGCTGAAGGGCTTGGGGAGTTCGAGATGTCTGGTGTTCAGGTGAGTGATGGGTGCATGAGTGCAGAGGTAAGTGTGTTTGGTGTGTGTAAAGTGTTTAAAGAAGTTTTACTTACCTTTTCTTACTAATGCAGCCTTCCTTCCTTCAGGTCTCAGGAGTCCCTCATCTCACAGGCACAGAAAGCAGAATGGCCGCGATCTGTCAAATCAAATCAAATCAACTTTTATTGTCATTGTTAGTGCACAAGTGCAGTACAACGAAATGTAAGCTTGCGGCTCCCGAGAGTGTACATTTAGATTAAGACATTTAAACATTCAACATACATTTGGCTTGTAATACATTAACATAAACATAAAAATTGCAGCATTCAGCTTTCTGTTCTGGAGAGATCTCTAAATCAGCCTGAGAGGAAGGAATTCACCTGGAGTACAGATTGTCAGTGTTTGACAGCTTCAAAGAGCTGTCAAACGCTGATATTTCATCTGTCAAAAGCTCTTGACAGATGAAATGTCAATCTGTGATGTCACCTGTTGCCGGGTGGCCCTTAATTGGCCTGCTGAGCCCGCTGGATGGGCTCAACAAGGTCAATCAAGTGAAAATCGAGTGGGTTAGCCACAACTCGATGGAGACGGGACTACAACCCCGAAAGTTATAATCCCGCCTCCTACACACCTCCATTGATAAAATCCAGCCCTTTGTGTCTGTCTTCACGGAAGACGCAAATAACTTCCCGGAAATAGTGGAGAACCAAGGGTCTAGCGAGAATGAGGAACTGAAAGAAATTAGTACAGGTATTAGTAAAAAAATTGTACTGGAGAAATTGATCGGACTAAAAGCCGATAAATCTCCTGGACCTAATGACCTACATCCTAGGGTTTTGAAAGAGGTGGCTATAGAGATAGTGGATGCATTGGTTGTCACTTTCCAAAATTCCATAGATTCTAGAGTGGTTTCCACAGATTGGAAGGTAGCAAATATAACCCCAGCATTTAAGGAGGGAGGGAGAGAGAAAACGGGGAACTACAGACCAGTTAGCCTGACATCAGTAGTAGGGAAAATGCTAGAATCTATTATTTAGGACATGGTAACAGGGCACTTAGAAAATAATAATATGATTGGGCAGAGTCAACACGGATTTATGAAAGAGAAATTGTGTTTGACAATCTGTTAGAGTTTTTTGATGTTGTAACTAGCAGAATAGATAAGGGGGAACCAGTGGGTGTGGTGTATTTGGGTTTTCAGAAGGCATTTGATAAGGTGCCACACAAGAGGTTATTAAACAAAATTACAGCTCATGGGATTGGGGGTAATATACTAACATGGATTGAGGATTGGTTAACGGACAGAGAACAGAGAGTAGGAATAAACGGGTCATTTTCGGGTTGGCAGGCTGTAACTAGTGGGGTACCGCAAGGATCAGTGCTTGGGCCTCAGCTATTCACAATCTACATCAATGATTTGGATGAGGGACCAAATGTAATATATCCAAGTTTGCTGATGATACAAAGCTGGGTGGGAATGCAAGTTGTGAGGAGGATGCAAAGAGGCTTCAAGGGGATATGGACAAGCTACGTGAGTGGGCAAGAACATGGCAAATGGAATATAATGTGGAGAAATGTGAAGTTATCCACTTTGGTAGGAAAAATAGAAAAGCAGAGTATTTTTTAAATGGTGAGAGATTGGGAAATGTTGGTGTTCAGAGGGACCTGGGTGTCCTTGTACACGAATCACTGAAAGTTAACATGCAGGTAGAGCAAGCAATTAGGAAAGCAAATGGTATGTTGGCATTTATTACAAGAGGATTTGAGTATAAGAGTAAAGACGTCTTACTGCAATTATATAGGGCCCTGGTGAGACCACACCTGGAGTATTGTGTACAGTTTTGGTCTCCTTACCTAAGGAAGGATATACTTGCCATAGAGGGAGTGCAATGAAGGTTCACCAGACTGGTTCCTGGGATGGGGGGATTGTCCTATGAGGAGAGATTAAGTAGACTTAGGCCTATATTCTCTAGAGTTTAGAAGAATGAGAGGGGATCTCATTGAAACATACAAAATTCTTACACGGCTCGACAGGGTAGATGCAGGGAGGATGTTTCCCCTGGCTGGGGAGTCTAGAACCAGGTGTCACAGTCTCAGGATAAGGGGTCGGCCATTTAGGACTGAGATGAGGTGAAATTTCTTCAGTCAGAGGGTGGTGAATCTTTGGAATTCTCTACCCCAGAGGGCTGAGTCGTTGAGTATATTGAAGACAGAGGTCGATAGATTTTTGAATATTAAGGGAATCAAGGGATATGGGGATAGTGCAGGAAAGTGGAGTTGAGTTATATTATGTCCGTGAATGATTGAGACACGGACAGCAGGAGTTGAACAAAACAAGTCTTTAGTGATGGAAGTCAATAGTGAAACTGAAAACAACAGAGGCTCACTACCGCCTTTTATACAGGGGTGGTCACTGCCAGTACTGCAGTCTGAGACCAGTTATTCTCTTAAAGGTACATACACAACAATTCCTCCCCTTTTAGATAAACAGTACATAACATTCATTTAACAACTAAATGATAACTAATTACAATCACAATTACGGTTGCTAGATACATTGGTTAAGTTTAAGCAATTATAAGTTCAGTCTTTGAGGAGGCTTCCTGATTCTGTCTGGATAACGCCTCTTTGGGGTATCAGGTTCTTCTGGCAATGTTGAGTCGGGATCAATGTCGTTGTTTGGTTCATCTGCTTCCAATATTACCGGTTCTGCGGTAGCTGCAATTGGTATGTCGATTTCATTGCCAGGTGTATCAGATCATGGTGTGGAGTTGACGTTTTCCAGTGACTCTAGAATCTGGTCAGCATGGCATCTTACAATGCTCTCTCCAACATCCACGGTATACGTGAGAGGTCCTTGCCGTGTACAAATCGTTCCTGGCTGCCATTTCTCAGTGCGGTAGTCCCGGGCCAAAACTGGTTGACCTATCTTAAAACTCCTGGTCGGCCTTTCATTCATATTTTGAAACTGCCTGTTCTCCACATCTCTTCGGACGTTTGGCTTAACCAAATCCAAGCGGCATCGTAGTCTTCGATTGAAGAACACCATGGCTGGAGTTTGGTGGGTAACCGCATGTGTCGCATTCCGGTAGGCAAACAAGAAGTTGTCCACCTTGTGTTGTAGGGGTATATCTTCATTTTTACCCCACCCAGATGACCCTCATGAAGCTCATTGAGCACTCTATCCATCAACTTAGGTGGAATTACTACTCTGGATCCACACATCAAGGTTCCTCTGCACACTGACAGCTGTTCTCTTCTCAGCGAGAATGCTGGCAGCAGTGGTTCGCCATGTGCTGGCCATCCCTTCACCGTTAAATCATAGACCCGTGATAGTGTCGGGTCATTCCGTGTTTCCTTTTCTATGTTTGCATTCGTCACAGGGAGACATTCGACTATGGTCGAGTGGAATAACTCCATTGGATCCACTGCAAGGTCTTCTTCTTCCACCGTCGGCAATGGTAGGCGTGACAATCCATCAGCATTCCCATGCTGTTTAGTTCCTTTGTACTCGATGTCATATTGGTGCGCCCCTAGGAAAAGGGACCACCTCTGCAGCTGTTGTGCTGTCATTATCGGTATGCCCTTCTGAGGGTTGAAAATGGAGACAAGAGGTTGATGATCGGTTAGTAGAGTAAATTTTTGACCGTGCAGGTAGTGATTGAACTTCTTCACCCCCCACACTAGGCTGAGGGCCTCTCTGTCAATCTGGGCGTAGTTACGCTCGGCAGAAGTTAACGAGCGTGACGCAAAAGCTATCGGCCTCTCTAAACCATCAAGGAATTTATGTGACAGTACCGCCCCAATGCCATAGGGAGACGCATCACACGCCAGTTTGATCGGTAGTGCTGGGTTGTAGTGAGCCAATACTTCCCTTGAAGTGATTAAGTCCTTACTCTTCTGAAAGGCCCGCTTACAATCATTGCTCCATTTCCATGCTACCCCCATTCATAGCAGGGCGTTCAGTGGGTGCAGAATTGTCGACAAATTCGGCAAAAACTTATGGTAGTAATTCACCAATCCGAGGAATGACCTCAGTTGCGACACATTTTCAGGTGCTGGGGCCTTAACAACCGCTTCAATTTTGTCAGGGGACTTATGTAACCCCTCTTCATCAATCACGTGGCCACAATACGATATCTGTTTCTTAAAAAACTCGCACTTGGGGCGGTTGGCTCGTAGTCCATGTTCCCGTAGTCTAGTGAGCACCTGTTCTAGGTTGTTAAGGTGTTCACTGTCATCTTCACCTGTCACAAGGATGTCATCCAAGTAACACTGAGTCCCCGGAATCCCTTGCAGGACTTGTTCCATCGCTCTTTGCCATATCGCCGGAGCCGATGCTACTCCGAATACCAATCGATGATACTGGTAAAGACCTTTATGAGTGTTTATCGTGATATACTTCCTAGAGGACTCTTCAACCTCCATCTGCAAATATGCTTGTGCTAAGTCAATTTTTGTAAAACGCTTCCCTCCAGACAGTGAGGCGAAGATGTCTTCTATCCTTGGAAGAGGATATTGTACTGTGTGAAGGACTGGGTTCACCGTCACCTTGAAATCCCCACAGATGCGAATCTTCCTTGGCTCCCCGGACTTATTGCTTAACGTTTTCTTCATGACAGGAACGATGGGTGTCGCCCACTCACTCCAGTCGACCTTAGACAACACGCCTGCCTTCTCCAGATTCTCCAGCTCTGCCTCGACGGCTGGGCGAATTGCATATGGTACCGGTCTCGCTTTGAAAAACTTGGGAACTGCATTCTCTTCTATTTTTATCGAGGCGGTTACGCCTTTAAGCGTGCCCAGTTCTTGTTGAAATACCTCTTTGGCGTTAGCTAAGATTGTTGACAATCGTCCAGGAGTGACGTCTTCATCTTTTTTACCATCCACCGTCATTGCATGAATGGAGTGCCAATCTAAGTTTATCTTCCTGATCCATTCACGTCCCAATAACGGTGGTCCACCATTTGGCAGTATGTAGAGATACAATTTCCGTATTTTCTTGCCGTTGTATTCAACAGGCACCCTTATTTTTCCTCTGGGGTATACTTTTTGCCCCGTGTACGTCGTCAAGACGATGGATGTCTCTCTCAAGGGTATGTGTGAGAATAGCCGCTCGTAGTCTCGTCGATTCATGACGGTTAGCGCTGATCCTGTATCCAATTCCATTTTAACTTGGGACCCTGCTATCGTGAGGGTGACCCAAATGGTTCAGTGATCCTCTTTTGCGATTACATTGTGAAGTTTGAGACAGCTTAGTCTCCTGTTCCCAGATTCACTATCACTCATCTGGTCTTCGGAACTACTGTCCGTCATCTTTTGTACTTTCTTGTACGGTTCCTTAGTAGCCTTTTTGTTGTCGCTAGTCTTCTTCCCAGACCTGCAAACTCGTGCAATGTGTCCCATCTTTCCGCATTGCCTGCATATTTTGTCTTTGGACCAGCAGTCCTTCTGGTCATGGTTAGTTCTACCGCAGCGATAACATTTTGCAAATCCCCATGTCATTTTGTGGGTGCCGTATTCCTGTGGCTTTTGTTGAATTTCTGCAGCTCCCCTGGCTGCTGCTTCATACGATACTGCCACGCTGAAAGCCTTATCTAGCGTCAGCTCTTTCTCTGAGAGTAACTTCTTCTGTGTTCCTTCACTCAGGAGTCCACAGACAAATTTGTCCTGTAGGGTATCTGCCAGTCCTGCTCCGAACTGGCAGTGCTTTGATAGCTTGCGTAGTTCCGTAAGGTACTCAGCATTGCTCTCATCTTTATGCTGAGTTCTCCTGTGGAATTTAAATCTTTCTGCTATCAACAGCGGTGCAGGGTTTAGGTGTTCCTGTAGGACAGCAACAATTTCATTAAAACTCTTCGCCTTTGGTTTGGCTGGAGTAATCAGGTCCCGCAATAGGCCGTACGTTCTAGCGCCCATTACGTTTAGCAATACCGATGCCTTTTTCTCATCAGCTATTTCGTTTGCCTTGAAATATACCTCGACTCTTTCCACATACATGGTCCAGTCCTCTATTGTATTATCAAAAGCAGTGATACAGCCAGTCTTCGGCATCTTGCAAATCTAAAATGGTGCCTCCCGCGCTTTGCTTTCTTCCCCGATTTAACAAAATGGCGCCTCCCATGCTTTGCCTTCTTCCCCGCTGTTGCTAGCACTGTTTTCCGTGGTTCCCGTTGCAACCTGCAGCTCCTCGCGGTTTCTTGCGCGTTTAATATATCTTTTTTTATTATTTTCCCGTCGTGGAACAACCCTGTGGGACTCTTGCCTCCCTCTTCTCGGGTCTATACGCAGCCCGGCTTCGTAGCACCGGCCGCGCCCTGTGTGCTCCACCCTCTCTCTCTCTTCTTCCCGACAACGCTGCTCGGCCCCGTTGCAAGCCACCTGCTCGAGTTCGCGATCGCCGCAGCCCAGGAAGGATCAGTGTACTACCTGCCACCAGCCCGATTAGCTGAAGCACCGTCGACAGGAACCAGGCCCCACTTTCGACAGCTTCTCCAGCAATCTAAAACTCCGCTAACACAGGGGCGGATGCCCACGGTCGACGCCCGTTTCTACTGCTTCTTACTTTTTTTTTCTTTCTGGCCTCGACCTCTGTTCACTTCGCTGTAGGAATGGATCCCAGGAGGTGGTGCAGACTGTAGGTAAGTTCGTATCTGCTCGTCGCCAGTATTATGTCCGTGAATGATTGAGACACGGACAGCAGGAGTTGAACAAAACAAGTCTTTACTGATGGAAGTCAATAGTGAAACTGAAAACAACAGAGGCTCACTAGCGCCTTTTATACAGGGGTGGTCACTGCCGGTACTGCAGTCTGAGACCAGTTATTCTCTTGAAGGTACATACACAACAAGGTAGATGATCAGCCATGATCTTATTGAATGGCGGAGCAGGCTCGAGGGGCCAGATGGCCGACTCCTGCTCCTAATTCTTATGTTCTTCCGTTCTTACACGCCAATCTCTCCGGTGCCCACCAGTCACGGAAGGCCTCAAGCGAATAGAAACACAACCAATGTTTGTGCTGTTTTGAAAAGATGTCAAACTGACTCTGGTGTCATGGTGACCGGGTGTCATGGCGACACTGAGATCTGGTGGAGGCGCAGGCCGGACGGAGCCCTAAAAATGAGGCCGGGGGAGGTATCGCTGGGATCCCCAGCACAGGGGGTGCCCAGAAAACATGGCACTGTGGCCCGTGGGTCCCTCCAACCCCTGGAATCCCTGCCGACCGAGTCCCGGGTGCAGGGCAAAGAATAGAGGTACAAATAAAAAAAAGTTTAAGCATTCCTCCATCCCAGGTTGTTGCAGTCAGGACTCCACCTGACCGCCGAAGCCTGAGGCTTAACACGCAGCTGTAGGCCTCAGAGGCCTAGATTTCAGCCTGGCTCCCCTGCTCCTTCCTCCGGCGCTAGGCCCTGCTGGGACAGGAAAGCCTGAGGCCTCCTGGGCCTAGACAGGCTTTTTATAGCAATGTAAGGCATTCTAAATCAGGCCCAGGCTTCCAATTAATGTCTGGTGAGGACTTGAATAATGTTGGGAAGATTTGCAAATTAATACTTAAGCTGCGAATTAATTCTCGTTACTTAAATGAAATTTAGGAGCGGCTCCTCGGCTGCCATCCTTCATACAAACACCGAGCGATGTTCAGGCAGATCACGAACGTGTTCCCAACCTTGATTCTCATTCTTCCTGATCTGCGAAGCTGCCTTTTTTTTTACTCTTGCAAGTCTGGGTTTTTCCGATCGTGTCCTGTCACCCCGGTAACGTGGCCTAGGCGCTCCTTCGCTGCGCTCGGAGACCCGCGGGGCTGGTTTGCACGGCGAGGAAGGGGCGGGGAAACTCACGCGGTCTCCGGGGAGGTTAATCGGAAAAATGTGCAGCCCCCTCCCCGAGGGACGACAGGAGGTCATGTGAGGACACCTCCAGGAATATATCCAGCCCGTTACATGGGACCAGGAGAAGGCCATTCAGCCCCTCGAGCCTGTTACACAGGAACAGGAGGAGGCCATTCAGCCCCTCGAGCCTGTTACACAGGAACAGGAGGAGGCCATTCAGCCCCTCAAGACTGTTACACAGGAACAGGAGGAGGCCATTCAGCCCCTCGAGCCTGTTACACAGGAACAGGAGGAGGCCATTCAGCTCCTTGAGCCTGTTATGCAGGAACAGGAGGAGGCCATTCAGCCCCTCGAGCCTGTTGCGCAGGAACATGAGGAGGCCATTCAGCCCCTCGAGCCTGTTACACAGGAACAGGAGGAGGCCATTCAGCCCCTCGAGCCTGTTACATAGGAACAGGAGGAGGCCATTCAACCCATCGAGCCTGTTACACAGGAACAGGAGGAGGCCATTCAGCCCCTCGAGCCTGTTGCGCAGGAACATGAGGAGGCCATTCAGCCCCGCGAGCCTGTTACACAGGAACACGAGGAGGCCATTCAGCCCCTCGAGCCTGTTACACAGGATCAGGAGGAGGCCGTTCAAGGAGTAGGCGATATCCGAGTTCGTTTTTTGACGGTATTCCACTCTCCCCCGACCCGTCCTTTATCCCTGTAACTATCGGGTTTTGTCGCTGTGTAGACACTGTGCAAAGTATAAAGGCACACCATTTATAACACGCCCAAAGTTAATCGTTTAAGAGATCAGAAGGTGGGTCATCCCGCATGCGATAGGCCCCCTACACACTCCCACTTAAGGCCCTTGACACCCACCGTTTCCCAAGGAGCCGAGATATCCGCCCCCCTCCCCCCGGGCGATGCAGTGCCGAGCAGGAAGCGGGGGAGCTGCTGTGCGGAGGGATTGCGATGCGCCTGTCATCTGCGGGGGATGTAATAGGCTGTAGGTACAGCTTCTCCTGTTGGTGATTTATGGGCCCTGTCTTGCACCACAAGCAATTTGCTCACTGCTGCAGGGAGGATGAATGCCTCACTGTCAGCTCTGCCGTATCCCCCCCTCCTCCCATTCCCTGCCACGGCATAAACAATCTCTCAGAGCGCTGACACCCTCTCATATTTGTTGGTTCAGTAACATAAAAGCACAGATGGATGGCCCACTCGCCTTAACCAATCTCCTGTGCTACTTAATAACATTTCAGGGCACTGCCTGGTCTGCAAGATTGATCCGTCAGAGGCCCGCATTTCAATATCGAATGAAACAAAAGACATTGTGCTTACAAGGTTTGGCAAATTAAGTGTATTGTAAGCTGTCAGGTAATAAAATGCTGAAATGTGGCGTCGCAAGGCCCTGGTTTGAGCTTTGATTTAGTTAAATTATAACAAAGGCAGTTCGAAGGAGCGGACGCCAGTGGAGTGTTCATTGTCGGCTCTGGGTATTTTTATTTGTTCCCGGCCTGCAGGAAGTGGAGGTGAGGAAACAATCCTCATCGTCATCCACAGCACCAAACCGGGCAAGGCCGACAAACCTAGGCCGGAGCCTGGGGAATCGCCATCGGTTACCGAGGCCGCCTGCAACCCTGTCCGGGTCGGAAAATTTCCTGGCTCAGAACCTCTCGTGGGAAATCGATCTCCAAGACGAGTGCGGGGGGAGGAATGATCCAGAGATCTTTAAAGGGCCGACCCCATAACGCGGGAGAGGCCCGGTTTCTGATTGGAGCAGCCCAGCTGATTCGCATTATGGTTGAACCTTGACCTTCAGTAAACAGGTCCAGGGATCCCAAAACAAAAGGCCATTCGGCCCATCCGTCCAGTACCCCACCTCTTCCCTCCAATGGCACTTTCAATGTTCCTGATTTTTTCTTTGGTTCCCCGGCCAGATATTCCCAGACATTTCTCCCCCTTTTCCAGATTGTACCTGTTCTAAATTTACTGCTCACTCCTGTAAATTTTTCATCTCTGGTTCCATTTTACCAGCTTCCTTCGAAGTAACATCTGATAATCCTCTAATGAAAGAAAGACTTGCATTTCTCCAGCACCTTTCACCACCTCAGGACGTCCCAAAGCGCTTTACAGCCAATGAAGTACTTTTTGAAGTGTAGTCACTGTTGTAATGTAGGAAACACGGCAGCCAATTTGTGCACAGCAAGATCCCACAAACAGCAATGTGGCAATGACCAGATAATCTGTTTTTAGTGATGTTGATTGAGGTATAAATATTGGCCCCAGGACACCGGGGAGAACTCCCCTGCTCTTCTTCAAAATAGTGCCCACGGGATCTTTTACATCCACCTGAGAGGGCAGACGGGGCCTCGGGTTAACGTCTCATACCAAAGATGGCACCTCCGACTGTGCAGCGCTCCCTCAGTACTGCCTCACCGACAGTGCGGCGCTCCCTCAGTACTGCCCCTCCAACAGTGCAGCAATCCCTCAATACTGCCCCTTTGACAGTGCGGCGCTCCCTCAGTACTGCCCCTCCGACAGTGCAGCGCTCCCTCAGTACTGCCCCTCCGACAGTGCAGCGCTCCCTCAGTACTGCCCCTCCGACAGTGCAGCGCTCCCTCAGTACTGCCCCTCTGACAGTGCGGCGCTCCCTCAGTACTGCCCCTCCGACAGTGCGGCGCTCCCTCAGTACTGCCCCTTCGACAGTGCGGCGCTCCCTCAGTACTGCCCCTCCGACAGTGCAGCACTCCCTCAGTACTGCCCCTCCAACAGTGCAGCGCTCCCTCAGTACTGCCCCTCCGACAGTGCAGCACTCCCTCAGTACTGCCCCTTCGACAGTGCAGCGCTCCCTCAGTACTGCCCCTCCGACAGTCCAGCGCTCCCTCAGTACTGCCCCTCCAACAGTGCAGCACTCGTCAGTACTGCACTGGGAATGTCAGCCTAGATTATGTGCTCAAGTCTCTGGAGGCATGGCTGTATCAGTGAGGTATGGCCTCCTACTACTTAACCATCCCCCTTTTAAAATACAGCCTCTGAGTTTCTCTAACATTTTTGTCCCTCAACTTCACACCCAGGATCTGTCTTGTCGTTCTTCCCTTGCAACATCTTGTAGAAGCATAGAAGATAGGAGCAGGTGTAGGCCATTCAGCCCCTCGAGCCTGCTCCGCCATTCAATGCGATCATGGCTGATCATCCAAGTTCAGTGCCCGGTCCCTGCTTTCTCCCCATACCCCTTGATCCCTTTAGCCTTAAGAAATATATCCAACTCCTTCTTGAATATATTTAATGAACTGGCCTCTACTGCCTTGTGTGGTAGAGAATTCCACAGGTTCACCACTCTCTGGGTGAAGAAATTCCTCCTCATTTCTGTCCTAAATGGCCTACCCCTTATCCTTAGACCGTGACCCCTGGTTCTGGATTCCCCAACCATCGGGAACACCCTCCCTGCATCTAGTCTGTCCAGTCTTGCTAGAATTTTAAAAGTTTCAATGAGATCCCCTCTCATTCTTCTAAACTCCAGCGAGTACAAGTCCAATTGACCCAATCTCTCCTCATAAGTCATTCCTGCCATCGCAGGTATCAGTCTGGTGAATCTTCGCTGAACTCCTTCCATGGCAAGAATATCCTTCCTCAGATAAGGCGACCAAACCTGCACACAATACTCAAGATGTGGTCTCACCAAGGCCCTGTACAACTGCAGCAAGACATCCTTGTTCTGGTACTCAAACCCTCTCGCGATGAAGGCCAACATTCCATTTGCCTTCTTAACCGCCTGCTGCACCTGCATGCTTACCTTCAGCGACTGGTGCACAAGGACACCCAGGTCTCGTTGCACTTCCCCTTCTCCCAATCAATTGCCATTCAGATAATAACCTGCCTTCCTGTTTTTGCCACCAAAGTGGATAACCTCACATTTATCCACGTTATATTGCATCTGCCATGCTTCTGCCCAATCACCCAACCTGTCCAAATCATCCTGGAGTTTCTCAGCATCCTCCTCACAGCACACACCCCACCCAGCTTTGCGTCATCTGCAAATTTGGAGATATTACATCTAGTTCCCTTGTCTAGATCATTAATATATATTGTGAATAGCTGGGGTCCAAGGACCGATCCCTGCGGTACCCCACTAGTCACTGCCTGCCACTCGGAAAAAGACCCGTTTATTCCAACTCTTTGCTTTCTATCTGCCAACCAGTTCTCTATCCAAGTCAATACCTTGCCCCCAATCCCATGTGCCTTAATTTTACACGCTAATCTCTTATGTGGGACCTTATCGAAAGCCTTCTGAAAGTCCAAATACACCACATCCACTGGTTCTCCCTTACCTATTTTACTAGTTACATCCTCAAAAAATTCCAGTAGATTAGTCAAGCACGGTTTACCTTTTGTAAATCCATGTTGACTTTGTCCGATCCTGTCACTATTTTCCAAGTGCTCTGCTATTACATCTTTTACAATGGACTCTAGCATTTTCCCCACTACCGATGTCAGGCTTACCGGTCTATAATTCCCCATTTTCTCTCTACCACCTTTTTTGAATAGTGGGGTAACATTAGCTACCCTCCAATCCATGGGTACTGTTCCAGATTCTATCGAATGTTGGAAGATGATCAGCAATGCATCTACTATTTCTAGGGCCACTTCCTTAAGTACCCTAGGATGTAGATTATCAGGCCCTGGGGATTTATCGGCCTTCAATCCCATCAGTTTCCCTAACACCATTTCCCTACAAATACTGATTTCTTTCAGTAGACCCTATGTGTATCTATTCTATGTCCATAGTAACCGAGACAAATAGTTCATGTGTTCCGCACGTCACGATAGAAAAGTAGCTGAATACATTTTGAGAGGGTTAGTAGTAGGCTAGGCCCTGAGCCCTCTTCAGAGTGTCAGTTGTGGCTCAGTGGGTTGCACACTCACCTCTGAGTCAGAAGCTTGTGGGTTTACCTGTCAGACCAGAGACTTGAGCACAAAAATCTAGGCTGACATTCCCAGTGCCAGTACTGAGGGACTGCTGCACTGTCAGAGGGGGAGTACTGAGGGAGCGCCGCACTGTCGGAGGGGCAGTACTGAGGGAGCGCCGCACTGTTGGAGGGGCAATACTGAGGGAGCGCAGCACTGTCGGAGGGGCAGTACTGAGGGAGCACCGCACTGTCAGAGGGGCTGTGCCAGAGCCCCGAGACCGGAGAGGCAGCGGACCTGAGCGGGATCACCAGAGGCATACCAATCCAGGTTCCAGGAGAGAGGTAAAAAGTAATCCAAGTGTGACGTCAGCAGGAAGCAGGTAAGTGATTGGTTGGTGAGTATTTCTCTCTTTTCAATACAAGCTTGAATTCTGTGGTGTTAAATTTCTAGGGTCTCTGTGGTGTAGTGGGGACAGTTGGTAAATAAAGCGCCCTAGAGTATACCTGTAACTGGGGTATTGAATACATTTTTAAAATTAATTAAAGGAGTAAGTCATGGCAGGAGAGCTCAGCCCCGTGTTCTGCTCCTCTTGCTCCATGTGGGAAGTCAGGGACGCTGCCAGTGTCCCTGACGACCATGTGTGCAAGAAATGCATCCAGCTGCAGCTACTTGTAGACCGCATTGCGGCGCTCGAGCTGCGGGTGGATGAGTTTTGGAGCATGCGCGATGCTGAGAGGGTCGTGGATAGCACGTTTAGCGAGTTGTTCACGCCACAGGGTAGGGCTGCACAGGCAGAAAGAACTTGGGTGACCATCAGGCAGAGCAACAGAGGCAGGCAGTAAGTGCAGGGGACTCCTGCGGTCATCCCCCTTTCAAACAGGTATACCAAGTTGAATACTGTTGAGGGGGATGACTCACCAGGGGAAGGCAGCAGCAGCCAACTTCCTGGCACCAGGGACGCTTCTGCTGCTCAGAAAGGGAGGAAAAAGAGTGGGAGAGCAATAGTGGTAGGGGATTCTATCGTAAGGGGAACAGATAGGCGTTTCTGTGGCCGCAAACGTGACTCCAGGATGGTTTGTTGCCTCCCTGGGGCCAGGGTCATGGATGTCACTGAGTGGCTACAGGGCATTCTTAAGGGGGAGGGTGAGCAGGCAGAGGTCGTGGTCCACATTGGGACCAACGACATAGGTAGGAAGGGGGATGAGGTCCTGCATCAAGAATTTAGGGAGCTAGGTAGCAGATTAAAGAGCAGGACCTCAAAGGTTGTAATCTCTGGATTACTCCCAGTGCCACGTGCTAGTGAGTATAGGAATAGGAGGATAGAACAGATGAATGCGTGGCTAAAAAGTTGGTGCAGGAGGGAGGGTTTTAGTTTCCTGGATCACTGGGCCTGCTTCTGGGAAAGGTGGGACTTGTACAAGTCGGACGGGTTGCACCTGAACCAGAGCGGGACAAATATCCTTGCGGGGAGGTTTGCTAGCGCTGTTGGGGGGGGTTTAAACTAACTTGGCAGGGGGATGGGATACAGAGGGGAGCTGAAATAGGGGGTGATGTGCTGCCAATTATAGAGAAAAAAGCAAGTCAGCTTGGTAGACAGGGCAAATATATAAGGGCAAGGCTGGATGGCATCTATTTTAATGCAAGGAGTCTTGCAAATAAGGTGGATGAACTGAAGGTGTTGATAAACACATGGGAGTATGATATTGTTGCTATCACGGAGACATGGTTGAGGGAGGGGCAAGACTGGCAGCTCAATATTCCGGGGTACAGAATCTTCAGGCGAGACAGAGGGGGAGGTATAAGAGGAGGGGGCGTTGCAATATTAATTAAGGAATCAATTACTGCCATAAGGAGGGATGATATATTAGCAGGTTCCTCTAATGAGGCCATATGGGTGGAGCTTAAAAACAAAAAGGGGGCAAGCACTTTGCTGGGAGTGTACTATAGGCCCCCAAACAGTCAGGGGGAGATAGAGGAACAGATATGTAGGCAAATCTCAGAGAAATGTGCAAATAATAAGGTAATAATAATGGGGGATTTCAACTTCCCCAATATTAACTGGGACAGTCAGAGTGTGAAAGGCTCAGAGGGTGTAGAATTCTTAAAGTGCATCCAGGAGAGCTTTTTGAGCCAGCATGTAGAAAGTCCTACAAGAGAGGGGGCGGTACTGGACCTAATTCTAGGGAATGTGGCCGGCCAAGTGGAAGAAGTGCTAGTAGGTGAGCACTTTGGTGACAGTGACCAAAATATGGTGAGATTTAAGGTGGTCATGGAAAAGGACAGGGATGGGCCGGAAATAAAGGTTCTAAATTGGGGGAAGGCCGATTTTAATAGGATAAGGCAGGATCTGGCCAAAATGGACTGGGATCAGCTACTTGTAGGAAAATCCGCATCAGAGCAATGGGAGGCTATCAGAAGGGAGATTGAGATCATACAATGGCAACATGTTCCCGTAAAGGTCAAGGGTGGTTCCAAAAACCACAGGGAACCTTGGATGTCAGGGGATATACGAGAATGGATTAGGAAAAAAAGGAGGGCTTTTGGCAGATACAAAAGGCTAAAGACGGAGGAAGCCCTAGAGGAGTACAAAAAGTGCAGGGGGATACTTAAAAAAGAAATTAGGAGATCAAGGAGGGGCCTTGAAATAACACTGGCGAGCAAAATAAAGGAAAATCCTAAGATGTTTTATAAGTATATTAAGGGTAAGAGGATAACTAGGGAAAAAATAGGGCCCATTAGGGACAAAAGTGGCAATCTGTGTGTGGAGCCGAAAGATGTAGGAGGGGTTCTAAATGAATTTTTTGCATCTGTTTTCACTATGGAGGAGGACGATGTAGACATAGAAATAGGGCGGGGGGACTGTGATATGCTCGAACATATTAACATCGAGAGGGAGGAGGTATTGGCGGTTTTAGCAGGCCTAAAAATGGATAAATCCCCAGGCCCGGACGAAATGTATCCCAGGCTGCTGTGTGAGGCAAAGGAAGAGATTGCGGGGGCTCTAACACATATATTCAGAACCTCTCTGGCCACAGGGGATGTGCCACAGGACTGGAGAACCGCTAATGTAGTACCATTATTCAAGAAGGGGAGTAGGGAAAAACCGGGGAACTACAGGCCAGTGAGCCTAACATCAGTGGTAGGAAAATTATTGGAAAAAATTCTGAGGGACAAAATTAGTCTCCACTTGGAGAGGCAAGGATTAATCAGAGATAGTCAACATGGCTTTGTCAAGGGAAGATCATGTCTGACTAATTTGATTGAATTTTTTGAGGGGGTGACTAGGTGTGTGGATGAGGGTAACGCAGTGGATGTGGTATACATGGATTTCAGTAAGGCCTTCGATAAAGTCCCGCACAGGAGACTGGTCAAGAAGGTAAGAGCCCATGGAATCCAGGGTGCCTTGGCACATTGGATACAAAACTGGCTTAGTGGCAGAAGGCAGAGGGTGATGGTCGAAGGTTGTTTTTGTGACTGGAAGCCTGTGGCCAGTGGGGTACCACAGGGATCGGTGCTGGGTCCCTTGCTGTTTTTGGTCTACATTAATGACTTGGATATGAATGTAAAAGGTATGATCAGTAAGTTCGCGGATGATACAAAAATTGGTAGGGTGGTAAATAGCGAAGAGGGTAGTCTCAGCCTGCAGGACGATATAGATGGGTTGGTCAGATGGGCGGAACAGTGGCAAATGGAATTTAACCCGGAAAAGTGCGAGGTGATGCACTTTGGGGGGACTAACAAGGCAAGGGAATACACAATGAATGGTAAGACCCTAGGCAAGACGGAGGGTCAGAGGGATCTGGGTGTGCAAGTACACAGATCCCTGAAGGCGGCGGAACAGGTGGATAAGGTGGTAAAAAAGGCATATGGGATACTTGCCTTCATTAGCCGAGGCATAGAATATAAGAACAAGAAGGTTATGATGGAGCTGTATAAAACACTGGATAGGCCACAGCTGGAATACTGTGTGCAGTTCTGGTCGCCACACTATAGGAAGGATGTGATCACTTTGGAGAGGGTGCAGAGGAGATTCACCAGGATGTTACCAGGGCTGGAACGCTTCAGCTATGAAGAGAGACTGGGCAGATTGGGTTTGTTTTCCTTGGAGCAGAGGAGGCTGAGGGGGGACATGATTGAGGTGTACAAAATTATGAGGGGCATAGAGAGGATGGATACTAAGGAGCTTTTTCCCTTAGTAGAAGGGTCAATAACTAGGGGGCATAGATTCAAGGTAAAGGGCGGGAGGTTTAGAGGGGATTTGAGAAAGAACTTTTTCACCCAGAGGGTGGTTGGAGTCTGGAACTCACTGCCTGAAAGGGTTGTGGAGGCAGGAACCCTCACAACATTCAAGAAGCATTTGGATAAGCACTTGAAATGCCATAGCATACAAGGCTACGGACCAAATGCTGGAATATGGGATTAGATTAGACAGGGCTTGATGGCCGATGCGGACACGATGGGCCCAAGGGCCTCTATCCGTGCTGTATAACTCTATGACTCTATGACTCTATGAGAGAGCCCTGCACTGTCAAACGGGCAGTATTGAGGGAGCGCCGCACTGTCGGCGGGGCAGTACTGAAGGAGTGCTGCACTGTTGGAGGGGCAGTACTGAGAGAGTGCTGCACTGTCAGAGGGGCAGTGCTGAGGGAAGCACCGCACTGTCAGAGGGGCAGTACTGAGGGAGCGCTGCACTGTCAGAGGGGCAGTACTGAGGGAGCACTGCACTGTCAGAGGGGCAGTACTGAGGGATCGCTGCACTGTCAGAGGGGCAGTACTGAGGGAGCGCTGCACTGTTGGAGGGGCAATACTGAGGGAGCGCAGCACTGTCGGAGGGGCAGTACTGAGGGAGCACCGCACTGTCAGAGGGGCTGTGCTGAGAGAGCCCTGCACTGTCAAATGGGCAGTATTGAGGGAGCGCCGCACTGTCGGCGGGGCAGTACTGAAGGAGTGCTGCACTGTTGGAGGGGCAGTACTGAGAGAGTGCTGCACTGTCAGAGGGGCAGTGCTGATGGAGCGCTGCACTGTCGGAAGGGCAGTACTGAGGGAAGCACCGCACTGTCAGAGGGGCAGTACTGAGGGAGCGCTGCACTGTCAGAGGGGCAGTACTGAGGGAGCACTGCACTGTCAGAGGGGCAGTACTGAGGGATCGCTGCACTGTCAGAGGGGCAGTACTGAGGGAGCGCTGCACTGTTGGAGGGGCAATACTGAGGGAGCGCAGCACTGTCGGAGGGGCAGTACTGAGGGAGCACCGCACTGTCAGAGGGGCTGTGCTGAGAGAGCCCTGCACTGTCAAATGGGCAGTATTGAGGGAGCGCCGCACTGTCGGAGGGGCAGTACTGAAGGAGTGCTGCACTGTTGGAGGGGCAGTACTGAGAGAGTGCTGCACTGTCAGAGGGGCAGTACTGACGGAGCGCTGCACTGTCGGAAGGGCAGTACTGAGGGAGCGCCGCACTGTCAGAGGGGCAGTACTGAGGGAGCGCTGCACTGTCGGATGGTCAGTACTGAGGGAGTGCTGCACTGTCGGAGGGGCAGTACTGAGGGAGCGCTGCACTGTCGGAGGGGCAGTACTGAGGGAGCGCTGCACTGTCGGAGGGGCAGTACTGAGGGAGCGCTGCACTGTCAGAGGGGCAGTACTGAGGGAGCGCTGCACTGTCAGAGGGGCAGTACTAAGGGACACTGCACTGTCGGACGGTCAGTACTGAGGGAGTGCTGCATTGTCGGAGGTCCCGTCTATTGGATGAGATGTTAAAGTGAGGCCCTGTCTGCCCTCTCGGGTGGGTGTAAATGATCCTGTGGCACTATTGGAAGAGGAGCAGGGGAGATCTCCCCGGTGGGGATTGGAGCTCCATTTCTGACTGTGAGGCGAGACTGGTTCCCCGGAACCATGGCCGTCTCTTGCTCCAATACTGAGTTCCTTCCCGTCAGTTCAGTGGTCGCTGGGATGCGAAGGCGATCGATGCTGGGAAACACTCTCCAGCATGCAGTAGCAAGCTTCTTTAAATAAAAAATAATTTAAAATTGACTGAAATTGGGTGAAAAATAAATGTGATTTTTGTTGGGATTGATGCAGAGCTGAGAAAAGGAAATGATTCATTGTGAAGCAAGCGGCATTGCCAGTCCTCTGGTCGTCACGATATTAGTATTCCTTAACTTCTGATTTCAATGCATATCTTGTGTTAGCTGAATTTAATCTCCTTCAATTGTTTTACGTTTGCACTTTAATACTTTCAGTTCCCAAAGTGAACAAATTTCAGAGGCAATAATAACTGATCACAGATAATACCTCCACAAGAACCACTAGAAATTTGAATTTAATTGCCGATTTAAGTCTGGTTTCTCTGCACACAGTTTCCAAGTTTATATTACATCAAATGTACAGCCCAGAAACAGGCCATTCGGCCCTTCTGCTCCGTGCCGGTGTTTGTGCTCCACACGAGCCTCCTCCCACCCCATTTCATCTCACCCAATTAGCATAACCTTCTATTCCTTTCTCCCTCCTGCGTTTATCGAGCTTCCCCTTAAATACAGCTATACTATTCGCCTCAACCACTTCCTGTGGGAGTGAGTTCCGCATTCTCACCACTCTCTGGGTAAAGAAGTTTCTCCTGAATTCCCTGTTGGATTTATTAGTGACTCTCTTATATTGATGACCCGTAGTTCTGGTCTCCCCCACAAGTGGAAACATCTTCACTACGTCTACCCTTTCAAACCTCTTTATAATCTTCAAGACCTCGAACAGGTCGCCCCTCAACCTTCCCTGTTCTGGAGAAAAGAGCCCCAGCCTGTTCTGTTGCTGAGTTATAACCTCTCAGTTCTGGTATCATCCTTGTGAATCTTTTTTGCACCTTCCCCAGTGCCTCGAGATCCTTTTTATAATATGGAGACCAAGGGGGAAAAAGTCAGTTGGTTGCGCCTCCCGTTAGCGCCTTAAGAGGGCGCTAATGGGACGCAACGCAACTAGCGCCTGGGCGCGGCACTGCCCACGCCTCCCGCAAAATTCAGCGGGAGGTTAGCGGTGGCACTAACCGGTAGCGCCCTGCGATGCTGCGCCGCTGGCGATGATGTCATTGGCGTGCGCAGCGCCCCGCTCACGCCCCGGCCACGATCTTCAGGAGCGCCCCCTGATTTACCGCCGGACGTTATGTCTAACGGGGTCAGGGGGGCGTACCTGCGGCCGGGAGGCGCAATTTAAAGGCGAGGTGCGGGGCGGCCATTTTTGTTGCTGGCTGCCTGCCAGCACCTGCCTGCGCTCCCGTCCCAGACCTCCTGAACACCCCCCACCCCCCGTGGGGTGCCGGCTGCACTCCATGAGCCCGGCATTTCTCTTCAGTGCCGGGCTCTTTTACCTGCACTCCCGATCCCCAGGGGCCCAGCTAGGCCCCAGGTCGCGCTGCACAAAGCCCCTCCCCTTTAAGAAGGGGAGGAAGGCCTGCAATACCGCGGCGCGACGTGCCGCATCGCCATAACGCCACAATATTGACTCACAGCGCCCCAAGAGGGATGCGGGGTGCTTCCAGTAGCGCCCCGCTTCCCTCTTGGGGCGCAACCACTCAATTTCCGGCGCAGGGACGCTAATTTTTCCAGGGCGCTACTCAATTTCTCCCTCCATAACTGTGAACAGTGCTTCAAGTGTGGTCTAACCTAGGTCCTATAAAAGTTTATATAGTGGGTCGCACTCTCACCCTGGAGTCAGAAGGTCGTGGGTTCAAGACCCACTCCAGAGATTTGAGCACATGATCCAGGCCGACACTGCCAGTGCAGAACAAACGGGAAACTGTTCAACCTCCGTCGCCCCCAGTCCAGATTCAAGGTCAGCCCATCCTCTGTCGTCGAATTACAGTATGCAGATGACGCTTGCGTCTGCGCTCACTCGAAGGCCGAACTCCAAACCATCGTCAACACCTTCACCGAAGCGTACGAGAGCATAAGCCTTACACTAAACATTCGTAAGACAAAGGTCCTCTACCAACCTGCCCCCGCCACACAGTTCTGCCCCCCGATTATCAAAATCCATGAAAAGGCCTTGGACAACGTGGACCACTTTCCATACCTCGGGAGCCTACTGTCAACAAGGGCAGACGTCAACGACGAAGTCCAACACCGCCTTCAGTGAGCCAGTGCAGCCTTCGGTCGCCTGAGGAAGAGAGTGTTTGAAGACCAGGACCTCAAACCCGGCACTAAGCTCATGGTCTGCAGAGCAGCAGTGATACCCACCCTCCTGTATGCCTCAGAGACATGGACCATGTACAGCAGGCACCTCAAAGCACTGGAGAGGTACCACCAACGCTGCCTCCGCAAGATCCTGCAAATCCATTGGCAGGATAGGCGCACCAACGTTAGTGTTCTTGCTCAGGCCAACAAACCCAGCATCGAAACTTTGACCTCGCTCAATCAGCTCCGATGGATGGGCCACATTGTCCGCATGCCTGATACGAGACTCCCAAAACAAGCGCTCTACTCGGAGCTCCGGCACGGCAAGACAGCCCCAGGTGGGCAGAGGAAACGCTTCAAGGACACCCTCAAAGCCTCCTTGAAAAAGTGCAAAATCCCCATCAACACCTGGGAATCCCTGGCCCAAGACCACACAAAGTGGAGGAGAAGCATCCGGGAAGGCGCCGAACACCTCGAGTCTCTTCGCCGGGAGCAAGCGAAGCCAAGCGTAGGAAGCGCAAGGAGCGCACGTCAACCCAAGCACCCCACCCACCCGCCCCTTCAACCACCGTCTGCCCCACCTGTGACAGAGACTGTACGTCCCGTATTGGACTCATCAGTCACCTGAGAACTCATTTTTAATGTGGAAACAAGTCATCCTCGGTTCCGAGGGACTGCCTAAGAAGAAGAAGACTGAGGGAGTGTCGCACTGTCGGAGGGGCAGTACTGAGGGAGCGCCGCACTGTTGGAGGGGCAGTACTGAGGGAGCGCCGCACTGTCGGAGGAGCAGTACTGAGGGAGTGCTGCACTGTCGGAGGGGCAGTACTGAGGGAGCGCCGCACTGTCGGAGGGGCAGTACTGAGGGAGCGCTGCACTGTCGGAGGGGCAGTACTGAGGGAGTGCTGCACTGTCGGAGGGGCAGTACTGAGGGAGGGCTGCACTGTCGGAGGGGCAGTACTGAGGGAGCGCTGCACTGTCGGAGGGGCAGTACTGAGGGAGTGTCGCACTGTCGGAGGGGCAGTACTGAGGGAGTGCTGCACTGTCGGAGGGGCAGTACTGAGGGAGCACTGCACTGTCGGAGGGGCAGTACTGAGGGAGCGCTGCACTGTCGGAGGGGCAGTACTGAGGGAGTGTCGCACTGTCGGAGGGGCAGTACTGAGGGAGTGTCGCACTGTCGGAGGGGCAGTACTGAGGGAGGGTTGCACTGTCGGAGGGGCAGTACTGAGGGAGTGTCGCACTGTCGGAGGGGCAGTACTGAGGGAGTATCGCACTGTCAGAGGGGCAGTACTGAGGGAGGGTTGCACTGTCGGAGGGGCAGTACTGAGGGAGTGTCGCACTGTCGGAGGGGCAGTACTGAGGGAGTGTCGCACTGTCGGAGGGGCAGTACTGAGGGAGGGTTGCACTGTCGGAGGGGCAGTACTGAGGGAGTGTCGCACTGTCGGAGGGGCAGTACTGAGGGAGCGCTGCACTGTCGGAGGGGCAGTACTGAGGTAGTGCTGCACTGTCGGAGGGGCAATTCTGAGGGAGCGCTGCACTGTCGGAGGGGCAGTACTGAGGGAGTGTCGCATTGTCGGGGGGGCAGTACTGAGGGAGCGCTGCACTGTCGGAGGGGCAGTACTGAGGGAGTGTTGCACTGTCGGAGGGGTAGTACTGAGGGAGCGCTGCACTGTCGGAGGGGCAGTACTGAGGGAGTGTCGCACTGTCGGAGGGGCAGTACTGAGGGAGCGCTGCACTGTCGGAGGGGCAGTACTGAGGGAGTGTTGCACTGTCGCAGGGGCAGTACTGAGGGAGGGTTGCACTGTCGGAGGGGCAGTACTGAGGGAGCCTGCACTGTCGGAGGGGCAGTACTGAGGGAGCCTGCACTGTTGGAGGGGCAGTATTGAGGGAGGGTTGCACTGTCGGAGGGGCAGTACTGAGGGAGGGTTGCTTTGTCGGAGGGGCAGTACTGAGGGAGTGCGGCAATCTCAGAGGTGCCACCTTTCGGATGAGATGTTAAACCGAGGCCCCGTCTGCCCTCTCAGGTGGACATAAAAGATCCCATGGCCACTATTTTGAAGAAGAGTAGGGGAGTTCTCCCCAGTGTTCTGCAGGGGCCAGTGTTTATCCTTCAACTACCATTATTAAAAAACAGATTATCTTTTCATTATCACGTGGCTGTTTGTGGGAGCTTGCTGTGCGCAAATTGGCTGTCGCATTTCCTACGTTACAACAGTGACTACACTTCAAAAGTGCTTCATTTGCTGTGAAGGGCTTTGTGACGTCCTGAGGTGGTGAAAGGCGCTGGAGAAATGCAAGTCTTTTCTTTTTAATTGCATCTCTGGTGAGTTTGGTGCTTGTGGGGGGCGGGCGAGGAGGGGGCGGATGTTGTTGGTGAGCAGCAGCTCGTGGGCTGTTGATGGCTGGACGCTGAGCTGACTGGGACTGGCTGATTCCGGTACTCAGACTGGCCGAGAACGATGAAAAGTTTGGCCCATTCAGTCCGCAGGCCCAACACTGGCCAAGAGCTGGAGAATAACCACTGCCGATGGCCCTGGGAATGGCACCGTGTCATGGTCACCTGTGTATACTGAGTGCTGCCCTCTGATACCACACTCGCCTTCTTGGCACACAGACGGGGCCCAGTTAGTTTAAAGTGGTACATGTATTGAGCATTTATCTGGAGTGCAATCTGACTGCTCATCCATTCTCTTTATCTGTCTAATTACCTCTATCTCCAGCTATCTGTCTATCTCTGTCTTTCTCTAGCTATCTTTCTCTCTCAATCTTCTCCATCTCTATCTCCATCTATCCATCTATCTACCTTTTGTCTCTATCTAACCTTTATCTCTCTCTACAGGTTTAATTCTCTTTCTTTATCTCTATTTTCTGTTTATCTCTCTCTCTCTGTCCCTACCTCTCTCTACCTCTCTCTCTCTCTCCCTCGCTCTCTCTCTCTCTATCTCTTTGATTGATCTTTCTGTCCATCTCTTTCTTGGATTGAGGTAACTGACCTGTTCTGTATTTCGACATTTTCTGTTGTTTTTTTCAAACTCCCGGCATTTGCAGTTAAAAAAAAAAGATTTACCTCAGAGAACTTAAATGAAGGTAATTCTTCACAGAGCAAGCAAATTAGATTGGGCAAATGCAAATCCTGCACACAGGTAGTAATTCAGAGCAATGCAAAAAAACAACCAGACATTGCAGAAATATCATCGCACCATTTAGGATTTTTTGGATTACAATCACATAAATCCAAATTGCAATGCTCCAATTAGCATTTCAATATGAGAAGATGACTCCCGAGATGGTGCCAGGGAATCTTCCAGCACAAGTTACACGTCTTAAATTCAGGCAGATAAATAAAGAGGCCAGAAAGAAAGACCTGCATTTATATAGCGCCGCTCATGACCTCAGATGTCCCAAAGCATTGTTGCAATGAAGGGGACACAGCAGCCAATCTGCGCACAGCAAGCTCCCACACACAGCAATGTGAAAATGACCAGATCATCTTGGGTGAGGGATAAATATTGGACAGACAGGGCCTCCATTAAACATCTCATCCGAAAGGCGGCACCTCCGACAGTGCGGCGCTCCCTCAGTACTGACCCTCCGACAACGCAGCACTCCCTCAGTACTGCCCCTCTGACAGTGCAACACTCCCTCAGTACTGCCCCTCCGACAGTGCAGCACTCCCTCAGTACTGCCCCTCCGACAGTGCAGCACTCCCTCAGTACTGCCCCTCCGACAGCGCAGCGCTCCCTCAGTACTGCCCCTCCGACAGTGCGGCACTCCCTCAGTACTGCCCCTCTGACAGTGCGGCGCTCCCTTAGTACTGCCCGTCTGACAATGCGGCGTTCCCTCAGTACTGCCCCTCCGACAGCGCAGCGCTCCCTCAGTACTGCCCCTCCGACAGTGCGGCACTCCCTCAGTACTGCCCCTCTGACAGTGCGGCGCTCCCTTAGTACTGCCCGTCTGACAATGCGGCGCTCCCTCAGTACAGCCCCGGGTTTGTCAGCCTGGATTATGTGCTGAAGTCTCTGGAGTGGGGCTTGAACCCATGTCCTATCTGAATCAGAGGCGAGGGTGCAACCCATTGGGCCACGGCTGACACTTCAGATGATTGGGTATAATATAATATAATGTAGATGTGGGCTCACATTGCCAAGCCTCTCTACTTTAGTTCAGTTGTCTCTGTTATGTTCATTAATAACTAGACATTCTTATTATGAACACAGCTAGCTTTTGCTAGACACTTTTATTGAGCACATGTGGACTTGTACAGCATCTTGTAGAGGCTTCCATCTTGACTGCTGCCTTGTGGGTAGCCTAGCCTCATGGGTAATGTAGTCTTAATATATATATATAGCTGGGTAGTGTAGTCTTATACATACAGCTATATACAGTTCTCCGGCTCCACCTAGTGTCCACTATAGAATGACATGTTATTGATCACTACATCCCCCTTTCTTTGAGGTTTAACAAAATCAATATCAATCAACTTTCAAGAAAACAATAAAGATAATATCAGTAACACTTTTGTTAGTGCTCTATAAACATAAACATTTTCAAAACAGTCAACACATTTTCAAAGCTTTACATTGTACTCAAAGATTAAGTCTATCAGGCTTTTTTACTTCACATGTGGATCTTCTCAACACGGGTAAGTCTGATGTGTCTTCATGAGATTGTTCTGGCAGTGAATGACAAGATGCAGTTGCGGCATTGTCATCAATCTGCTCTTGTATAGATCGAGGTCTCCTTGCGATCTTTGCTTGGAGAGGGTTTCAGTGTTTCCTTCACTCTTCATGCCATAACTCTCAATGTAGTCAATGCACTCTTGAAAAACTGCTGGCAGCTGGATCCCATCATACAGCATAGTCCTCTCAGCAGCCTCGGCTAATGGAACACCAAAGATTGGCCTGAGGGAAGAAGGAGTATCCACCGGAACTGCTTCCTGCTCTGGTGCAGGCTTCTTTTTCTTTTTCTCTTTCCACTGCTTAACAACATCTGCTGCGGTTATATCTTTGGACTTTTTCTCCTTGTGTTTTTCCTCTTTGTGCTTTTCTTCCTTTGGCTTCTCTTTGACCTTAAAGTCTTTTTCTTTCTTCTTGGAGAAACTAGGGCCTAGAAATTCAGTTGGCTGCGCCAGCCATTAGCGCCTTAGGAGGAGCAGATCTCGAGCGCTAGGCGCTTAGCGCCCGGGCGCAGCGCGATCTGCGCCTCGCCCCAACTTCAGTAGACATTTAGCGCCGGCGCAAAGTCTTTGCGCGCGCTCAGCTGCGCGCGCAGATCATGACGTCATTTCGTCGTGCAACGCCCTTTGTGCGCCCGGAACCGAAACTTCACTCGCGCCGCCCCATTGTGCGCCGGGCGGCCCTAACGACTGTTGAGTGGAATGGTACACAGCCGAGGCGGGCCGCGGGGAGCGCAAATTAAAGGGCACTTACCCTGCACTATAAAGGGCAGCCATTTTGCAGCATTCACTCTTGTGCAACGGATTTTTGGAGAGAGACCAAGGAAGAGAGCTTACTGCTTTGGCCCAACACTAGGACAGGTATTTTTGGCTTCAGGCCAGAGCTTTGCAATTATCTTTGCCTTCATTGAGATCTCAGTGTTTGCCAGCATATTATGGGGGCTGCATTGGGTGCCAACGCTGAGTTTCAGCCTTATGTCGGAAGGGCTTACAGACGCCGTGAGAGAGTGGCAGCCCTGGCTAGACGCAGAGGGGGCAACAGGCGTCACCAAGTGAGGCCTTACCCACCCAGGGTATACCGCCAGCAGTTCTCCTATCTCAACATGTCTGCCGTGCAGTGTGTTAGGAGGCTGCGATTCAGAAGGGAGGTGGTTGCAGACATCTGCCAGCTGCTTCACAGAGACCTGCATCCACAGCTGATGCGCAGGACGTCTCTGTCGGTGGCAGTGAAGGTGACGGTGGCTCTCAACTTCTATGCCACCGGCTCCTTCCAATCCGCTGCTGGGGACATCGCTAACATCTCCCAGTTCGCCGTGCATTGCTGCATCCGCCAGGTGACCAATGCCCTTTTCAGAAGGAGATGTCAATTCATCTCCTTCCCCATGACCCTGGACAAGCAGCAGCAGCGTGCAGTGGGATTTGCAAGAATAGCGGGCTTCCCCATGGTGCAGGGCACCATTGACTGCACGCATGTGGCTTTGCGGGCACCTCTGGAGCATGCCGAGGATTACCGCAACCGGAAGGGCTAACATTCCCTCAACGTACAGCTGGTGTGTGACCACAGGCAGCGCATCCTAGCTGTCAATGCCCGCTTTCCAGGCAGCAGCCACGATGCCTTTATCCTGCGACAGACAACTGTGGCTGACATGTTCCAGGCACAGCCTCACCCAAGAGGATGGCTTATCGGGGACAAAGGCTATCCTTTGTGTACCTGGCTCATGACCCCGCTCCGCGCGCCCACGACCCCTGCTGAAGAGACATACAACGAGAGCCATCAAGCGACCAGGAACCTCATCGAACAAACAATCGGCGTCCTGAAGCAACGGTTCCGCTGTCTGGATCACTCCGGGGGAGCCCTCCAGTATTCGCAGGAGCGAGTCTCCCAATTCGTCGTCGTTTGCTGCATGCTGCACAACCTGGCTATCCGCAGGACTCAGGCACTGCCACCTCACGTTGGACCACCACCTCAGGAGGAGGAGCAGGAGGAGCATGAGGAGGAGGAGGACGAGGAGTACCAGCCCAGGAGGGAGGCACAAGGTCCAAGGGCCGCCCGTCGGCGGCTTATTGAACGTCACTTCTAGGCCCCCTGTCAGGGAATGGCTTGTGCCAATGAAAGAACATGATTGCAGCCGCTCCGCAAGCCCTCAGCCGGTTAAGGCAACAAACACTTCAAAGATCAAACATGGACAATGTGAATAAATAAAATGGTTTATTGTACAAACTCAGGGCCCTTCCCACATGAAAACCAAAAACACATGAAACCCCCAAAAAACACTCACACACATGACTCACCCCCACAACCTGGGGAGGATTAACAAAAGATGTAAACAAAAATGACCTTCATCCTCGGCCTTCACAAAACACCCATTCCAAAAAACACAACATTTGGACACACCCTCTACTTTGTGGCCCGCGAGGGCGATGCCTTCTGCAAACTTTGGCGGCCCCTGCACGCCCTGCTGCTCCTCCTCAAAGTGAGGCCAGTGGCTGCTGCAAGGCTGGGGGAAGGCTCCTGAGGGGCACATGTCGTGACGGCAGATGCCCGACTTTACCGCCCCAAAAGTGGCTATAATGAATTTCTAGGCCTAGGCTTTTTGAAGACATGGATACCCTTTGGCCTTTTCATCCTTGATGGGCTCTCTGCTTCATCACCTGAGTCATCTGGTCTGCTTATGGCACAATATATACGGTAGCCTCTCTTGACCAGTTCTAAGTCTTCACAATCTTTGTCACCTAGTATCGAATCAAGTCTTTCAGCCACAACAGAAAACATGAGATGATGCACTTTGTCTTTGACTGTCACTTTAAGTCTGCATACACCTAAGCTATCTATTTTCTGTCCATTATAGTTCTTCAGTAGTACTTACTTTTTCTGTATTTTGGGCTTTTCTTTCATATTGTTAATGTCACTCATACTGATTAAGTTTGCTTTTGCCCCAGTGTCTAGTTTCAAGGTAACTAATGCTCCATTTACCTGCAGTGGGATCATCCATTTGTCCACTTTTACTGCATTGACTTTATGTTCAGCATTGTCCATTTCTGAGGGCTGCACATTTTCTGTATCTTTTTTGATATCGTCACATGACACCATTCCGACAAAAAATGTCTCACTTAAATCAGTGTCCTCAATCACATTAACTTGTTGCCCTTTCGTTGTTTTTACTTTTGAAAAGCATTGTTTGGCAAAGTGATTCTTTCCATTACACTTTGTGCACATTTTTCCAAACGCTGGGCATTGTCTTAACTGGTGTTTGTAACCACAGCGTTTACAATTAAAAATGTCATCCTCCGATTGCTTTTCATTTCTGTTCTGCCCACGTTTCTTCCCCTTGTAGGACACAGCACCGACAGCAGCATTATCACTCATTACAATCGCATCATTATTGATTTCACTGAAAGTCTTCGCATGCTTTCGAGCTAGCTCGCTGGCTTGGCATATTTTCACCGCATTTTTCAAATTTAGTTCGGTTTCTCTCAACAGACGTTCCCTGACTTTTTTATCATGAATACCAAACACAATCTGGTCACGAATCATGGATGCTTTGAGCTCAGAGAAATTACATGTCTGTGCTTTCAGTTTCAGATCAGTTATAAAGCTATCAAAAGTCTCATTTTGCTGCTGTGTCCGAGAACGGAAGATGTATCTTTCATAGGTCTCATTCTTTTTGGGAGAGCAATGTGCATCAAATTTTTTTAGCACATCTTCTAATTTTTCTCTGTTCTCCGCTGGATTAAATACAAATGTATTAAATACCTCTATCGCCTGTGGGCCTGCAACCGTAAGCAGCAACGCTATCTTCCTTGCGTCTGGCTTCGTACCAAATCCGATGGCTGCAATGTAGAGTTCGAATTGCTGTTTAAAAGTCTGCCAATTGTAGTCGATTTTTTCTGTGAGTTTCAAACGCTCTGGTGTCTTCAAATTCTCCATGTCGCTTTTCACAATTTTCAGCAGATCTTCACCACCCTGGTACCAGTTATGTTCATTAATAACTAGACATTTTTATTATGAACACAGCTAGCTTTTGCTAGACACTTTTATTGAGCACATGTGGACTTGTACAGCATCTTGTAGAGGCTTCCATCTTGACTGCTGCCTTGTGGGTAGCCTAGCCTCATGGGTAATGTAGTCTGTATATATATATAGCTGGGTAGTGTAGTCTTATACATACAGCTATATACAGCTCTCCGCCTCCACCTAGTGTCCACTATAGAATGACATGCTATTGATCACTACAGTCTCGCGATGAGCTTCTGACATCCATGCTCTCCATCACCAAGACCGCCTACTTCCACCTCTGTAACATCGCTCAATTCTTCCTCGCCTCAACCCATCTGCTGCTGAAACCCTCATCCATGCCTTTGTTACCTCTAAACTTGACTATTCCAACGCAATCCTGGCCAGTCTCCCACCTTCCACCCTCCATAAACTTCAGTTCATCCATAACTCTGCTCCCCGTGTCGCAGCGAGTCCCGATTACCCATCACCCCCTGTCCTCTGCCCCCATGTCCTAACTCGCACCGAGTCCCATTCACCCATCACCCCCTGTCCTCTGCCCCCCGTGTCCGAACTCGCACCGAGTCCCATTCACCCATCACCCCCTGTCCTCTGCCCCCAGTGTCCTAACTCGCACCGAGTCCCGTTCACCCATCACCCCCTGTCCTCTGCCCCCCGTGTCCTAACTCGCAGCGAGTCCCGATCACCCATCACCCCCTGTCCTCTACCCCCCGTGTCCTAACTCGCAGCGAGTCCTGTTCACCCATCACCCCCTGTCCTCTGCCCCCCTGTGTCCAAACTCACAGCGAGTCCCGATCACCCATCACCCCCTGTCCTCTGCCCCCCTGTCCTAACTCGCACCGAGTCCCGTTCACCCATCACCCCCTGTCCTCTGCCCCCTCTCCTAACTCGCAGCGAGTCCTGTTCACCCATCACCCCCTGTCCTCTGCCCCCCTGTGTCCAAACTCACAGCGAGTCCCGATCACCCATCACCCCCTGTCCTCTGCCCCCCTGTGTCCAAACTCACAGCGAGTCCCGATCACCCATCACCCCCTGTCCTCTACCCCCCGTGTCCTAACTCGCAGCGAGTCCCGATCACCCATCACCCCCTGTCCTCTACCCCCCGTGTCCTAACTCGCACCGAGTCCCGATCACCCATCACCCCCTGTGCTCGCTGACCTACATTGGCTCCCAGTCCGGCTGTGCCTCAATTTTAAAATTCTAATCCTTGTTTTCAAATCCCTCCATGGCCTCACCCCCCACCCCCCTATCTCTGTAACCTCCTCCAGCCCTACAACCCTCAGCGATCTCTGCGCTCCTCCAATTCTGGCCACTTGAGCATTTCCGATTTCCATCGCTCCACCATTGGCGGCCGCGCCTTCTGTTACCCGGGCCCTGAGCTGTGGAATTCCCTCCCTAAACCTCGCTATCTCTCTCTCCTCTTTTAAGACGCTCCTTAAAACCTCCCTCTTTGACGAAGCTTTTGGTCACCTGTGTGGCTCAGTGTCTGATTTTGTCCGATTTACGCTCCTGTGCAGCGCCTTGGGACATTTTATTACGTTAAAGGAGCTATATAAATGCAAGTTGATGTTGTTGTTGTTTCACTTAATCAGCCTTTGGCGTTCCTGCCTCCGAGTCTGAAGGTCAGGGGCTCGATCCCCGCTCCAGACAGTCCCGGCTCAGAATTCTGGGTTAACATCGGGCGGGTTCCTGGCGGCCAGTGGGTGTGGGCAGCCCCCTCCTCCACCGTATGGGTTACGTGGAGCCCATAAACCCCTCCCGCCCTATCGGCTGGTATAAAGACAGTCGCGGCCATGGAAGGAGCGTCGACGCTGCAGCCTATCAGACTGTTAATCAGCCGGCAAAATCCTCCCACTGCTTCAGCCCATTCTCCAAGGGAAGAATGCGAAGATACAGAAACACCATTTAATCAGTTCTGCTCTGTAATTTATGAACAATACGTCTAGTTAAATTGAGAAAGGACATAAAGGGAATTAGCACCTTTCACTGCGGTGTGTTGCCACCTTATTTAACACAAGATCTATCTTTAATTTACAGCTTAATTTCCTCATTGAATTTGAAATGGGCTGAGAGAAAGTTATGCCATCTGTCGCCTTGCCAAGAAGGTTTATCGTAGCAATAACTAGAGAGCCAGAACTTCTCACTACCTGAGATAACATAGAACCTGCAACACATTCAATAGTCTGTGTGTCAGCTGAGATTGCTATCCTGCGCTATATTGAACGGTAAATTGTAAACTCCTGAGTTCAGTAATCCACTGGACTGCAATCCACTGAACGAAGAAAGAGGCTGCTGGAACAGTTTGTTAATTACCCCCTGATGTTGCTGAAAGCTCGAGTTACTCTTTGCGATTTAAACTGAAATGCTTCCCTGTTTTAAATTGCTAATGGCTGCCATCTCCCCCTCCACCATCAACATCCTGGTGGTCACCGTTGACCAGAAACTCAACTGGACCAGCCACTTAAATACTATGGCTACAAGAGCAGGTCAGAGGCTGGGTATTCTGCGGCGAGTGTCTCACCTCCTGACTCCCCAAAGCCTTTCCACCATCTACAAGGCACAAGTCAGGAGTGTGATGGGATACTCGCCACTTGCCTGGATGAGTGCAGCTGCAACAACACTCAAGAAGCTCAACACCATCCAGGACAAAGCAGCCCGCTTAATTGGCACCCCATCCACCACCTTAAACATTCACTCCCTCCACCACCGGCGCACCGTGGCTGCAGTGTGTACCATCTACAAGATGTACTGCAGCAACTCGCCAAGGCTTCTTCGGCAGCCCATCCCAAACCCGCGACCTCTACCACCTAGAAGGACAAGGGCAGCAGGCGCATGGGAACACCACTACCTCCAAGTTCCCCTCCAAGTCACAGACCATCCTGACTTGGAAATAGATCGCCGTTCCTTCATCGTCGCTGGGTCAAAATCCTGGAACTCCCTCCCTAACAGCACTGTGGGAGCACCTTCACCACACGGACTGCAGCGGTTCAAGAAGGCGGCTCACCACCACCTTCTCAAGGGCAACTAGGGATGGGCAATAAATGCCGGCCTTGCCAGCGACGCCCACATCCCGAGAATGAAAGAGAGCAAATAGTTTCTGTACCTGGAGTGAGCTAATGGTTTATTCATTATATTTCCCGCAATTAATTATGTAGAGAGGGTAAAAAAAGCGCTGGTTGAAATCTTGTTCTAAGAGTAGTTTTGCTCACCCAAGGCCAGGCGCGAGGCAGTATTCCAAACGATAAGGAGGTCTCGGTAAGTGACTGGAAGTTATCTGTCAATAGGCACCTAGCACTCAATTAATCACACAGTGCGTACATCAGTATTACAGACTGTGCTGATAGATAGAATCAGGACTGACTGGCCCGAGAGCTGAATCAAATCCCAACAAAATAATAAACAACCCGCTTGGTACAAGAGTACGATAGCCTAGCGGTTATGTTACTGGACTAATAATCCAGAGAGCCTCGGACTAATAGATTCAGTTACAACACAAGTGCAAATCACACCACAGCAGCTTGAATTCAGTCTTAAAAAATCTGGGGAATAAAAAGCTGGGATCAGTAAACGTGAGCATGACGCTGTTGGACTATTGCAAAAACCCAACGAACGGCCTTTAGAGATGGAAAACTGCCGTCCTTGTGGAACTCCAGTCCCACACAAGAGTGGTTGATTCACAACTGCCCTTTGAAGTGGCCAAGCGAGCCACTCACTCACTCGCATCGAACCATCTTCTCAGGGCAACGAGGGTCGGGCAATAAATGCCGGCCTTGCCAGCGATGCCCACATCCCGAGAATGAATTTAAAAAAGACACATACAAGTAAATGGCCAGAAACTCTACTTTTGCTCTTTTGGATTTAATCTGTAATCTGAGAAATTCCCTTGCATTCCCTTAAGCATCCTTGTACATTTTGTGCAGTATTACCTGCTCGGTAACACGGTGTGGGGGGCGGCCAGTTAAGCTTCGAAACAGTACACCTGGTGTACAGCTAAACTCTTAAGTTTAAGGGGTAGAAGGTGCAGCTTAAACGAATTAGATTGGGTCAGTCCAACTCTCTCTTCTTGAGCCGCTGCAGTCCGTGTGGTGAAGGTGCTCCCACAGTGCTGTTAGGGAGGGAGTTCCAGGATTTTGACCCAGCGACGATGAAGGAACGACCAAGTCAGGATGGTGTGTGACCTGGAGGGGAACTTGGAAGACGATGGTGTTCCCGTGTACCTGCTGCCCTTGTCCTTCTAGGTGGTGGAGGTCATGGGTTTGGGAGGTGCTGCCGAATCTGCGCTGCACCGCTCCAAGGCCAGTATACCCTTCCTGAGGTGTGGCGCCCAGACCTGAGCGCAGTTACTCCAGATGGGCTCTCACCAAGGCTCTGTATAACTGAAGCGTCACTTCCTAAAAGAGTTTCCGGGAATATAGCAGGAGAACGCAGCAGTGATTTATAGCCTTGCAGCAGACTTGCTGAATCCACGATTGGAAATGTTGCAACCCTAAGACACGTTCCGCCTGAGCAGAGATTGTCACCAGCAAGGATCGACCCTGAAGTGATTTGTGCGGCTAATTATTCTACAGCCAGATTAGAGTAGGCAGCAGTGGTGTGTGTTTCAGTACTTTTATGCCCTTCACCTCCCTACCTGCATAATTTCCATCAAATCAGCAAATTTGCAGTGTCGTGGGACTAACATTAGTGCCAGTGATGCGAGTCTCTCTCGCTCTCAGACCCAGCTCTCAGTCACTGCACCGTCCACTAGACATACTTGCGACCTCTGAACTCAAATTTGCATGGACTTTTTTCTCGTTAGCTTTGCGCCTGATGCCCTTGTAGCTTATGGGAAAGAGGATAAAATCACTGGATCCGGGAGAAGAGAATAATAACTAAATTGTAATTTACCTCCTGATCAGACCCTTAAAGTTAACACGCAAACGATTCCATCGCGTCAGTTTAATGAAACGCGCCCTTCCTGTACTTATAAGGTCAAAGAATCAGACAAGATGTTTGTTCCTTTGACATTTGGGAAATTACCTTTCTGAGCAGGGAAGAGTAATGGTAAAATCCGCAGCTTTTGGTAGCAGTATTGGTTGTGACAGGACACTTTGATTTATGAGTCCAATTCCCCCAGAACAGATACTTGGGCAAGTTATAAAAGTATTTTTTTTTCCTTTATGTAGCTTTTATCGCAACTGTGGGTGATGAAGTGATTGATGATCTTGCCTCCATCGTCCTTGTATTTTTATATTTAATCCTGCAGCAACACGCAAGCTGAGTGCATTTTATAAAGTGAATCTTCATGGTACAGAAACCCTAATATGCTTCCTTCTGGCTGATCCGTAACCCTGACAGATCACAGACGGTTAGGAACAACAGATCATCTTCGGTAACTTCTTATATTTAGTTTAAGGACGCCAGCCAGTGCTACTTCAGGTCAAAAGATCACCAGGAAGAATCATTGCATCTCAGAACAAAGAAAGAGGCCACTTGAACAGGAGGAGGCCATTCAGCCCCTCGAGCCTGTTACGCAGGAACAGGAGGAGGCCATTCAGTCCCTCGAGCCTGTTACACAGGAACAGGAGGAGGCCATTCAGCCCCTCGAGCCTGTTACACAGGAACAGGAGGAGGCCATTCAGCCCCTCGAGTCTGTTCCGCCATTCAATGAGATCATGGCTGATCTGCAACCTAACTCCATATACCCGCCTTTGCCCCATATCCCTTAATACCTTTGGTTAACAAAAATCTATCCATCTCAGATTTAAAATTAACAATTGGCCCAGCATCAATTACCGTTTGCGGAAGAGAGTTCCAAACTTCGACCACCCTTTGTGTGTAGAAGTGTTTCCTAATTTCACTCCTGAAAGGTCTGGCTGTAATTTTTAGACTCTGCCCCCTAGTCCTAGACTCCCCAACCAGCGGGAATAGTTTCTCTCTCTCTACCCTCTCTGTTCCCCTTAATATCTTAAAAACTTCGATCAGATCACCCTTTAACCTTCTAAATTCCAGGGAATACAACCCTAGTTTGTGTAATCTCTCCTCGTAACTTAACCCTTGGAGTCCGGGTATCATTCTGGTAAACCTACGCTGCACTCCCTCCAAGGCCAATATATCCTTCCTAAGGTGCGGTGCCCAGAACTGCTCCCAGTGCTCCAGGTGTGGTCTCACCAGGGCTACCGCAACCCCTTTTACCCACCTTTGTCCCATATCCTTCGATACCCTTACCCAACAAAAATCCATCGATCTCAGTCTTGAATCATTTCAATTGACCCCCAGCTTCCACAGCCTTTCGGGAGAGTTCCAGATGCACACTGTGGGGTATCTCCCGTGAGCTGACAGGGCCTCATCCACCCTCCTTCCTTGCCAGACCTTGCTTTGGTTCCCGCTCTTGTGTTCCCTTTTGTTTTAACCCTTCAAGCGCTCCAACCGACAGCTCCCATCCTCCCTGTCCAACAGGAGTCTTCACGTTCTGTGGGAAGACACTCAAAGGGTTACCGTTGAGCGGTGGGGTCTGTTCAGCGAACATCGTGGAGTATATTTAGTGTGGGCCTGCATCGGCGGGGGGAGGGGATGGGGCCGTGCATGCAGCCAGTGTACCGCAGAGTGGCAGGAGGTAAAATACGCACTGTCGCTGTTATCTCCCCAGCTTTCTTATAAAGCAAGGCTAGAAATAGATTAGTGCAGAAGGATGAAAAGAACTTGCACTTACAATGCACCTTTCTGATCCTCAGGACATCCTAAGGTGCTTCGCAGACAATTAATTACTTTTGAAGTGCAGTCGGCAAACACGGCACCCAACTTGTGCACAGCAAGATCCCACAAGTTGCAGTGGGATCAACGAGCACTTGGTCAGTTTTGGGTGGTGTTGGTGGAGGGATGAATATTGGCCCAGGACACTGGGGAGAACTCCCCTGCTCTTCTTCGAAATAGTGGCCGTGGGATCTTTTACATCCACCGAGAGGGCCGACGGGGGTCTCAGTTTAACGTCTCATCCGAAAGACGGCACCTCCGACAGTGCAGCACTCCCTCAGCACTGGATTATAGGGCCCGAGTCTCTGGAGTGGGACTTGAACCCACGACATTCTGACTCGGAGGCGAGAGCGTGACCCAATGAGCCACAGCTTTCACGGCCTGGGGTGGTGAAAGGCGCTATATAAATGCAAGCCTTTCTTCCTTTTCTTTTCAGTGTGGTGCTATGTTTCGGTGCTAACCTGGCCTGTCCCTTTAAGACCACTGCTCAGACATTCCCTGCGGAGACATAGGAAGATCCAAATAAACTTCTAAAGATAAGAGGTCAATCAGGGGGCAAATGCCACTGTAAAATGTCAGGCTGCGGATTGAGAGCTGGTTTTCTTTCTCTTCCTTTAAGGATCGATTGTGCGTCGAGACCAAAGTGTGACCTTTCCAGTGTGACGCTCAGAATGTGATTGGCACAAAGTCGAGGCAGGAACTTTTGTACTCAACTGGGCGCCTCCCCAGGGCTGTCCGCACTATCCCAGGATTTGCTGATTTATAAGGTCAGGAACGCTGTACCAAGTGAGATTCTGCAAATCCATTGGCAGGATAGGCGCACCAACGTCAGTGTTCTTGCTCAGGCCAACATCCCCAGCATCGAAGCTTTGACCACGCTCGATCAGCTCCGATGGACGGGTCACATTGTCCGCATGTCTGATACGAGACTCCCAAAACAAGCGCTCTACTCGGAGCTCCGGCACGGCAAGAGAGCCCCAGGTGGGCAGAGGAAACGCTTCAAGGACACCCTCAAAGCCTCCTTGAAAAAGTGCAACATCCCCACCGACACCTGGGAATCCCTGGCCCAAGGCCGCACAAAGTGGAGGAGAAGCATCCGGGAAGGCGCCGAACACCTCGAGTCTCTTCGCCGGGAGCAAGCGGAAGCCAAGCGCAGGCAGCGCAAGGAGCGCACGTCAACCCAAACACCCCACCCACCCGCCCCTTCAACCACCATCTGCCCCACCTGTGACAGAGACTGTAGGTCCCGCATTGGACTCATCAGTCACCTGAGAACTCATTTTAAATGTGGAAGCAAGTCATCCTCGGTCCCGAGGGACTGCCTCAGAAGGAGAAGACCAAGTGAAAGATGATGGGGTATCAATTTAACATCATCCCGCCTCGTTTTCTGAGCCTGAAACGGACGCAGCGATGACCAATTTAGCCGGTCAGAGGCCCACGCCCAATCCGCACAGTATTCGGTCAAGCGGTCACTTGGTCAGGGGCTTTAATTTAGGAGGCCCTGGCAGTCGCCCGAAGTGAGCTCAGGCTCCATTTCAAGAGCGATGTGCTGGAGTCTCTGGAGTGGGGCCTGAGCCTGAGCCCTCGATCTTCTGGCTCAGAGGGGAGAGTGCGAGTCCACAGAGCCACGGCCAATACTTTGAGCTGGAGAGCCTGGAGACAATGTGGCTCTGGTACTGTGGGTTTTGTGGAGAGAGTTTGTCCGGACATCGGAAATGGCCACTTGGTTTCTCTATACATTTATTTTTAAGCTCGGGACTCAGGAATGTGCGTCAGACGCTGTGAGATGTTTCTAATGTGACGAACAGGAAGTGTGTGCGTATGTAAAGGTCATTTTACCCCTACACGCCAAGGTAGGCTAATCCAATGGACTGACCATTTACACCCCGCCTGATTGTCATTTAAAAAAATTCATTCTCAGGATGTGGGCGTCGCTGGCAAGGCCGGCATTTATTGTCCATCCCCTAATTACCCTCGAGAAGGTGGTGGTGAGCCGCCTTCTTGAACCGCTGCAGTCCGTGTGGTGAAGGTGCTCCCACAGCGCTGTTAGGGAGAGAGTTCCAGGATTTTGACCCAGCGACGATGAAGGAACGGCCGATATATTTCCAAGTCAGGATGGTGTGTAACTTGGAGGGGAACGTGGGAGGTGGTGGTGTTCCCATGCGCCTACTGCCCTTGTCCTTCTAGGTGGTGGAGGTCGTGGGTTTGGGAAGTGCTGCCAACTCAGTATAGTATGCAACATCACTAAAATAGCTTATCTGGTCATTATCTCATTGCTGTTTGTGGGAGCTTGCTGTGCGCAAATCGGCTGCCGTGTTTCCTACATTACAACTGCAATGTACTTCATTGGCTGTGAAGCGCTTTGCGACGTCCTGAGGACGTGAAAGGGGCTGGAGAAATGCAAGTTCTTTCTTTCATTGCTTTGAGGAGATAGAATTGTGAATATTTCACTTTGCTACAAGTGAGAGTTAAGCATCATTCTAAAACCGGTTCATGAATTCTGCTTTAACTGAAATTAAAGCACTTAAACAAGATGAAAGTTGAGCTGTAGAAACAGTGTTGGTTCCATTAGCGGATGAAATGGTGTAAGTGGTTTTAAGTTGCCGGGCCGGAGCGGACTGTAAACATGGTGAGGTTTCTGGATAAACCTGAGTCAGCAACACTCCTGGCCTCGTTACCCCCGACTGTATCCTTAGCGTCAGAGAATGTTCCCTTAGGCAGAGCTGCAAATTAGATCGGTGATCATAACCTGAGGGATTTATTGCCAGTTGGCAAAGGTTACGGAGCTTTGTGGGGTTGTACATCTGGTGGCTGTTTTTACTAAAATCTTTGCAGGGGAGCTCTGAGATTTTAAACGTCATTGAACCGTGCTTTGTGTAACATTTCAGGAACGTGAGCCTCGACTTATTTCACTTGGATTTGTTTGGTGGGAGGTGCGAAGGTGATTTCATAGAATCATAGACTATTACAGCACAGAAAGAGGCCATTCGGCCCATCGTGCCTGTGCCGGCTCTCTGGTCGAGCTCTCCGATTAGTCCCACTCCCCCCGCTCGTTCCCCACAGCCCTGCTAATTTCTCCTTTTCAACTATTTATCCAGTTCCCTATTGAAAGTTCCTATTGAATCTGCTTCCACCGCCCTTTCAGGCAGCGCGTTCCAGATCATTGAAGTAAAAGGAGAAAAGACTTTTGATTTAAGGAATGGTATAAGTTAATTTTAAACATCTCATCCTTTCTTTTGTACATTCTCAGGATGTGGGCATCGCTGGCAAGGCCGGCATTTATTGCCCGTCCCCAGTCGCCCTGAGAAGGTGGTGGTGAGCCTTCTCTTTGAACCACTGTAGTGCCTTGCTGGTAACTTAAAGACCCTTGCGTGTAATGACATGGTCCTTGCGTGTGATGACATGGTCCTTGTGTGTAATGGCATGGTCCTTGTGTGTAATGGCATGGTCCTTGTGTGTAATGGCATGGTCCTTGCATGTAATGGCATGGTCCTTGTGTGTAATGGCATGGTCCTTGCATGTAATGGCATGGTCCTTGCGTGTGATGACATGGTCCTTGCGTGTGATGACATGGTCCTTGCATGTGATGGCATGGTCCTTGCATGTAATGGCATGGTCCTTGCATGTAATGGCATGGTCTTTGCGTGTGGTGACATGGTCCTTGCGTGTGATGACATGGTCCTTGCGTGTGATGACATGGTCTTTGCGTGTGATGACATGGTCCTTGCATGTAATAGCATGGTCCTTGCATGTAATGGCATGGTCTTTGCGTGTGATGGCATGGTCCTTGCATGTGATGACATGGTCCTTGCATGTAATGGCATGGTCCTTGCATGTAATGGCATGGTCCTTGCATGTGATGACATGGTCCTTGCGTGTGATGACATGGTCTTTGCATGTGATGACATGGTCCTTGCGTGTGATGACATGGTCCTTGCGTGTGATGACATGGTCCTTGCATGTGATGACATGGTCCTTGCGTGTGATGACATGGTCCTTGCATGTGATGGCATGGTCTTTGCGTGTGATGACATGGTCTTTGCATGTGATGACATGGTCCTTGCGTGTGATGACATGGTCCTTGCATGTGATGACATGGTCCTTGCGTGTGATGACATGGTCCTTGCATGTGATGACATGGTCCTTGCGTGTGATGACATGGTCCTTGCATGTAATGGCATGGCCCTTGCATGTGATGGCATGGTCTTTGTGTGCGATGACATGGTCCTTGCATGTGATGGCTTGATCTTTGCGTGTGATGGCATGGTCCTTGCGTGTAATGACATGATCTTCATGCCTGATACCATGGCCTTCATGTGTTCCACAAACTGCTATCTCACAGACTGTGGGTCTGGATCTAAGTTTGATGTGCAGGAATCACAAAGCAAGGGAAATCCAATTCAAACAGACAACTTTGGGTAAACGCAGCATTTTAAAAAAAAATCAATAACGAGTTTCCTATCAATAGCAAAACGACTAACTGTCAGCAGTAATTAACCTGGGAAAGGGGCAGTGCTGAGAGAGGGAGCAGCTCTGGGGCTCAGTGATAAACCGCTGCGTATTTCACTGCTCTGTGCTACTGAACTGAGCTCCACTCTTCGATCCGCCCAATATATAATCATTAAAAAAAAGCTGAATTTAGTATTGCAATGGGATGTGCGTGAATTATTTAGAAGCTCTTAGGAAGGTTGTTGTATCAGTAATGCGCAGATTCAGTTAGTGGCCCTTCTGATCAGCCTGATCAGCCGGAGATAAATCCACTGCGCTCGTCTTCTGCACACGGTGCCAAGTTATATTTAGACAGAAAAAGAGACTTGCATTTCTATAGCGCCTTTCACAACCCCAGGACGACCCAAAGCGCTTCACAGCCAATGAAGTACTTTTGAAGTGTAGTCACTGTTGTAATGTAGGAAACGCAGCAGCCAATTTGCGCACAGCAAGCTCCCACAAACAGCAATGTGATAATGACCAGATAATGTTTTAGTGACGTTGGTTGAGGGGTAAATATCGGCCCCAGGACACCGGGGGGAACTCCCCTGCTCTTCTCCAAAATGGTGCCACGGGATCTTTTACGTCCACCGGAGAGAGCAGACGGGGCTTCAGGTTAAGTGATGCCCAATGTCCCAATTTTTTGCATGAATAATTTAAGATCTTGAATTTCTCGCCATGTGGAGAATACCCTGAGTTAACAACACCAGGTGGAAATTCATTTTCTGCACTTAAAAAGCAGGCAAAAAGATCAATTAATCGCACCTGATTCTGCCGAGGGGCGGAAACACAGAGGCAGTTCTGTCAGGGGTGGTGCTCCACCTGGCTGTCCAGGGGAAGCTCGGTTGGAGACTGAAGATCTAACGGAGCAAGGTTCAATTCCAGCAAACATCCCTTGATCAACCATGATCTGATAGAATGGTGGAACAGACCCGAGGGGCTGAGAGACCGTGCTGCTGTTCCACCCCCGCCCAACTCCCCCTCCCATCCTGCCACCCCCAGCCCGCCGCCCAACTCCCCCTCCCACCCTGCCACCCCCAGCCCGCCGCCCAACTCCCCCCTCCCACCCTGCCACCCCCAGCCCGCCGCCCAACTCCCCCTCCCATCCTGCCACCCCCAGCCCGCCGCCCAACTCCCCCCTCCCACCCTGCCACCCCCAGCCCACCACCCAACTCCCCCCACCCACCCCCAGCGCCCCCGCCCGCCGCTGAACTCTCCCTACCCGCGGAACCTCCCCCCACCTACCCCGCCACCCATCCCCAGACCCGTTTCCTCAGCGTTCTAGTCTTGAATTCTGGGTTGGAGTGGGGTCAGAGTGTGGGGTTGGAGCCAGGGTCAGAGCGGTGGGTCAAAGTGGGGTCAAAGCAGGGTGAGAGCGGTGGTTAGAGCGGAGGGTCAGGGGTTAGAGTGGGGTCGAAAGAGGGTCGGAGCGGGGGTCAGAGCGGAGGGTCAGAGGTTAGAGTGGAGTCAAAGCAGGGTGAGAGCGGGGGCCAGAGCGGAAGGTCAGACTGAGCCATGGTTGTTGGATAAAAAGGAGGGGAGAAAGTTGAAAAAAAACATGAAAGAACAAGAAAAATGTCCAAAGGAAATTGAAATGTAAGAAATAGAGTTAGTCACAGACTCGACAATCGGACGGTAAAAGGTTCATGAAACAGGGCTTTGCACTGAGCTGAGGGAGAGCGATATTGGATTGTAGTTCCTCGTGATCTGAATATACCTGAAGAGACACACTGCATGTTGTTATTCATTGCTAGTCTTCCTGTAACACATAATTATTGCTTTTCATAGTGTTGTGACATTTTACATTGGAAAGTGAAATTTGTGCTGTGGCATGTTGTCAGACTGCAGAAGGATGAAGTGTGCTCAGTAGCGGCATGAAGTGGCCGCCCAAATTGTACCTTGGCATCTCTTAACACCTTTCATCTGCTCAAATCACAACTGCTTTGTACCGAAGAGCTTTCATTTGACACTTTATGTTGGGTAAGGTGGAGGATGAGAGAACTTACAGCGCAGAATGCGGACAATTCTGGACTCACCACCATCTTAAAGAAAGAAAGATCTTGCATTTATACAGCACCTTTCACAACTTCAGGCCCTCCAAATCAATGCACAGCAAGCTCCCACAAACAGCAATGAGATAAATGACCAGATAATCTGATTTTTTAGGTGTTGGTTGAGGGATAAATATTGCCCAGCAAACCGGGGAGACCTCCCCTGCTCTCCGCCCAATGGTGGCCATGGGATTGTTTACATCCACCTGAGAGAGCAGACAGGACCTCGGTTTAACATCTCATCTGAAAGACGGCACCTCCGACAGTGCAGCGCTCCCTCAGTACTGCCCCTCCGACAGTGCAGCGCTTCCTCAGTACTGCCCCTCCGACAGTGCAGCGCTTCCTCAGTACTGGCCCTCCGACAGTGCAGCGCTCCCTCAGTACTGCCCCTCCGACAGTGCAGCGCTCCCTCAGTACTGCCCCTCCGACAGTGCAGCACTCCCTCAGTACTGCCCCTCCGACAGTGCAGCGCTTCCTCAGTACTGCCCCTCCGACAGTGCGGCGCTCCCTCAGTACTGCCCCTCCGACAGTGCGGCGCTCCCTCAGTACTGCCCCTCCGACAGTGCGGCACTCCCTCAGTACTGCCCCTCCGACAGTGCAGCGCTCCCTCAGTACTGCCCCTCCGACAGTGCGGCGCTCCCTCAGTACTGCCCCTCCGACAGTGCAGCGCTCCCTCAGTACTGCCCCTCCGACAGTGCAGCGCTTCCTCAGTACTGCCCCTCCGACAGTGCGGCACTCCCTCAGTACTGCCCCTCCGACAGTGCGGCACTCCCTCAGTACTGCCCCTCCGACAGTGCGGCGCTCCCTCAGTACTGCCCCTCCGACAGTGCAGCACTCCCTCAGTACTGCCCCTCCGACAGTGCGGCGCTCCCTCAGTACTACGCTGGGAGTGTCGGCCTGGATTAAGGGCTCAGTCCCTGGAAGTCCGAGGTGCACTAGTTTCTCAGGTGAAGGTAAGAGATCCCACGGCCACTATTTCGAAGAAGAGCGGTGGAGTTCTCCCCAGTGTCCTGGGGCCAATGTTTATCCCTCAACCAACATCAATAAAACAGATTATCTGGTTATTGTCACATTGCTGTTTGTGGGAGCATGCTGTGCGCAAATTGGCTGCTGTGTTTCTTATATTACAACAGCGACTACACTTCAAAAAGTACTTCATTGGCTGTAAAGAGCTTTGGGTCATCCTGAGGTTGTGAAAGGCGCTATAGAAATACAAGTTCTTTCCTTTTAGACAAAATAGCACCTTGAGTGGAAGATCATGTAGGTCTTTGCATTATCAGCCATTCGCTGTTCATGAATATTAATGACAATTAATTCTCACGCTCGTTTTAAAGGAAGAATTCAGGTGAAAAGTGGGGAATGAGTTTGAAAAAACCGCAGGCGGGAATTCAACATGAAGACTGACAGTCCAAGTCTCAAAGGATGAAAAATAACCTTTGTCCCTCTTCTAACGAATTAACCAATCACAGGCTTCAGGATCGCTGAGATAAGAATTGACATCAGCAGGTGCTGTGTTCCTGCAGAGGGAAGAGGTGCAAATGAGGACATCAACGGAAAGCCTAATGTTTGCGTTGAGCAAATTTACATTTGCCCGTGCAGAAGTCCTGTCGCTCTGCGTCTCTGTCCACTCGCCTCGGCAGCTTTGATTTGTGCTACGCATTGAGATTTGCTCTTCAGCTTGAGGGCTTATCAGTCACGTCCAGTCTCAGCAAATGGACGTCAGGCCTTGATAGCAAGGCTTGGTGTATTTATTCATCGACGACCAAGCCCTGGCCATTGAGACCGAGACGAGAGGGGACTAGAGAGATGGGAGAGATCCGCAGACAAACTCCCCTGGTCTTCTTCAAAATAGCGCCGTGGGAACTTTTCTGTTCACCTGAGAGGTGGAGCACTCCCTCAGTACTGTCCCTCCGACAGTGCGGCACTCCCTCAGTACTGTCCCTCCGACAGTGCGGCACTCCCTCAGTACTGCCCCTCCGACAGTGCGGCACTCCCTCAGTACTGTCCCTCCAACAGTGCGGCACTCCCTCAGTACTGTCCCTCCAACAGTGTGGCGCTCTCTCAGTACTGTCCCTCCGACAGTGCGGCACTCCCTCAGTACTGTCCCTCCAACAGTGTGGCGCTCTCTCAGTACTGTCCCTCCGACAGTGCAGCGCTCCCTCAGTACTGCCCCTCTGACAGTGCAGCGCTCCCTCAGTACTGCCCCTCCGACAGTGCGGCGCTCTCTCAGTACTGTCCCTCCGACAGTGCAGCGCTCCCTCAGTACTGCTCCTCCGACAGTACAGCACTCCCTCAGTACTGCCCCTCCAACAGTGCAGCACTCCCTCAGTATTGACTCTCCGACAGTGCAGTGCTCCCTCAGTACTGCCCCTCCGACAGTGCAGCGCTCCTTCAGTACTGCCCCTCCGACAGTGCAGTGCTCCCTCAGTACTGCCCCTCCGACAGTGCAATGCTCCCTCAGTACTGCCCCTCCGACAGTGCGGCGCTCCCTCAGCACTACCCCTCTGACAGTGCAGCACTCCTTCAGTACTACCGATCCGACAGTGCAATGCTCCCTCAGTACTACCCCTCTGACAGTGCAGCGCTCCCTCGGTACTGCCCCTCTGACAGTGCGGCGCTCCCTCAGTACTGACACGCACACAGTGCAGCACTCCCTCAGTACTGCCCCTCCGACAGTGCAGCGCTCCCTCAGTACTGCCCCTCCAACAGTGCGGCGCTCCCTCAGTACTGACACTCTGACAGAGCAGCACTCCCTCAGCACTGCACTGGGAGTGTCGGCCTGGATTATGGGGCTCAAGTCTCTGGAGTGGGACTTGAACCCACGACCTTCTGACTCAGAGGCAAGTGTGCTACCCATATTCTGACAGGGCTCGGCAGACTGGATGCAGGGAGGATGTTTCCCTTGGCTGGGGGGTCGAGAACGATGAGTCACAGTCTCAGGATACGGGGTAGGACATTTAGGACTGAGATGAGGAGAAATTTCTTCACTCAGAGGGTGGTGAACCTGTGGAATTCTCTACCACAGAAGGCTGTGGAGGCCAAGTCACTGAATATATTTAAGAAGGAGATAGATTCCTAGATACAAAAGGCAACAAGGGGTATGGGGAGATAGTGGGGATATGGTATTGAGATAGAGGATCAGCCATGATCATATTGAATGGCGGAGTAGGCTCGAAGGGCTGAATGGCTGACTCCTGCTCCTATTTTTCTATGTTTCTCTTTCTATCCATGGCTCAGAGTACCGAAGGGGCGTTTGAGCAGAATGGATAAGTGCACATGGAAATGAGGCTTCACACCTGGAAATATTTGTCTTTGTGTCTGAGGTGATTATTAATCTCACGTTTTGTTGCGTTTTCGGGCAGACAGCATGTGGAGACTCTCCTGTGCCTGACATGCCATTGCCCCAGAATGTGACTGAGCTGCTAACAGGTGAAACGCATTCTGTGTTGGCTACAGCACCCCCTCGACAGGCCGAATCAATCTCTTTAAGTTGTCAGTGAAGCAGCGCAGCTGTCAGACAGCGGAAACACTGGAGGACAGTGCCCTTCGAGCAGCTCTTACAAGACATTTAGCAGCCGTGACTGTACAGCAAACAGACTCAAGTATAAATCTGCTGGGATGGATTTCTGTCGGGAACCCAAACCTGTCACGAGGAATGACATAAAAAACTACTTGTTACAAATCTGAAGGAGCAGTCATTTTAAATAATTGATCAAATCTATCCAGCTTCATCTGTTCACTGTTTCTGCGCTTCTACCGGTGACTCTGGGCCGACCGGTGACTCTGGGCCGACCGGTGACTCTGGGCCGACCGGTGACTCTGGGTCTACCGGTGACTCTGGGCCTACCGGTGACTCTGGGCCGACCGGTGACTCTAAGCCTACCGGTGACTCTGGGCCGACCGGTGACTCTCGGCCGACCAGTGACTCTGGGTCTACCGGTGACTCTGGGCCGACCGGTGACTCTGGGTCTACCGGTGATTCTGGGCCGACCGGTGACTCTGGGCCTGCCGGTGACTCTGGGCTGACCGGTGACGCTGGGCCTACTGGTGACTCTGGGCCGACCGGTGACTCTGGGCCGACCGGTGATTCTGGGCCGACCGGTGACTCTGGGCCTGCCGGTGACTCTGGGCCTGCCGGTGACGCTGGGCTGACCGGTGACGCTGGGCCTACTGGTGACTCTGGGCCGACCGGTGACTCTGGGCCAACCGGTGACTCTGGGCCTGCCGGTGACTCTGGGCCTACCGGTGACTCTGGGCCTGCCGGTGACGCTGGGCCGACCGGTGACGCTGGGTCTACCGGTGACTCTGGGTCTACCGGTGACTCTGGGCCTACCGGTGATTCTGGGTCTACTGGTGACTCTCAGCCGACCGGTGACTCTGGGCCTACTGGTGACTCTCAGCCGACCGGTGACTCTGGGCCTACCGGTGACTCTGGGTCGACCGGTGACTCTGGGCCAACCGGTGACTCTGGGTCGACCGGTGACTCTGGGCCAACCGGTGACTCTGGGTCGACCGGTGACTCTGGGCCTACCGGTGACTTTGGGCCGACCGGTGACTCTGGGCCTACCGGTGACTCTGGGCCGACCGGTGACTCTGGGTCGACCGGTGACTCTGGGCCTACCGGTGACTCTGGGCCGACCGGTGACTCTGGGCCTACCGGTGACTCTGGGCCGACCGGTGACTCTGGGCCTACCAGTGACTCTGGGCCTACCGGTGACGCTGGGTCCACCGGTGACTCTGGGCCTACCGGTGACTCTGGGCCAACCGGTGACTCTGGGTCGACCGGTGACTCTGGGCCTACCGGTGACTCTGGGCCGACCGGTGACTCTGGGCCTACCGGTGACTCTGGGCCGACCGGTGACTCTGGGCCTACCAGTGACTCTGGGCCTACCGGTGACGCTGGGTCCACCGGTGACTCTGGGCCTACCGGTGACTCTGGGCCTACCGGTGACTCTGGGTCTACCGGTTATTCTGGGTCTACCGGTAACTCTGGGCCTACAGGTGACTCTCGGCCTACCAGTGATTCTGGGCCTACCGGTGACTCTGGGCCTACCGGTGACTCTGGGCCTACCGGTGACTCTCGGCCTACCGGTGATTCTGGGCCTACCGGTAACTCTGGGCCTACCGGTGACTCTGGGCCTACCGGTGACTCTCGGCCTACCGGTGATTCTGGGCCTACCGGTGACTCTGGGCCTACCAGTGACTCTGGGTCTACCGGTGACTCTGGGCCTCCCGGTAACGCTGGGCCTACCGGTGACTCTGGGCCTACCGGTGACTCTGAGCCTACCAGTGATTCTGGGCCTACTGGTGATTCTGGGCCTACCGGTGATTCTGGGTCTACCGGTGACTCGGCCTACCGGTGACTCTGGGTCTACCGGTGACTCTGGGCTTGCCGGTGATTCTGGGCCCACGGTGACTTGGCCTACCGGTGACTCGGCCTACCGGTGACTCTGGGCCTACCGGTGACTCTGGGCCTACCGGTGATTCTGGGCCTACCAGTGACTCTGGGCCTGCCGGTGACTCTGGGCCTGCCGGTGACTCTTGGCCTACCAGTGATTGCCAGCCTACCAGTGACTCTGGGCCCCCGGTGATCCTGGGCCTACCGGTGATGCTGGGCCTACCGGTGACTCTGGGTCTACCGGTGACGCTGGGCCTACCGGTGACTCTGGGCCTACCGGTGACTCTGGGTCTACCAGTGACTCTGGGCCTACCGGTGATTCTGGGCCTACTGGTGACTCTGGGCCTACCGGTGATTCTGGGCCTACCGGTGACTCTGGGTCTACCGGTGACTCTGGGTCTACCGGTGATGCTGGGCCTACTGGTGATTCTGGGCCTACCGGTAATTCTGAGCCTACCAGTGAATCTGGGTCTACCGGTGACTCTTGGCCTACTGGTGATTCTGGGCCTACCGGTGACTCTTGGCCTACCGGTGACTCTGGGCCTGCCGGTGATTCGGGCCTACCGGTGATTCTGGGCCTACCGGTGACTCTGGGTCTACCGGCAACTCTGGGTCTAGCGGTGATTCTGGGCCTACCGGTGACTCTTGGCCTACCGGTGACTCTGGGCCTACCGGTGATTCTGGGTCTACCGGTGACTCAGCCTACTGGTGACTCTGGGCCTACCGGTGACTCTGGGCCTACCGGTGACTCTGGGTCTACCGGTGATTCTGGGTCTACCAGTGATTCTGGGCCTACCGGTGACGCTGGGCCTTCCGGTGATTCTGGGCTTACCTGTGATTCTGGGCCTACTGGTGACTCTGGGCCTACCGGTGATTCTGGGTCTACCGGTGATTCTGGGTCTACCAGTGACTCGGCCTACCGGTGACTCTGGGCCTACCGGTGACTCTGGGCCTACCAGTGATTCTGGGCCTACTGGTGATACTGGGCCTACCGGTGATTCTGGGTCTACCGGTGACTCGGCCTACCGGTGACTCTGGGTCTACCGGTGACTCTGGGCTTGCCGGTGATTCTGGGCCCACCGGTGACTCGGCCTACCGGTGACTCGGCCTACCGGTGACTCTGGGCCTCCCGGTAACGCTGGGCCTACCGGTGACTCGGCCTACCAGTGATTCTGGGCCTACTGGTGATTCTGGGCCTACCGGTGATTCTGGGTCTACCGGTGACTCTGGGTCTACCAGTGACTCTGGGCTTGCCGGTGATTCTGGGCCCACGGTGACTTGGCCTACCGGTGACTCGGCCTACCGGTGACTCTGGGCCTACCGGTGACTCTGGGCCTACCGGTGATTCTGGGCCTATCAGTGACTCTGGGCCTGCCGGTGACTCTGGGCCTGCCGGTGACTCTTGGCCTACCAGTGATTGTCAGCCTACCAGTGACTCTGGGCCCCCGGTGATCCTGGGCCTACCGGTGATGCTGGGCCTACCGGTGACTCTGGGTCTACCGGTGACGCTGGGCCTACCGGTGACTCTGGGCCTACCGGTGACTCTGGGTCTACCAGTGACTCTGGGCCTACCGGTGATTCTGGGCCTACTGGTGACTCTGGGCCTACCGGTGATTCTGGGCCTACCGGTGACTCTGGGTCTACCGGTGACTCTGGGTCTACCGGTGATGCTGGGCCTACCGGTGACTCTGGGTCTACCGGTGACTCTGGGTCTACTGGTGATTCTGGGCCTACCGGTAATTCTGGGCCTACCAGTGAATCTGGGTCTACCGGTGACTCTTGGCCTACTGGTGATTCTGGGCGTACCGGTGACTCTTGGCCTACCGGTGACTCTGGGCCTACTGGTGATTCTGGGTCTACCGGTGATTCTGGGCCTACCGGTGACTCTGGGCCTACCGGTGATTCTGGGTCTACCGGTGATTCTGGGTCTACCAGTGACTCGGCCTACCGGTGACTCTGGGCCTACCGGTGACTCTGGGCCTACCAGTGATTCTGGGCCTACTGGTGATTCTGGGCCTACCGGTGATTCTGGGTCTACCGGTGACTCGGCCTACCGGTGACTCTGGGTCTACCGGTGACTCTGGGCTTGCCGGTGATTCTGGGCCCACCGGTGACTCGGCCTACCGGTGACTCGGCCTACCGGTGACTCTGGGCCTACCGGTGACTCTGGGCCTACCGGTGATTCTGGGCCTACTGGTGACTCTGGGCCTGCCGGTGACTCTGGGCCTGCCGGTGACTCTGGGCCTACCAGTGATTGTCAGCCTACCAGTGACTCTGGGCCCACCACTGATCCTGGGCCTACCGGTGACGCTGGGCCTACCGGTGACTCTGGGTCTACCGGTGACGCTGGGCCTACCGGTGACTCTGGGCCTACCGGTGACTCTGGGTCTACCGGTGATGCTGGGCCTACTGGTGATTCTGGGCCTACCGGTAATTCTGGGCCTACCAGTGAATCTGGGTCTACCGGTGACTCTTGGCCTACTGGTGATTCTGGGCCTACCGGTGACTCTTGGCCTACCGGTGACTCTGGGCCTGCCGGTGATTTTGGGCCTACCGATGATTCTGGGCCTACCGGTGACTCTGGGTCTACCGGCAACTCTGGGTCTAGCGGTGATTCTGGGCCTACCGGTGACTCTTGGCCTACCGGTGACTCTGGGCCTACCGGTGATTCTGGGTCTACCGGTGACTCAGCCTACCGGTGACTCTGGGCCTACCGGTGACTCTGGGTCTACCGGTGATTCTGGGTCTACCAGTGATTCTGGGCCTACCGGTGACGCTGGGCCTTCCGGTGATTCTGGGCTTACCTGTGATTCTGGGCCTACCGGTGACTCTGGGCCTACCGGTGATTCTGGGTCTACCGGTGATTCTGGGTCTACCAGTGACTCGGCCTACCGGTGACTCTGGGCCTACCAGTGATTCCGGGTCTACCAGTAATTCTGGGCCTACCGGTGACTCTGGGCCTACCGGTGATTCTGGGTCTACTGGTGACTCTGGGCCTACCGGTGACTCTGGGCCGACCGGTGATTCTGGGTCTACCGGTGACTCGGCCTACCGGTGACTCTGGGCCTACCGGTGACTCTGGGCCTACTGGTGACTCTGGGCCTACCGGTGACTCTTGGCCTACCGGTGACTCTGGGCCTGCCGGTGATTTTGGGCCTACCGATGATTCTGGGCCTACCGGTGACTCTGGGTCTACCGGCAACTCTGGGTCTAGCGGTGATTCTGGGCCTACCGGTGACTCTTGGCCTACCGGTGACTCTGGGCCTACCGGTGATTCTGGGTCTACCGGTGACTCGGCCTACCGGTGACTTTGGGCCTACCAGTGATTCCAGGTCTACCAGTAATTCTGGGCCTACCGGTGACTCTGGGCCTACCGGTGATTCTGGGTCTACTGGTGACTCTGGGCCTACCGGTGACTCTGGGCCGACCGGTGATTCTGGGTCTACCGGTGACTCGGCCTACCGGTGACTCTGGGCCTACCGGTGACTCTGGGCCTACTGGTGACTCTGGGCCTACCGGTGACTCTGGGCCTACTGGTGACTCTGGGCCTACCGGTGATTCTGGGTCTACCGGTGACTCTGGGTCTGCCAGTGACTCTGGGCCTACCGGTGACTCGGCCTACCGGTGATTCTGGGCCTACCGGTGACTCTGGGCCTACCGGTGACTCTGGGTCTACCAGTGACTCTGGGTCTACCAGTGACTCTGGGCCTACCGGTGACTCTGGGCCTACCGGTGACTCTGGGCCTACCGGTGACTCTGGGTCTGCCAGTGACTCTGGGCCTACCGGTGACTCGGCCTACCGGTGACTCTGGGCCTACCGGTGACTCTGGGCCTACCGGTGACTCTGGGTCTACCAGTGACTCTGGGCCTACCGGTGACTCTGGGTCTACCGGTGATTCTGGGCCTACTGGTGACTCTGGGCCTACCGGTGACTCTGGGTCTACCGGTGATTCTGGGCCTACTGGTGACTCTGGGCCTACCGGTGACTCTGGGTCTTCCGGTGATTCTGGGTCTACCGGTGATTCTGGGCCTACCGGCGATTCTGGGCCTACCGGTGATTGTCGGCTAACAGCAGCAGTGCTTGGTGTGGGGTGTAATTACATGGGAGGACTGTTTCTCAAATATCACATTGTACAAGGGGAGATATCCTGGTTCATATGACAACACCTGGTCTCTTGCCAGTTCTTTTATTCTACCTACCATCTAAACTGGCCTGTTTACATTCCCTCCCAGCAGGATAACTCCAGTTGCTGATAAAACCAAGTGCCAGATGTAAAACATGGCCAAGAGTCAGGAGACTGCACTGGCTGCTCCTCACATTAGCTTTGTTTTAACTCGGTCTGTGCTGGTGAATAGATTTTATTCTTATTCATGCTCATAAATTCTTGCCGGCATCACTGGCAAGGCCAGCATTTATTGCCTATGTCTAGTTGCCCTTGAGAAGGTGGTGGTGAGCCGCCTTCTTGAACCGCTGCAGTCCGTGTGGTGCTGTTAGGGAGGGAGTTCCGGGATTTTGACCCAGCGACGATGAAGGATCGGCGATATACTTCCCTATCATTGAATTTCCTCCCACAGCCCATGGACACTCCCCTATCCTGGACTCTACCCACCTATTGAATCTCCTTCCACAGTCCGTGTACATTATTAAGATTTAAATATTAGTGCACTCCAAGCAATGATGGTCTCCCATTTGAAAATAAAGAATGTTGTAAAGAGGCGGTGTAGAATATTCTGTTGTTTACTGACATCCAGGCCGAGGCTCTCAGCTTCATCTCCTGCTGATTATGTTGTCGATCTGGGGCGGCTAGAAGGCTTCTTGAGTTCTCAAAGTTCCCCCGCCCCCTCCCCTCCTCCCCTCAAAGGCTAGTCCTGCCGGGACGCTGGGGCCAGTCCTCCAGGATAGGCCAGGAGTCTCCAGGAATTGAACATTAATCTCCAGGATACTGAGACCAAAACCGGGAAGCAGTCGGGTAAATTGTAACTGCATAGAAACTGCGTTACCCGCCATTCGCACTCTTTGAACGCTTGACACAGGGGCTGCCTGTTAGACCCCATCCTATCGTGTGCAAAAGTCTTTGGGGGGGGGGGAATTGGGAGGGGCAGAAAAATTGCTGCTCATCCTGTAAAATGAGACGGGGAAATATAATTTTTTTACAGACAGAGCGCCGACCACCTCTGTGGCAGATCCTCAAAGGCCGAGGCCTCACCACGTCAAGCACACATCCTGAAGGCAGCGCGATCGTCCGTTCCTCACCTGCTCCAGCTCAACGCACACGCCAGCACTTGACCATCAATCGACTTTCCAAGGACATCCCTGCCTCATCTCGTCCTGATCCCTTTCAAAGCAATCTAAATGGAGTAGGTGCCTCCTGAACCTGGGCGGGAAGCCTGATAGACACATCACTTCTGCAGGCACGACATGAAATGTCATTATCTTTGCTTAGGACAAGTCAAGATGTCATCAGTAATCAATCTTCAAATCAAAGGTTATGGAGACATTGAAGTCTTATCTTTCAGCGTCCTATTTCCCGATAGAGAACGGGAAAGGGGCTTAATGCCAATATCTAGGTTGGTGATTTGAGGTGATTGATTTCACTGAAGTGCTTCTCTCTTCCCCACATAAAGGTGAATGGAGTAGGCATTTATGGATTAGTTGCTGTCAGACAGCCTCATAGAAAAGGAATTACCCGAGTGAATACAAGTACTGAATGACCCTTCAAATAGAATAATGAATAATATGTGAAAAGGAGCATTAAGATCAAACCTCTCCTTCGCAAAGGTTGCCAAATATAAATCTTCTTGAACTCATTTGGGTGTGGACAGGTCATTTGGTATCGTGACAGCAGAATTAAATCAAAGCTACATTCCCGGCAAATGAAAGGGCAGAATTATTTTTGGGGACATTATCATTGTCAAGGTGATTGTAGCGGACATCAGGGATCCCCACTGCAGGGCTAAGAATACAGTTCTCCCAAAGCAAGCAATATTGTACGCTAGTATCCCAGTAACACTGTACGTTAGCGCACTACCCCAGTAACACTGTACGTTAGCGCACTACCCCAGTAACACTGTACATTAGCGCACTATCCCAGTAACACTGTACGTTAGCGCACTACCCCAGTAACACTGTACGTTAGCACACTACCCCAGTAACGCTGTACGTTAGCGCGCTATCCCAATAACACTGTACGTTAGCGCACTACCCCAGTAACACTGTACGTTAGCGCACTACCCCAGTAACGCTGTACGTTAGCGCGCTACCCCAATAACACTGTACGTTAGCGCACTACCCCAGTAACACTGTACGTTAGCGCACTATCCCAGTAACACTGTACGTTAGCGCACTATCCCAGTAACACTGTACGTTAGCGCACTATCCCAGTAACACTGTACGTTAGCGCGCTATCCCAGTAACACTGTACGTTAGCGCACTATCCCAGTAACACTGTGCGTTAGCGCGCTATCCCAGTAACACTGTACGTTAGCGCACTATCCCAGTAACACTGTACATTAGCACGCTGTCCCAGTAACACTGTACGTTAGCGCACTATCCCAGTAACACTGTACGTTAGCGCATTGTCCCAGTAACACTGTACGTTAGCGCCCTGTCCCAGTAACACTGTACGTTAGCACACTACCCCAGTAACACTACATTAGCGCACTGTCCCAGTAACACTGTATGTTAGCGCACTACCCCAGTAACACTGTACGTTAGCGCACTGTTCCAGTAACACTGTACGTTAGCGCACTACCCCAGTAACACTGTACGTTAATGCACTACCCCACTAACACTGTACACTAGCGCACTATCCCAGTAACACTGTACGTTAGCGCACTACCCCAGTAACACTGTACGTTAGCGCACTACCCCAGTAACACTGTACGTTAGCGCACTGTCCCAGTAACACTGTACGTTAGCGCACTATCCCAGTAACACTGTACATTAGCGCACTACCCCAGTAACACTGTACGTTAGCACACTATCCCAGTAACACTGTACGTTAGCACACTACCCCAGTAACACTGTACGTTAGCGCACTGTCCCAGTAGCACTGTATGTTAGCGCACTGTCCCAGTAACACTGTATGTTAGCGCACTATCCCAGTAACACTGTACGTTAGTGCACTATCCCAGTAACACTGTACGTTAGCGCACTGTCCCAGTAACACTGTACGTTAGCGCACTAGCCCAGTAACATTGTACGTTAGCGCACTGTCCCAGTAACACTGTATGTTAGCGCACTGTCCCAGTAACACTGTATGTTAGCGCACTGTCCCAGTAACACTGTATGTTAGCGCACTATCCCAGTAACACTGTACATTAGCGCACTACCCCAGTAACACTGTACATTAGTGCACTATCCCAGTAACACTGTACGTTAGCGCACTATCCCAGTAACACTGTACGTTAGCGCACTGTCCCAGTAACACTGTATGTTAGCACACTGTCCCAGTAACACTGTACGCTAGTGCACTATCCCAGTAACACTGTACGTTAGAGCACTACCCCAGTAACACTGTACATTAGCGCACTGTCCCAGTAACACTGTACATTAGCGCACTATCCCATAACGCTGTACATTAGCGCACTACCCCAGTAACACTGTATGTTAGCGCACTACCCCAGTAACGCTGTACGTTAGCGCACTGTCCCAGTAACACTGTACGTTAGCGCACTATCCCAGTAACACTGTACGTTAGCACACTATCCCAGTAACACTGTACGTTAGCGCACTGTCCCAGTAACACTGTACATTAGCGCACTATCCCAGTAACACTGTACGTTAGCGCACTGTCCCAGTAACACTGTATGTTAGCGCACTGTCCCAGTAACACTGTACTTTAGCGCACTGTCCCAGTAACACTGTACGTTAGCGCACTGTTCCAGTAACACTGTACGTTAGCGCACTATCCCAGTAACACTGTACATTAGCGCACTATCCCAGTAACACTGTACGTTAGCGCACTGTCCCAGTAACACTGTATGTTAGCGCACTGTCCCAGTAACACTGTACGCTAGTGCACTATCCCAGTAACACTGTACGTTAGAGCACTACCCCAGTAACACTGTACGTTAGCGCACTGTTCCAGTAACACTGTACGTTAGCGCACTATCCCATAACGCTGTACATTAGCGCACTACCCCAGTAACACTGTATGTTAGCGCACTACCCCAGTAACGCTGTACGTTAGCGCACTATCCCAGTAACACTGTACGTTAGCGCACTGTCCCAGTAACACTGTACGTTAGCGCACTGTCCCAGTAACACTGTGCGTTAGCGCACTGTCCCAGTAACACTGTATGTTAGCGCACTGTCCCAGTAACGCTGTACGTTAGCGCACTGTCCCAGTAACACTGTACGTTAGCGCACTATCCCAGTAACACTGTACGTTAGCGCACTGTCCCAGTAACACTGTACGTTAGCGCACTATCCCAGTAACACTGTACATTAGCGCACTATCCCAGTAACACTGTACGTTAGCGCACTACCCCAGTAAAACTGTACATTAGCGCACTATCCCAGTAACACTGTACGTTAGCGCACTACCCCAGTAACACTGTACATTAGCGCACTATCCCAGTAACACTGTACGTTAGCGCCCTACCCCAGTAACACTGTACGTTAGTGCACCACCCCAGTAACACTGAGTCTAGTTACACTGCCTCGAACGAGCTGTAGGACCCTAGGAACAATGCAGTTGGACAAGGATTTGTGTGTTATGGCGAGGGTAAGCAGTAGTCGATGACGGGCAGCGCAGTGCCGTCCCAGGGTGCCATGAAAGTTAAGTGGAAAGAGAAAAGGAAGGGATAATGTGTAAACATCCAGCTGTATGGAGCCTCCAGCCTCACCGTCGCCAATGCTGCATGTCCGAAGCACACTGTTTTGTCCTTGCACAAGACCTTGGTTGGGCCTCAGTTAGAATACTGTGTCCAGGTTTGGTCTCCACACGTGGTGGATGATTTTGAGGCTTTGGAAAGGGTGCAGAGGAGATTCATTCCCAGCATAAAGCATCTTAGTTATCAAGATGGGCTCAAAGAACTGGGTCTCTACACTTTAGAGGAGCATAAGATTTACAAGATGATCAAAGGACTGCATTGTGTTTGTGTAGATCAATTGTTTCAACTGGAGTCCTGCTGTGCATGCTGAGAGGGTGAAGCAGCAGATGTGGACAGGGCAGGCCAGTCATTGCGAGGGCTGCGGCAGGTGTTAAGTACGTGCTTGCGAAGGGAAGTGTCCTGTTGAGATTGGAGGAAAGGCTTGGGAAGCGGGGATGGGGACGGGCAGGGGGAGGGGAGGATTGCTACTGCTGGGGCAGGGTTGTATAGAGAGAGAGAGATGTGAAGAGGAGACTTACCTTGGCAGTCCTGGGAAGGTCATTAAATTTCTTCCTGAAGTGCAGCCAGGTCCTAGGAACTAAACTGCTCACATCTTTCCCCACCCTGTCCAACCTACACTTAGCACCTATCTCGAAGCTCCAGGAATTCCGCACCATGTCCCATGTGACCTTCCAGAAGCTGGAATATAATGTAGTCTCCAAGAAAAGACTCCAACAACGACGTTCCTTGAATTCAGAGAAAGACTTTCATCTGTGAGTGCACCTTGACCCAGAATTCACACCCCAGCGTCATTGACACCGATCTATATCTCCTCTCTCCTAGAGAGCGGTCACATTGACCTGACAAGTATTCGATAACTAAAACAAAAGAAAGACTTGCAATTCTATAGCACCTTTCACGACCTCAGGATCTCACAAAGCTCTTAACAAACAATGAAATACTTTTTGAAGTGTAGTCACTGTTGTAATGTAGGAAACACGGCAGCCAATTTGCACACAGCAAGCTCCCATAAACAGCAATGTGATAATGACCAGATAATCTGTATTAGTGATATTGGTTGAGGGATAAATATTGGCCCCAGGACAGCGGGGAGAACTCCCCCCCTGCTCTTCTTCCAATAGTGGCCGTGGGATCTTTTACAGCCACCTGAGAGGGCCTGGGCTTTACGTCTCATTTGAAAGACAGTACCTCCGACAGTACAGCACTCCCTCAATACTCCCCCTTCAACAGTGCAGCACTCCCTCAGTACTGTCCCTCCAACAGTGCAGCGCTCCCTCAGTACTGCCCCTCTGACAGTGCAGTGCTCCCTCAGTACTGCCCCTCCGACAGTGAGGCACTCCCTCAGTACTGCCCCTCCGACAGTGTGGCGCTCCATCAGTATTGCCCTTCCGACAGTGCTGCACTCCCTCAGTACTGCCCCTCCAATAGTGCGGTGCTCCCTCAGTACTGCTCCTCCGACAGTGCAGCACTCCCTCAGTACTGCTCCTCCGACAGTGCGGCGCTCCCTCAGTACTGCCCCTCCGACAGTGCGGTGCTTCCTCAGTGCTGCCCCTCCGACAGTGCGGCGCTCCCTCAGCACTGCCCCTCCGACAGTGCGGCGCTCCCTCAGTATTGCCCCTCCGACAGTGCGGCGCTCCCTCAGTATTGCCCCTCCGACAGTGCAGCGCTCCCTCAGTATTGCCCCTCCCACAGTGCGGCGCTCCCTCAGTACTGCCCCTCCAACAGTGCAGCGCTCCTTCAGTACTGCCCCTCCGACAGTGCAGCACTCCCTCAGTACTGCCCCTCTGACAGTGCAGCGCTCCCTCAGTATTGTCCCTCCGACAGTGCAGCGCTCCCTCAGTACTGCCCCTCCGACAGTGCGGCGCTCCTTCAGTACTGCCCCTCCGACAGTGCAGCAATCCTTCAGTACTGCCCCTCCGACAGTGCAGCGCTCTCTCAGTACTGCCCCTCTGACAGTGCAGCGCTCCCTCAGTATTGTCCCTCCGACATTGCGGCTCTCCCTTACTGTCACCAGGGAGTGTCGGCCTTGGTTATGGGGCTCAAGTCCCTTGATTCCCACGACCTTCTGAGTCAGAGGCGAGAGTGCTACCGATGACTCAAGGCCGAAAGGCACCCAATCTCCTGATGTGAGTGATCGCACAGCCTGGGCCTGCTTGACCTCCTGACCTTTGACTCCACATGGACCAGTCCGGCCAGCCAATGGGGCTCAAGGCGCAGATGGTCAATGGCCTCGCGGAGGCGAATAGCTCAACTTTGCTGCGATTTCATTCACCAATCCCAACGCTTGCAGCAAGCATCTAAAACAAAAACAGTTGATGGTCTATATATATATATCTTGGAAGTTGTTTAAAGACTTTCGATAAGGTGTCACCGTGCCTCTTCCAGGATTAAGCGCTCCTGGGCAAAGTCTGATTATTTTCCAATATTCGTCGCGTCAAGGTTTCTGTCTGATTTCACCGTAAGCGATAGAGTAAGAGCGGTAACGCGTTGTGTCAGTATTGATCGAGGCTGAGATAAAACTCTCCTTTGAAACTGTGCGTCACGCACCAGGAGGCAACTTAACGAACCGTCATAAGTCGGATAAAAGAGCATTCCTCGCTAAACTAACAGCAAACAACATTCCCAATTGGAATGGCGTTAACGCGTCAGGATAGGATTGGTTCCCCCCCAGCCCCTCGCTTTCCTTCAGCATTCTGTTGTGAGTTTGACATCAGTTCACTTGTGAGTCCCCTCAACTCTGGGTCGCAGGTCGTGGGTCCAAAGGCCTTTTCGTCAGGGTTTCAATGCCTAATCTAGGCCGACAGTCCAGCGTAACGCGGAGGGAGTGCTGCAGTATCGGGGTGGCTGCAATGACTGTTCACAACGAGGCAGGCCATTCGGCCGATCTTAATTCATCCATCCAGAAATGTCCACAGATCCCCCATTGCATTTCTTAATTGAGTCGAAGGTTTATGCCTCCATTCTATCGGGAGTCTGTTCCAGGTGTTGATCACTTTTTGTGTGTGAAGAACGCCCTGATATCAGTCCTACATTTACCTTTTACTAGTTTGAACCTGGGTCCCCCGTCTTACTCTCGCAATTTCAATTAACATCCCAGATGTATCTTTCTAGTCCCTTCATGCTCTTATAAACCGCGATAATATCGCCTCCCAGACACTTCCTTCCCCAGCTGAAAAATACAGGAGAGCAAAATTGGGTCTAAAGGGGAGGGGCCTAGCGCAGCGGGACACCAGTGTTGTGTATGTACCTTTAAGAGAAGAACTGATTCTATACTGCAGTACCGGCAGTGACCACCCCTGTATATAAAGCCATAGCAGGCTTCTGTACTTCAGTCTTAAGTTACCCTCGGTTCAGTAAATACCTGTTATTATTGTTCTCCTGCAGTTCGTGTATTATTGATACTCGGACACTACACTGGCGACGAACAGGTTCGAACTCACCTGCAGTACTGCATCACCTCACGGGGATCTTTCCCTGAGAAGAAGCTTCTTTGAGGTCGAAGTCAGAGCAACGGGCGTCGACCGCGGGCAACTGCCCAAGGATCCAGCGGAGTTCGGAGAGTTGCAGGAGAGGCTGTGGAGAGCTGGGCTTGGCTCCCCAGTCAAGGTGTTCCAGCAAATCGTGCTGGTAGCAGGTAGTGCGCTGACCCTTCCGGACTGCGGCGGGCTCGAGCTCGATCGAGCGGCTCTGCAAAGGGGCCGTGCAGCGTCGTCGGGAGGAAAAGAGGGAGAGAGAGGGTGGAGCGCACAGGGCGCGGTCGGTGCTCAAGAACCGGGCAGCGTAGCAAAAACAAACGAGGAGAAGGAAAAGTGAGACGCGCCGAAGCCGCGGGTCGCCGCCATTACCCTGTAGAACGCTAGGAGCAGTGTGGCAGCAAGGGGAAGAAGGAAAAGCACGAGAGGCGCCATTTTATTCCATTGGGGAAGAAGGAAAAGCGCGGGAGGCGCCATTTTAATCCATTGGGGAAGAAGAAAAAGCGTGGGAGGCGCCATTTTAAATCACCCAAGATGCCGAAAAGTGGCAGTATCACTGCTTTCGACAACGAGGTAGAAGACTGGACCACCGTATGTGGAAAGAATTGAAGTGTACTGCAAGGCAAATGAGGTGGCCGATGGAAAGAAGGCGTCGATATTATTAAATTTGATGGGCGCGAGAACATACGGCCTATTGCGGAATTTAATTAGCCCAGCTAAACCAATGGAGAAAAGTTTTGAAGAGATTGTCAATATCTTACAGGAACATCTAAACCCTACACCGCTGCTGATAGCAGAAAGATTCAAGTTCCATAAAAGAAACCAGCACAAAGATGAGAGCAATGCTGACTATCTTACGGAACTACGCAAGTTATCGAAGCACTGCCAGTTCGGAGCAGGACTGGCAGACACCTTACGGGATAAGTTTGTCTGCGGGCTCCAGAGTGAAGGAACCCAGAAACGACTACTTTCGGAAAAGGACCTGACGCTAGAACAGGCTTTCAGCGTGGCAGTATCCTACGAAGCAGCAGCACGGGGAGCTGCGGAAATACAACAGAAACCACAAGAATACAGCGCTAACGAAATGGCATATGGAGCAGAAAAGTGCTATCACTGCGGCAGAACAACCCATGATCAGAAGGACTGCTGGTTTAAGGACAAAGTATGCAGGCAATGTGGGAAAATGGGACACGTAGCAAGAGTCTGCAGGTCGGGAAAGAAAACCAACACTACAAGAACTACTAAGGAAAAGTACAAGAAAGTAAAGAAATTGACAGACAGTAGTTCGGAAGATCAGGAGAGTGATAATGGCTCCGGGAGCAGGAGACTAAGTTGTCTAAAGTTACACAACGTGATCGCAAAGGAGGCTCACCGAACCATTTGGGTCACCCTCATGATAGCAGGGTCCCCAGTAAAGATGGAATTGGACACAGGATCAGCCCTAACTGTCATGAATCGACGAGACTATGAGCGGCTATTCTCACACATACCCTTGAAGGACACGTCCATTGTATTGAAGACATACACGGGGCAAAAAGTCTACCCCAGAGGAAAAATAAGGGTGCCAGTTAAATACAACGGCAAGGAAACACAGAAACTGTATCTATATATACTACAAGATGGAGGACCACCATTATTGGGACATGAATGGATCCGAAAAATACAATTGGATTGGCATTCCATTCAGGCGCGAGCTGTGACTGACAAAAAGGATGATGACGTCACACCTGGACGACTGTCAAAAATTCTAACTGACGCGAAAGAGGTGTTCCAACAAGAACTTGGGACGCTAAAAGGAGTAACGGCAACGATAAAAATCGAAGATAACGCAAACCCAAAATTTTTTAAGGCCAGACCGGTACCTTACGCGATCCGCCCAGGTGTTGAAGCAGAGCTGGAGAATCTGGAGCGTTCGGGTGTACTGTCCAAGGTGGACTGGAGTGAGTGGGCCACACCCATCATTCCTGTAATGAAGAAATCATTGAGCAGCACGCCTGGGGAGCCGAAGAAGGTTCGCATCTGTGGGGACTTCAAGGTAACTGTGAACCCAGCCCTGCACACAGTACAATATCCACTTCCACGGATAGAAGATATTTTTGCCTCACTACCTGGAGGGAAACGCTTTACAAAGATTGATCTGGCCCAAGCGTATCTACAAATGGAGGTGGAAGAAGCATTTAGGAAATACCTCACGATAAACACTCACAAAGGCCTTTACCAGTACAATTGACTGGTATTCAGGGTAGCATCAGCCCCGGCTATTTGGCAGAGGGCGATGGAACAAGTCCTGCAAGGGATCCCGGGGACCCAGTGTTATTTGGACGACATCCTGGTTACGGGCGAAAATGACAGTGAACACCTTGCCAACCTGGAGCAGGTGCTCACTAGATTACAGAAATATGGGCTACGAGCCAACCGCCCCAAATGCGAGTTCTTCAGGAGACAAATCTCGTATTGTGGCCACATGATTGATGAGGAAGGGTTGCATAAGTCACTGGACAAGATTGAGGCTGTAGTCAAGGCTCCAGCACCAGAAAATGTGTCGCAACTGAGGTCGTTCCTCGGGTTGGTGAACTACTACTGTTGTGTCTGTGTGTTGATAGAGACACTGAAGACAGGAGTTGGTTTCATAGGTGTTTACTAAACAAAGTCTGGAGGGGAACTAACTGATACAACACAATATACAGGCTTATATAGCCCAAGTGGCCATTACCGGCATTACAGTACACATGGGGCTCTTAAAGGCACATACACTACAATTCCTCCCCTTTTAGCCAACCAGTACATAATATTTTAAGTAATTATTAATTACATGTTACAAGAAAAATAATCTACACATTGCTGCAGTTAATTAATTATAAGTCAGTCTCTCTGGAGGCTTCCTGACTCGGTCCGGATAACGCCTCGGTGGTGTAGTAGTTTCTGGTGGTGTAGTAGGTTCTTTTGGCAAGGCTGATTCGGCTTGAATGCCAGTGTCGGGTTCATCGGGTTCCAGTATCACCGGATCGGAGGTAGATATGGGTATCTCTACTTCATCGTTAGGCGTATAGAGTTGTGGTGTAGGTTGTCCCTTTTCGGATGACTCTATGATTTGGTCAGCATGGCGCCTTATTATGCTTTCTCCGATGTCCACGGTATACATCAGCGGTCCTAGTCGTGTGCAGATAGTTCCAGGCTGCCATTTCTCAGTACGGTAGTCCCGGGCCAAAACTTGTTGACCTATCTGGAAGGTTCTAGTTGGCCTTTCATTCATGCCTTGAAATTGCCGGTTCTCCACGTCCGTTCTGATGTTGGGCTTGATCAAATCCAGCCGGCATCTTAGGCTTCTATTGAAGAACATCATGGCGGGAGTTTGGTTTGTAACCATATGTGTTGCATTCCTGTATGCGAACAAAAAGTTATCCACCTTGTGCTGAAGTTTTATGTCTTCATTACCCATGGCCTTTATGGCCTTCTTGAAGGTCTGGACAAACCTTTCAGCCAATCCATTGGTGGCGGGATGGTATGGGGCGGACGTGTAGTGCTTAACCCCATTGTTTTTTAAGAACTTCCTGAATTCTTCGGACACGGGGTTACGGGGATAGGGCTTGGGTGGGATGGCTGTCGGTGTAGGGACCGGGTGCTAGGGTTTGGATGATCAGCCATGATCTCGTTGAATGGCGGAGCAGGCTCGAAGGGCCGAATGGCCTACTCCTGCTCCTAGTTTCTATGTTTCTATGTAAATTGCGGTCCATTATCAGAACAGATCTGTTCCGGCAGCCCATTCCTGGCAAATATGGTCCTTAATACTGTGATGGTTTTTTCCGTGGTGGTGGAGGACATCTTTATTACCTCCGGCCACTTGGAGTGTGCATCAACCGCGATTGAGAACATTGAGTCCATAAATGGACCAGCAAAGCCGATGTGTACCCTTTGCCAGGGAGATGAGGGCCACTCCCATGGATGTAGAGGGGCTTGGGGTGGAGCGTTTTGGACCTTCTGGCATCCTAGGCAGCTCTTGGTCATTTCTTCGATGTCTCCATCGATACCTGGCCACCATACAAACGCCCTGGCTAGGTTCTTCATTTTCACTCCACCCAGATGCCCCTCGTGAAGCTCCTTTAGAACTTTATCCTGGAGTTTGGGTGGAATCACCACTCTGGATCCACACATCAAGGTTCCTCGGCACACTGACAGCTGTTCTCTTCTTTGCGAGAATGCTGGCAACAGTGGTTCGCCATGTGCTGGCCATCCCTTCACTGTTAAATCGTAGACTCGTGAGAGAGTCGGGTCATTTCTAGTTTCCCTTTCAATGGCAGAATTTGTTACTGGTAGACATTCGACTATGGTAGAGTGGAAAATCTCCACTGGGTCTACGGTAGGTGCTTCTTCTACCGTTGGCAACGGTAGGCGCGATAACCCGTCAGCATTCCCATGCTGTTTTGATCCTTTGTATTCTATGTTGTATTGGTGTGCCCCTAGAGAAAGGGACCACCTCTGTAGCCTTTGCGCTGTCATAATGGGAACACCCTTTTTAGGGTTGAATATGGAGATGAGGGGTTGATGGTCAGTCAACAAGGTAAATTTTTGTCCGTGTAGGTAATGGTTGAATTTCTTCACTCCCCATACCAGGCTGAGTGCTTCCCTGTCGATTTGGGCATAGTTACGCTCAGCTGAGTTCAATGAGCGTGACGCAAAAGCTATCGGCCGTTCCGAGCCATCAGGGAATTTATGCGATAATACTGCTCCTTCGCCGTAAGGGGATGCATCGCACACCAGTCTGATTGGCAGTGATGGGTTGTAATGAGCCAAAACTTCTTTGGACGTGATTAAGTCTTTGCATTTATGGAAGGCACGTTTACAGTCTTCGCTCCATTTCCAAATTACTCCTGTTTGTAGCAGTTCATTAAGAGGGTGTAGAAGAGTTGAAAAGTTCGGTAAAAATTTATGATAGTAATTTATTAATCCCAGGAACGACCTTAATTGTGAAACATTTTCAGGTGCTGGGGCTTTTATGACCGCTTCAATTTTTTCAGGTGACTTATGCAACCCTTCCTTATTAATTATGTGGCCACAATATGATATTTGATTTTGGAAAAATTCGCACTTGGGGCGATTTGCTCGTAGGCCCCGTTCTCTCAGCCTAGTGAGCACCTGCTCCAAATTGGCAAGGTGCTCATTGTCGTTTTCTCCTGTTACAAGGATGTCGTCTAGGTAGCATTGAGTCCCCGGAATCCCTTGGAGGACTTGCTCCATAGCTCTTTGCCAGATAGCTGGAGCGGATGCTACTCCGAAAACCAGTCGATTGTACTGGTACAGACCTTTGTGTGTATTTATCGTGAGATATTTTTTAGAGGCCTCTTCAACCTCCATCTGTAGATATGCCTGTGCCAAGTCAATTTTGGTGAAACGTTTCCCTCCGGATAGTGAGGCGAAAATATCTTCTATCCTCGGAAGAGGATACTGTACCGTGTGAAGGACCGGGTTTACAGTCACCTTGAAGTCTCCACAGATGCGAATTTTTCTCTGTTCTTCAGATTTATCATTATTCAATGCTTTCTTCATGACTGGAATGATGGGTGTTGCCCACTCGCTCCAATCTATTTTGGATAATACGCCTGCCTTTTCCAAATTCTCCAGCTCTGCCTCGACTGCTGGACGAATTGCGTATGGCACCGGTCTTGCCTTAAAAAACTTGGGAATTGCTGCATCTTCCACTTTTATTGAGGCGGTGATGCCTTTCAAGGTTCCTAGTTTCTCTTGAAACACTTCTTTGGCGTTGGCCAAGATGTCTTTTAATCGTTCAGGTATGACGTCATCATCGTTTTTTTTCTTACTGGTCACCGTCAGTGCCTGAATGGAGTGCCAGTCTAAATGTATTTTCCTGATCCATTCACGTCCCAACAGCGGTGGACCACCATCTTGTAGAATGTATAAATACAACTTTTGTATTTCCTTGCTGTTGTATACAACAGGCACCCTTATTTTTCCTTTGGGGTATACTTTCTGCCCCGTATATGTTTTCAAGATAATGGATGTGTCTTTTAAAGGTATATGCGGAAATAGCTGCTCGTAATCCCGTCGATTTATGACGGTCAGAGCTGATCCTGTATCTAGCTCCATTTTAACTGGGGACCCTGCTATCGTGAGGGTAACCCAAATGGTCTGATAATCATCTTTGGCAATTACATTATGTAATTTCAGACAGCTTAGTCTCTTGTTTTCGGAGTCGTTATTGCTCTTCTGGTCTTCGGAGCTACTGTACGTCATCATTTGTACCTTTCTGTACTTTTCTTTATTGATTTTTTTTTCCTGTCTGTGGATTTTTTTTGTCCAGATCGGCATACCCGTGCAATGTGTCCAATCTTTCCGCATTGCCTGCATGCTTTGTCCTTGAACCAGCAGTCCCTCTGGTCATGGGTGGATCTGCCGCAGCGATAACATCTCTCGAAACCCTGTGTCATTTCATGGGTGCCGAAGTCCTGTGTCTTTTGTTGTATCTCTGCAGCTCCTCTTGCGGCTGCTTCGTATGATATAGCCATACTGAAAGCCTTGTCCAGTGTTAAATCTTTTTCAGAAAGCAGCCTTTTCTGTGTTCCTTCACTTAAGAGACCGCAGACGAATTTGTCTCGAAGATAATCTGCTAGTCCTGCCCCGAATTGGCAGTGTTTTGATAGCTTTCTTAATTCGGTGAGGTAATCAGCGTTACTTTCATTCTTGTGTTGATTTCTCTTGAAGAATTTGAATCATTCCGCTCAGCAGCGGTGTTGGGTTTAAGTGCTCCTGTAGGGTATCAACAATTTCTTTAAAATTCTTGTCCTTTGGTTTGGCTGGAGTGATTAAATTTCGTAACAGCCCGTATGTCTTTGCGCCCATTAGATTTAGCAGTACTGAAGCTTTTTTTTCATCTTCTATTCCATTTGCGGTGCAATATACCTCCACTCTTTCCACATATGTGGTCCAATCCTCTATCTCATTATCAAAAGCATCAATATTGCCAGACTTAGGCATCCTAGAAATAAAATGGCGCTTCCCGCGCTTTTCTTTCTTTTCTGAAGAAAAGATATGGTGCTTCCCGCGCTTCCCCGCCGCTGCTGCCGATGACAACGCTGTTTCCCGCGGTTTCCGTTCTTTTTATTTATTTATTTACAGTTGGAGACTCGTTCCCGCCGGACTCTCTCTCTAGGTCTGAACGCCGACCTGCTTGCAGCGCCGGCCGTCTCCCGAGTGCTCCCTCCCCGTCTGTTACTGCTTGCCTCCGCTTTCGCTGCTTGGCCCAGCTGTAGAGCCAGCCGCTGGAGTCCCAGCCCGACGCCCAGGAAGGATAATTGTAGTACCTGCCATCAGCTTGGCTAGCTGGTGAAACCACAGCTTTTTCTTTTTCTTGATTTTTTCTTCAACTTTGGGCGCCAGAGGAATCGATGTCCTTGAGGTGCTGCCGAATTGCAGGTAAGTCCGTTTCCAATTCGTCGCCACTGTTGTGTCTGTGTGTTGATAGAGACACTGAAGACAGGAGTTGGCTTCATAGGTGTTTACTAAACAAAGTCTGGAGGGGAACTAACTGATACAACACAATATACAGGCTTATATAGCCCAAGTGGCCATTACCGGCATTACAGTACACATGGGGCTCTTAAAGGCACATACACTACAACTACCATAAGTTCTTGCCGAATTTACCTACAATTCTGCACCCACTGAACGCCCTGCTGCAAACTGGAGTAACATGGAAATGGAGTGATGAGTGTAAGCGTGCCTTTCAGAAATGTAAATGCCTAATCATTTCAAAAGAAGTATTGGCCCACAACAATCCAACACTACCGATTCGGTTAGCATGTGATGCGTCTCCCTACGGCATCGGAGCGGTGTTGTCACACAAATTCCTTGACGGTTCAGAGAGGCCAATAGCCTTTGCGTCGCGCTTGTTAACCTCAGCCGAGCGTAACTACGCCCAGATTGACGGAGGCCCTCAGCCTGGTGTGGGGGGTGAATAAGTTCAATCACTATCTGCACGGGCAGAAATTCATCCTACTGACTGATCATCAGCCCCTGGTCTCCATTTTTAACCCAAAGAAGGGCGTTCCGGTGATGACGGCATAACGGCTGCAAAGATGGTCACTTTTTCTAGGGGCACATCAGTACGACATAGAGTACAAGGGTACGAAACAGCATGGAAACGCTGATGGGCTGTCTCGCCTACCGTTGCCTACAGTAGAGGAAGCACCTGCAGTGGACCCTGTTGAGATATTCCATGCGACCATAGTCGAATGTCTACCTGTTACAAACTCAAGTATAGAGAAGGAAACCCGAAATGACCCGACACTCTCTCGGGTCTATGATTTGACGGTGAAGGGATGGCCAGCACATGGCGACTCACTGTTGCCAGCATTCTCGCCAAGGAGAGAACAGCTGTCAGTGTGCCGGGGGACCTTGATGTGTGGATCTCGAGTGGTAATTCCACCCAAGTTGAGAGATAGAGTGCTCAATGAGCTTCATGAGGGTCATCTGGGAGGGGTAAAAATGAAGAGCCTAGCCAGGGCGTTTGTGTGGTGGCCAGGAATCGATAAAGAAATCGAGGATATGACCAAGAGATGCACAGGATGCCAGAAGGTCCAAAACGCTCCACCACAGGCCCTGCTACATCCATGGGAGTGGCCCTCATCTCCATGGCAATGGGTACACATTGATTTTGCTGGTCCATTTATGGACTCAATGTTCCTAATCGCCGTGGACGCCCATTCAAAATGGCCAGAGGTCATCAAAATGTCCTCCACCACCACGGAGAAAACTATTGCAGTCCTACGGACCATCTTCACCAGGAATGGCTTGCCAGAACAGATTTGCTCCGACAATGGGCCACAGTTTGTGTCCAAGGATTTCCAGAGGTTTCTGAGGAATAATGGGGTGAAACATTACACATCTGCCCCATATCATCCAGCCACAAATGGATTGGCTGAGAGGTTTGTTCAGACCTTTAAAAAGGCAATAAAGGCGATGTATAACGATGACATACCACTGCAACACAAGGTGGATAATTTTTTGTTTGATTACCGGAATGCAACACATTCAGTCACCAGCCAAGCTCCAGCCATAATGTTCTTCAACCGAAGGCTAAGATGTCGCCTGGATTTGCACAAACCAAACATAAGACGAGATGTTGAGGATAAGCAATTCCAGCACATAAATGAGAAGCCAACCAGGAGCTTCAAGATAGGGCAACCAGTCTTGGCCCGCGACTACCGAACAGAAAAATGGCAGCCAAGAACAATATGCACACAGCAGGGACCACTAATGTAAACAGTGGACGTTGGAGAGAGCATCGTGAGACACCATGCTGACCAGATTCTAGAGTCACAGGAACAAGCCAAACCCATACCACGAGCATGCGCACCTGATAATAAACCCGAAGGACAGATTGCGTCTGCCTCAGAAGCAGTGGTATTGGAAGCTGACGAACCAACCAATGATAATGAGCCAGAATCAACTCCGCCGCCAGAACAGGATACTCGAGAAAGGCGCTATCCAGTCAGGATCAGGAAGCCTCCTCAAAGACTGAACTTATAAATGATTATTTCAGTTGATGTATATAGTACAGCGAAAATTGTAATTGTAATTAGTTATTATTTAGTTGTTAAATGAATGTTATGTACTATTTATCTAAAAGGGGAGGAATTGTTGTGTATGTACCTTTAAGAGAAGAACTGATTCTATACTGCAGTACCGGCAGTGACCACCCCTGTATATAAAGCCATAGCAGGCTTCTGTACTTCAGTCTTAAGTTACCCTCTGTTCAGTAAATACCTGTTATTATTGTTCTCCTGCAGTCCGTGTATTATTGATACTCGGACACTACAACCAGGGATCAAAGTGCCGGCAAAACAGCCCGGCACTCAAGAGGATTGCTGGGCCCACAGAGCGCAGCAGGCTCCCCGCGGGAAGGCAGCACAGGAGGCCGAGGACAGCAGTGGGGGCAGGTGCTGGCAGGTGACCAGCAACAAAAATGGCCACCCGGCACCTCCCCTTTAATTTGCGCCTCCCCGGCCGCAGGTAGGTCCCCCGACCCTGTTGGACATAGCGTCCGGCGGTAAGTCAGGGAGCGCTACCAAAGATCGCGGCCGGGGCACAATCGGGGTGATTAACATGGCGATGATGTCATCGCCGGCGGCGCAGCGCCATGGGCGCTAATGGTTATCGCCGGCGCTAACATTGCACTGAATTTCACGGGAGGCATTAGCAGTGCCGCGCCCGGGCACTAGTTGCTTTGCACCCAGTTAGCGCCCTCTTAAAGTGCTAACGGGAGGCGCAAAAAAACACGAATTTTTACTCCCAGGTCTCTCGGGTCTTTCCCAGTAACTCAGACCCTTGACCCTAGGGATCAGAGTCGTGTCTCTGGGCTGTCCCCAGCGCTAGACTCTTTACCTTGTGTCTCGGTGACCAGAGCTGGACCCAGTGCTCAAGGTGGGTCTGACCAGAACTGGACCCAGTGCTCAAGGTGCGGTCTGACCAGAACTGGACCCAGTGCTCAAGGTGTGGTCTGACCAGAACTGGACCCAGTGCTCAAGGTGTAGTCTGACCAGAACTGGACCCAGTACTCAAGCTGTGGCCTGACCAGAACTGGACCCAGTACTCAAGGTGTGGTCTGACCAGAACTGGACCCAGTGCTCAAGGTGTGGTCTGACCAGAACTGGACCCAGTGCTCAAGGTGTGGTCTGACCAGAACTGGACCCAGTACTCAAGGTGCGATCTGACCAGAACTGGACCCAGTGCTCAAGGTGGGTCTGACCAGAACTGGACCCAGTACTCAAGGTGCGATCTGACCAGAACTGGACCCAGTACTCAAGGTGCGGTCTGACCAGAACTGGACCCAGTACTCAAGGTGGGTCTGACCAGAACTGGACCCAGTGCTCAAGGTGCGATCTGACCAGAACTGGACCCAGTGCTCAAGGTGCGATCTGACCAGAACTGGGCCCAGTGCTCAAGGTGCGCTCTGACCAGAACTGGACCCAGTACTCAAGGTGCGGTCTGACCAGAACTGGACCCAGTACTCAAGGTGCGGTCTGACCAGAACTGGACCCAGTACTCAAGGTGGGTCTGACCAGAACTGGGCCCAGTACTCAAGGTGCGGTCTGACCAGAACTGGACCCAGTACTCAAGGTGCGGTCTGACCAGAACTGGACCCAGTGCTCAAGGTGGGTCTGACCAGAACTGCACCCAGTGCTCAAGGTGGGTCTGACCAGAACTGGACCCAGTACTCAAGGTGCGGTCTGACCAGAACTGGACCCGGTACTCAAGGTGTGGTCTGAGCAGAACTGGACCCAGTACTCAAGGTGGGTCTGACCAGAACTGGACCCAGTGCTCAAGGTGGGTCTGACCAGAACTGGACCCAGTGCTCAAGGTGCGATCTGACCAGAACTGGACCCAGTGCTCAAGGTGCGATCTGACCAGAACTGGACCCAGTGCTCAAGGTGCGATCTGACCAGAACTGGACCCAGTACTCAAGGTGCTGTCTGACCAGAACTGGACCCAGTACTCAAGGTGCGGCCTGACCAGAACTGGACCCAGTACTCAAGGTGGGTCTGACCAGAACTGGACCCAGTACTCAAGGTGCGGTCTGACCAGAACTGGACCCAGTACTCAAGGTGCGGTCTGACCAGAGCTGGACCCAGTGCTCAAGGTGGGTCTGACCAGAACTGCACCCAGTGCTCAAGGTGGGTCTGACCAGAACTGGACCCAGTACTCAAGGTGCGGTCTGACCAGAACTGGACCCGGTACTCAAGGTGTGGTCTGAGCAGAACTGGACCCAGTGCTCAAGGTGGGTCTGACCAGAACTGGACCCAGTGCTCAAGGTGCGATCTGACCAGAACTGGACCCAGTGCTCAAGGTGCGATCTGACCAGAACTGGACCCAGTGCTCAAGGTGCGATCTGACCAGAACTGGACCCAGTACTCAAGGTGGGTCTGACCAGAACTGGACCCAGTACTCAAGGTGCGGCCTGACCAGAGACCGGTCCATCACACTGTCATCTGGCTTGTGCTCACTCCATTGACTATGTACTTCAACATCCTATTGGTTTTGTTGATCGGTTCTCTGGATTGATTGGACATGTTGAGCCTTGTGTCGAAGAAGCATCTTGCTCTGCATTAAATTTCATCCTGTACTGTTTGGCCCACTCACAGAATTTGTTCATCTCACTCTGTGAGTTTCCACTGTCTAATTCCGCTGCCCCTCCTGAGCTCGCTATCATCTACAAATTGGGCCGTTTGCATTGAGTTATTGAATCCAGTTCATTAACCTCACACTGCAGTTTGCTCATTGGATAGCGAGAGCTCCGAGGCTGTTGCCGTGGTGATTCAATGCCGTGTGGTCTTAAAGTGGCGCAGTTCCGTCTTAGCGTCGGAATAACGCATTGCGCTTTCCGCTCCTGTCCCTGATAAATAGCCCATCCTCTGACATCGCCTGAGCAACACTGGTGAGGATCCAATCGTAATTTGACAGATTTTGCATCGGATGTAGCTCTGTCACAGTCAGACATCGTAAATCACGTGTCACACTTCAACACGTCACACTTTGTTACAGATGGAAAAGAATCTTAAAAAGTGGATCCACTGATCCACAGCTGGAAATGAACAGTTCCTGTCCTCTGCTTGACTCCAGCTGTTTATAACTAGCTACAGTTATCTGGATTTGCCCATTTGCTGTGTTCCTTAAAGGGACAGGCCCCCGTCTGCCCTCTCAGGTGGACATAAAAGATCCCACGACATTATCGAAAGAAGAGCAGGGGAGTTTTTAGCCAATATTTATCCCTCAACCAATATCTAAAAACAGATGGTCTGGTCATTATCTCACTTATGTTTGTGGGCTCTTGCTGTGCACAAATTGGCTGCCGTGTTTCCTAAATTACAGCAGTGATTAAAAGTACTTGATTGGCTGTGAAGCGTTTTGGGGCGTCCTGAGGTGGTGAAATGCGAGTTCTTTTTCTCTATCTATCTATGCCACGGACTGAAGCATCTAATTTTCCCTATCAGGTAATTCTGTAATTTATTACTGGGGGCAGGGGATTTGTTTAACACCAACAATTTCACAGCAATACAGCTCCTGATTCGTTGCAAGGTGTGACTACAGGGCACAAGCGCTGATACTGCACACAGCGCAGTCAGTCAATGCACGGATCAATAAGATTGGTTGGGTTCCCAGTTCAAAATCAATCGGACTTTGGCTGCTGAAACAGAGAAAATAATATCTGTCGAATGAACCCCTGCAAATCCTTGTTGAAGAATTACGCAGAGTGAGCTGTCCCTCTCGAGTGAGCGCTATCTTACTGAATGAGCATCGACAAGGAGTTTCAAAGTGAAAAAGCTCCCACATAAAAGAGCATGAATTTTAAACAAAAGACTTGCAAAGAAAGATTTACATTTCTATAGCACCTTTCCCAACCCCAGGGCAATTCACAGCCAATAAAGTACATTTGAAGTGCAGTCACTGTTGTAATGCAGAAAACGGGAGAATAAATTTGCACACAGCACGATCCCACACACAGCAATGAGATATTGGCCCAGAAATTCAGGTCGGAGGCTTCCCGCGGGTGCGAGCCCCCGACCTGCACTTACCTTGCGCGCCGGCCGTTGAGCTGTGGGCCCCCGTGGAATTCCGATCCGGGGTCTGCTCCAGCTGCCGGCGCGCAGTGCTTGCGTATCCCAGGGGCGCAGTTAGTTCGATGCGTCCCCTGTGATCACGTGAGCCATGGGCAGCCAATCGGAGCAGGGAATGCTCCATTCGTAAGATTGACAGGAAGTGCTGTCAAGACTTATAAATACTACGGCCCCAAAATTGCACTAAATCTTAAAATAATTTTTTTTTTAAATCACATTTTTTAAATAAACTATAACTTACATGAAATAACTATTTTAAACAATAATTTAAATTTTTGAATAAATAATTTTATTTTCTAACGGGGCTAAAAATAAACTTACCTTGCTTTAAAGTATTTAAAAATAATAAACCTGTGGAAAAAATGTTTTAATTTGAATGAATTCACCACTTATCTTGTAAAAAGCAGGCCTTATGCCTGCTTTTTATATTTCTAAATTCTGCAGGTTACGTTCCTGGGAAAACCTGTAAAAAAAAACAAAGTTCGATGCGCACACGCAGCCTCCCCCGCGCACACGTTCGACCTCGGAACCCCTTCGTTCAGAGGAACGGAAGTGCCGGTTTCCCGCGCATGCGCAGTGCATGCAGGAAACCGGCACTTCCATCGGGCCTACAGGTGAGTACCACATCACCTGGGCCATTTTAATGTTAGTTCAGGGATAAATCTTGGCCAGGACACTGGGGAGAACTCCCCTGCTCTACTTCAAAAAATGCCATGGGATTGTTTACGTTCACTTGAGGGAGTAGACGGTGCCTCGGTTTAACGTCTCATCCAAAAGATGGCAGCTCCGACAGTGCAGTGCTCCCTCAGTACAACCCCTCAACAGTGCGGCGCTCTCTCAGTACTGTCCCTCCGACAGTGCGGTGCTCCCTCAGTACTGCCCCTCCGACAGTGCAGCACACCCTCAGTACTGCCCCTCCGACAGTGCAGCGCTCCCTCAGTACTGTCCCTCCGACAGTGCGGCGCTCCCTCAGTGCTGCCCCTCCGACAGTGCGGCGCTCCCTCAGTAATGCCCCTCCGACAGTGCGGCACTCCCTCAGTACTACCCCTCCGACAGTGCAGCGCTCCCTCAGTACTGCCCCTCCGACAGTGCAGCACTCCCTCAGTACTGCCCCTCCGATATTGCGGCACTCCCTCAGTACTACCCCTCCGACAATGCGGCACTCCCTCCGTACTGCCCCTCCGACAGTGCAGCGCTCCCTCAGTACTGCCCCTCCGACAGTGTGGCGCTCCCTCAGTACTGCCCCTCCGACAGTACAGCGCTCCCTCAGTACTGCCCCTCCGATGGTGCAGCGCTCCCTCAATACTGCCCCTCCGACAGTGCGGCGCTCCCTCAGGGCTGCCCCTCCGACAGTGCGGCGCTCCCTCAGGGCTGCCCCTCCGACAGTGCGGCACTCCCTCAGTGCTGCCCCTTTGACAGCACGGTGCTCCCTCAGTACTGCCCCTCCGACAGTGTAGCGCTCCCTCAGTACTGCCCCTCCGACAGTGCGGCGCTCCCTCAGTACTGCCCCTCTGGCAGTGTAGCGCTCCCTCAGTACTGCCCCTCCGACAGTGCGATGCTCTCTCAGTACTGCCCCTCCGACAGTGCGGCGCTCCCTCAGTACTGGCACTGGGAGTGTTGGTCTGGATTAACTTCGAGCTTCCTTTATCTGGTCACTGGGAGAAGCCGAAAGCTCTTGACTAGTGTGACTGAGCTGGCCGGTTTCATCAATCGGTTCCTGTGGGAGCAATCCTTTTGCTCCCGATAGCTTCTATATTCGTGCAGAGGAAGGGGCCCTCATTGTAGTTATTCCAATCCTGCAGCCAGTGACAGCTGAGCTGGGTGACTCCCTCTCTCAGACACATGGCAGCCGGAGATAGCAGCAGCACCCGGCTGTGTAAACATGGCCCGAGATTTATTTCCACTGGTTGGAAAGACTCACCAAGTCATTGAAGTGCCCACTGGATGTTCGTCAGTTCAGTGGCAGTTCAGGGCAGCACGGTGGCATAGTGGTTAGCACTGTTGCCTCACAGCGCCAGGGACCCGGGTTCAAATCCGGCCTCGGGTGACTGTCTGTGTGGAGTTTGCACATTCTCCCCGTGCTTGCGTGGGTTTCCTCCGGGTGCTCCGGTTTCCTCCCACAGTCCAAAGATGTGCGGGTTAGGTTGATTGGCCATGATAAAAAATTGGCCCTTAGTGTTAGGGGGGATTAAATACGCGGGGTTATGGGGATAGGGCTTGGGTGGGATGGCTGTCGGTGTAGGGACCGGGTGCTAGGGTTTGGATGATCAGCCATGATCGCATTGAATGGCGGAGCAGGCTCGAAGGGCCGAATGGCCTACTCCTGCTCCTATCTTCTATGTGTCAAATGAAAAGCTATTGGACACTTCCTGCTCGACGGGGCAATTGCTGGTTTAGCCAGCTCACGCCAACAACTCATTAATGCTCACTCCCTGTGTTTGTTCTGTCTGGTTCCGCTTGTAGTCTAAACAATTTTCCGGGAAGATCTTATTAGATCTCAAAGATCTTAGACATCTGCTGCTGGAACCCTCACCCTGTGCCTTCGCCACCTCTGGGCTCGACTATTCCAACGCTCGTCTGGTCAGCCTCCCACCTTCCACCCTCCATAAACTTCAGCTCATCCAAAACTCCGCGCTAGTATTTTCACCCATCACTCCCTGTGCTCGCTGACCTACATTGGCTCCCAGTTCGGCAACGCCTCGATTTTAAAATTCTCATCCTTGTGTTCAAATCCCTCCATGGCCTCGCCCCTCCCTATCTCTGTACCTCCTCCAGCCCCACAACCCTCCGAGATCTCCGCGCTCCTCCAATTCTGGCCTCTTGCCCATCCCCGATTTCCATCTCTCCACCATTGGCGGCCGTGTCTTCAACTGCCTCGGTCCTTAGCTCTGGAATTCCCTCCCTAAACCTCTCGGCCTCTCTCTCCTCCTTTAAGACGCTGCTTAAAACCGAACTCTTTGACCAAGCTTTTGGTCACCTGTCCGAATATCTGCTTGTGTGGCTCAGTGTCAAATTTTGTCTGATTAACGCTCCTGTGAAGCGTCTTGGAGCATTTTACTACGTTAAAGGTGCTGTATAAATGCTAATTGTTGTTAGAAACATAGAAGCATAGAAGCTAGGAGCAGGAGTAGGCCATTCGGCCCCTCGAGCCTGCTCCGCCATTCAATGCGATCATGGCTGATCATCCAAATTCAGTACCCTGTCCCTGCCTTCTCCCCATATCCCTTGATCCCTTTAGCCTTAAGAAACATATCCAACTCTTTCTTGAATATATTTAATGAACTGGCCTCCACCGCCCTCTGTGGCAGAGAATTCCACAGGTTCACCACTCTCTGGGTGAAGAAATTCCTCCTCATTTCAGTCCTAAATGGCTTCCCCCTTATCCTGAGACTGTGACCCCTGGTTCTGTTGTTGTCTGGTTTTGCAGTTATAATTTCAATGTGCCCTTTGGTTAAATACTTCAACACCAGTAAATTGCCCGTGGCATTGCCCAGTCAGTCGGGTTGCCAACTCTGGTTGGCCGTAGTCCTGGAGGTTTCATTGAATGACCTCCCGCCCTCCAGCCGCCCCGCCCGATCAAACGCCCCTTTCTTTCCATTTCCAATATCTCTAAAACTAACAAACGAAGGTGTTCAAAGAAATTTGTTTTTAATGCCCCCGATGATTATTCTCCTGGGTTTTCCCGCCGCAGTGTCCGGGAGATTAATCTGCAATTCCTGGAGACTCCAGGCCAATCCAGGAGGGTTGGCAACCCCGGCACAGAGCACAATGTTGTCACAGATGTGTCAGTGAGATGTTACGGAGTCTTCACCCAGGGTATCACCGATTCTATTCCGCCGTTCAGACTATTTAGTGACAAGATTGGAAAAAGTAGACCATCTGTTTGCAAAGATCGAAGCGATCCTGTCCTGTTTCTCTTACACTCTTCAATAACTTCTTTTACTAAAATAACCCGTTGAGTTCCTCTTGAATGCCCTGCCCCAACCTCTCTGCACAGTCTCTTCCACATCATTCAGCACCAGTGGCTTGAGGTGTTGGCCATGGCTCAGTGGGTGGCACTTTTGCCTCTGAGTGGGAATGGTTGTGGGTTCAAGCTCCACTCCAAGATCTTCACTCCTCGTCCCTCGCTGCAGATTTGTGCTCTAAGTTCCCTCTCACGCGGAAAGGTGGGACCGGCTGCTGCTCTGCTCGGTTTGGCGTTCAAATCTTTCCCCAGACACAGGGCCCTCCGTCATCCAACCAGGAGACGTCAACACCTCAGGCCCTTCACCCCTGGGCTTTGATGTCCACTGTCAGATTGGCATTTCAAACCAATTCAACAACAACCCGCATAACTGCCGTTGGCAAGGGATCTAACCCCGGCACAGGCCTCAAGCATTTTAATAGCCCAAATGCTGTTGCTAAGCAACAGGCTTTGAATGCGGACTGGGCCCATTATGACATCCTTCATAATTATAGCACATTCAGACACTCAGGCGAGAGTCACGATCAGTTAAAGTTTCCACCTCGGTGTCTGACCTTTGCGTTAACATTTAATAAATCTGAGGAACTTTCAATGAGCTCAGACAAGATCCATTTGTGCTGTCCCGTGTCAAATATATCAAACACGCAGAGTGAAAGGTCAGGTAATAGTAGATCATCCCAAACACCGAGAGCAACTCAAAGGTTGACTTTCACCAACTCAGGACGTCCCAAAGTGCTTTACAGCCAGTGAAGTACTTTTGAAGTGTAGCCACTGTTATAATGTAGGAAACACAGCAGCCAATTTGCACACAGCAAGATCCCACAAACCGCCATGTGATGATGACCAGATAATCTGTTTTAGTGATGTTGGTTGAGGGATAAATTTTGGCCCCAAGACACTGGGGGGAGCGCCCCTGCTCTTCTTCGTAATAGTGCCATGGGATCTTTTACGTCCACCTGAGAGGGCAGACAGGGCCTCGGACTAAAGTCTCATCCAAAAGATGGCACCTCCGACAGTGCAGCACTCCCTCAGTACTGGCACTGGGAGTGTCAGCCTGGATTATGTTCTCAAGTCTTGAACCCATGACCTTCTGACTCAGAGGCGAGAGTGCTCCCCACTGACCCACGCTGCCACCTTAAACAATTGAATCATGTTCAATGAAACCCATGTGGACACTTCCTACCAAACTCATTGAACAACTGGCTGTTCATGAAGGAGTGCCAAGATATTCCTTCTCTTCAAGTCCTTTACACAACTGGATTTCTCTTCCACAGAACATAATCCCAGCTACCATCAAATTTGGAACATAGGAACAGGAGAAGGCCATTCAGCCCCTCGAGCCTGTCCCGCCATTTAATGAGATCAGGGCTGATCTGTATCTTAACTCCATTTACCCACCTTAGTTCCGCAATCCTTAATACCCTCACCCAACAAAAATCTATCAATCTCAGTTTTGAAATGTTTAATTGACCCCCAGCCTCAACAGCGAGAATTCCAATTTCCACTACCCTTTGTGTGAAAAAGTGCTTCCTGACATCACCCCTGAACGGCCTGGCTCTAATTTTAAGACTATGCCCCCTTGTTCAGGACTCCCCCCACTATTGGCCGACAAATGTGTCCGTGACTTTTGAACGGAAACCTTGGGATATTTTTCAAAGCGTAGCTTCACCTCCCTGTATTCACAAAGCCTCCAATTAAACTGCGGGCACACTTGCCCAGGAAAGGTACAATTTCTGAGACAGCAAATCTCTTCGCTGCTCATTAATTGCCGAGGAATTCCGCCAGCCGCCTCTATTTTCAGGCCAGGCCCAGCTTGTTTCTTTTGGCTAGGCCGCAGCCTCAGTTCCAGGGTATTCCATCGTCCTGTCAGGACTGTTTATCGAGCGATTGCTGTGAGTTCCCGTTGAATAAACATTCCCCATTTGCAGCTGTACTCGCTCCTGAAAGATTTATCGCCCCATTTGATTTTAAAAGCCAGGATAAAATGTATAAAATCTGAACTATTCCTTCTTGTTACCACAGTCGAGGGCTTTAGTGGGGACGCGACAATAAATAAACAGCAGAGAGGTTGCGCGGGTTAGCCGGAACGCTAAGTATTAGGCGATATTGGGAATGCGCTGTGTTACAAGGTGTCGTGGGAGGGGCGCTGCGAAGCCACGCCATCGCTGATGAAGATTGTTGGGCGCGAGCTGTTAACGAGGCCCGTTCCTTTAATGGACTTGCTGCCGCTCGAATCTTTTGGGGTCTGCTACAGAATTTACGTCGGGCGCAGAGAGGGGGAGAGCTCAACGACCCGGAATTGAATTTCTATTATGCTTAAGTGTTAATATCACCTCACATTTCAATGACACGGAGAGTAAAAAAACTACCGGCCGTTTAAGGCCAGTCAAACCTCCTGCACAATGTCCCACTCTCGCCAGTCAAACCTCCTGCACAATGTCCCACTCTTGCCAGTCAAACCTCCTGCACAATGTCCCACTCTTGCCAGTCAAACCTCCTGCACAATGTCCCACCCTCGCCAGTCAAACCTCCTGCACAATGTCCCACCCTCGCCAGTCAAACCCCCTGCACAATGTCCCACCCTCGCCAGTCAAACCTCCTGCACAATGTCCCACCCTCACCACTCAAACCTCCTGCACAATGTCCCACTCTTGCCACTCAAACCTCCTGCACAATGTCCCACCCTCGCCAGTCAAACCTCCTGCACAATGTCCCACCCTCGCCAGTCAAACCCCCTGCACAATGTCCCACCCTCGCCAGTCAAACCTCCTGCACAATGTCCCACCCTCGCCACTCAAACCTCCTGCACAATGTCCCACCCTCACCAGTCAAACCCCCTGCACAATGTCCCACCCTCGCCAGTCAAACCTCCTGCACAATGTCCCACCCTCGCCACTCAAACCTCCTGCACAATGTCCCACCCTCGCCAGTCAAACCTCCTGCACAATGTCCCACCCTCGCCAGTCAAACCTCCTGCACAATGTCCCACCCTCGCCAGTCAAACCTCCTGCACAATGTCCCACCCTCGCCAGTCAAACCTCCTGCACAATGTCCCACCCTCGCCACTCAAACCTCCTGCACAATGTCCCACCCTCGCCAGTCAAACCTCCTGCACAATGTCCCACCCTCACCAGTCAAACCCCCTGCACAATGTCCCACCCTCGCCACTCAAACCCCCTGCACAATGTCCCACCCTCGCCAGTCAAACCTCCTGCGCAATGTCCCACCCTCGCCAGTCAAACCTCCTGCACAATGTCCCACCCTCGCCAGTCAAACCTCCTGCACAATGTCCCACCCTCGCCACTCAAACCTCCTGCACAATGTCCCACCCTCGCCAGTCAAACCTCCTGCACAATGTCCCACCCTCGCCAGTCAAACCTCCTGCACAATGTCCCACCCTCGCCAGTCAAACCCCCTGCACAATGTCCCACCCTCGCCACTCAAACCTCCTGCACAATGTCCCACCCTCGCCAGTCAAACCCCCTGCACAGTGTCCCACCCTCGCCACTCAAACCCCCTGCACAATGTCCCACCCTCGCCACTCAAACCTCCTGCACAGTGTCCCACCCTCGCCACTCAAACCTCCTGCACAATGTCCCACCCTCGCCAGTCAAACCCCCTGCACAGTGTCCCACCCTCGCCAGTCAAACCTCCTGCACAGTGTCCCACCCTCGCCACTCAAACCTCCTGCACAATGTCCCACCCTCGCCAGTCAAACCTCCTGCACAATGTCCCACCCTCGCCAGTCAAACCTCCTGCACAATGTCCCACCCTCGCCAGTCAAACCCCCTGCACAATGTCCCACCCTCGCCAGTCAAACCTCCTGCACAATGTCCAACCCTCGCCAGTCAAACCTCCTGCACAATGTCCAACCCTCGCCACTCAAACCTCCTGCACAATGTCCAACCCTCGCCACTCAAACCTCCTGCACAATGTCCCACCCTCGCCAGTCAAACCCCCTGCACAATGTCCCACCCTCGCCAGTCAAACCTCCTGCACAATGTCCCACCCTCGCCACTCAAACCTCCTGCACAATGTCCCACCCTCGCCACTCAAACCTCCTGCACAATGTCCCACCCTCGCCACTCAAACCTCCTGCACAATGTCCCACCCTCGCCACTCAAACCTCCTGCACAATGTCCCACCCTCGCCAGTCAAACCTCCTGCACAATGTCCCACCCTCGCCACTCAAACCTCCTGCACAATGTCCCACTCTTGCCAGTCAAACCTCCTGCACAATGTCCCACCCTCGCCAGTCAAACCTCCTGCACAATGTCCCACCCTCGCCAGTCAAACCCCCTGCACAGTGTCCCACCCTCGCCAGTCAAACCTCCTGCACAATGTCCCACCCTCGCCACTCAAACCTCCTGCACAGTGTCCCACCCTCGCCAGTCAAACCTCCTGCACAATGTCCCACCCTCGCCAGTCAAACCCCCTGCACAATGTCCCACCCTCGCCACTCAAACCTCCTGCACAATGTCCCACCCTCGCCAGTCAAACCTCCTGCACAATGTCCCACCCTCGCCACTCAAACCTCCTGCACAATGTCCCACTCTTGCCAGTCAAACCTCCTGCACAATGTCCCACTCTTGCCAGTCAAACCTCCTGCACAATGTCCCACCCTCGCCAGTCAAACCTCCTGCACAATGTCCCACCCTCGCCAGTCAAACCTCCTGCACAATGTCCCACCCTCGCCACTCAAACCTCCTGCACAATGTCCCACTCTTGCCAGTCAAACCTCCTGCACAATGTCCCACTCTTGCCAGTCAAACCTCCTGCACAATGTCCCACCCTCGCCAGTCAAACCTCCTGCACAATGTCCCACCCTCGCCAGTCAAACCCCCTGCACAATGTCCCACCCTCGCCAGTCAAACCTCCTGCACAATGTCCCACCCTCGCCAGTCAAACCCCCTGCACAATGTCCCACCCTCGCCACTCAAACCTCCTGCACAATGTCCCACCCTCGCCAGTCAAACCTCCTGCACAATGTCCCACCCTCGCCAGTCAAACCCCCTGCACAGTGTCCCACCCTCGCCAGTCAAACCTCCTGCACAATGTCCCACCCTCGCCAGTCAAACCTCCTGCACAATGTCCCACTCTTGCCAGTCAAACCTCCTGCACAATGTCCCACCCTCGCCAGTCAAACCCCCTGCACAATGTCCCACCCTCGCCAGTCAAACCTCCTGCACAATGTCCCACCCTCGCCACTCAAACCTCCTGCACAATGTCCCACCCTCGCCACTCAAACCTCCTGCACAATGTCCCACCCTCGCCAGTCAAACCTCCTGCACAATGTCCCACCCTCGCCAGTCAAACCTCCTGCACAATGTCCCACCCTCGCCAGTCAAACCTCCTGCACAATGTCCCACCCTCGCCACTCAAACCTCCTGCACAATGTCCCACCCTCGCCAGTCAAACCTCCTGCACAATGTCCCACCCTCGCCAGTCAAACCTCCTGCACAATGTCCCACTCTTGCCAGTCAAACCTCCTGCACAATGTCCCACCCTCGCCAGTCAAACCTCCTGCACAATGTCCCACCCTCGCCACTCAAACCTCCTGCACAATGTCCCACCCTCGCCACTCAAACCTCCTGCACAATGTCCCACCCTCGCCAGTCAAACCTCCTGCACAATGTCCCACCCTCGCCAGTCAAACCCCCTGCACAGTGTCCCACCCTCGCCAGTCAAACCTCCTGCACAATGTCCCACCCTCGCCACTCAAACCTCCTGCACAATGTCCCACCCTCGCCAGTCAAACCTCCTGCACAATGTCCCACCCTCGCCAGTCAAACCCCCTGCACAATGTCCCACCCTCGCCAGTCAAACCTCCTGCACAATGTCCCACCCTCGCCAGTCAAACCTCCTGCACAATGTCCCACTCTTGCCAGTCAAACCTCCTGCACAATGTCCCACCCTCGCCAGTCAAACCCCCTGCACAATGTCCCACCCTCGCCACTCAAACCTCCTGCACAATGTCCCACCCTCGCCACTCAAACCTCCTGCACAATGTCCCACTCTTGCCAGTCAAACCTCCTGCACAATGTCCCACCCTCGCCACTCAAACCTCCTGCACAATGTCCCACCCTCGCCAGTCAAACCCCCTGCACAATATCCCACCCTCGCTAGTCAAACCTCCTGCACAATGTCCCACCCTCGCCAGTCAAACCTCCTGCACAATGTCCCACCCTCGCCAGTCAAACCTCCTGCACAATGTCCCACCCTCGCCAGTCAAACCCCCTGCACAATATCCCACCCTCGCTAGTCAAACCTCCTGCACAATGTCCCACCCTCGCCAGTCAAACCCCCTGCACAATATCCCACCCTCGCTAGTCAAACCTCCTGCACAATGTCCCACCCTCGCCAGTCAAACCTCCTGCACAATGTCCCACCCTCGCCAGTCAAACCTCCTGCACAATGTCCCACCCTCGCCAGTCAAACCTCCTGCACAATGTCCCACCCTCGCCACTCAAACCCCCTGCACAATGTCCCACCCTCGCCAGTCAAACCTCCTGCACAATGTCCCACCCTCGCCACTCAAACCTCCTGCACAATATCCCACCCTCGCCAGTCAAACCCCCTGCACAATATCCCACCCTCGCTAGTCAAACCTCCTGCACAATGTCCCACCCTCGCCAGTCAAACCTCCTGCACAATGTCCCACCCTCGCCAGTCAAACCTCCTGCACAATGTCCCACCCTCGCCAGTCAAACCCCCTGCACAATATCCCACCCTCGCTAGTCAAACCTCCTGCACAATGTCCCACCCTCGCCAGTCAAACCCCCTGCACAATATCCCACCCTCGCTAGTCAAACCTCCTGCACAATGTCCCACCCTCGCCAGTCAAACCTCCTGCACAATGTCCCACCCTCGCCAGTCAAACCCCCTGCACAATATCCCACCCTCGCTAGTCAAACCTCCTGCACAATGTCCCACAGCGAGATAGATTGGACGGACCGAACAAGCTGATTCTCACTCAATACAGTTCCTGCCTTCTGTCAGTGGCTCTCTGTAAGAAAGACAGACTTTCATTTCTCCAGCGTCTTTCACCACCTCAGGACATCCCAAAGCGCTTTACAGCCAATGAAGTACTTTTTGAAGTGTAGTCACTGTTGTAATGTAGGAAACGCAGCAGCCAATTTGCGCACAGCAAGCTCCCACAAACAGCAATGTGATAAATGACCAGATAATCTATTTTTGTGATGTTGGTTGAGGGATAAATATTGGCCAGGACACCAGGGAGAACTCCCCTGCTCTTCCTCCAATAGTGACATGGGATATTTTACATCCACCTGAGAGGGTAGACGGGCCCTCAATTTAACGTCTCTTCCGAAAAACAGCACCTCCGACAGTGCAGTGCTCCCTCAGTACTGCCCCTCCGACAGTGCAGCGCTCCCTCAGTACTGCCCCTCCGACAGTGCAGCGCTCCCTCAGTACTGCCCCTCCGACAGTGCGGCGCTTCCTCAGTACTGCCCCTCCGACAGTGCGGCGCTCCCTCAGTACTGCCCCTCCGACAGTGCGGCGCTCCCTCAGTACTGCCCCTCCGACAGTGCAGCGCTCCCTCAGTACTGCCCCTCCGACAGTGCGGCGCTTCCTCAGTACTGCACTGGGAGTGTCAGCCTGGATTATGGGGCTCGAGTCTCTGGAGTGGGGGTTCATCCCACGACCTTCTGACTCGGAGGCAAGAGTGCTGCCCACTGAGCCACGGCTGACAACAGCTGGAAAGCTGGAACTGTCTCTGACAAGATACTGGGAAAGTCGTGGCTAGGAACCAGTCTAATCCAGTTATGGAGATACTGTCGGCAAAAGCTCATCACTAACTGTCAACGGTGCAGTTTAATCAGCGCTGCTCCTGGTACAAGACAAATTCGACATCAGACTGAATTTTCAAAGCCATTAGTTTAATTATGACAGGTGTCTGTAGACTGATACCCTCGCGCTCTCACTGTTGACTGACAGCACTTCATTCCTAGGCCCAGAGGGCTGCGAAAGTACTTTGAGAAAATGAGGTTCCATTAACGTGTAAACGTTGTTTTATAGGCACCAGAAAGAAGTGAATGCAGAAATGCCCGCAGAGAACCTTTCACTAGCGTGGCGAAGCCATTGTTTGAATTTTAAAATCATCGCACTCGGGAAATGTGCGATGCACAGGTGATGCTGCTCCTCAAAGCATCAACTATTGGAGCAAATAAAATACAAAAAAAAGGATCAGGCCGTTTTGTGCAAGTGGATAATAAATAATGCGGCCAATTCTACCCGTGCTTCAGGGCGCGAGTGGAGTTAGGAGGGGGAGGCCTCGCATCCGCAATGAATTGCTTGCTGAGGTCTCCTGTGCCATCTCGTGAATCGTAGAATGAGCTCGTCAGCAGGAGCACTGACAGTTGCATTTTTGTAGCACCTTTAACGTAATAAAACATTCCAGGAGGCGTCACAGGAGCGTAATCAGACACCGAGCCACAGAAGGAGAAATTAGGGTAGGTGATCAAAAGCTTGGTCAGAGAGGTCGGTTTTAAGGAGGAGAGAGAGGCGGAGAGGTTTAGGGAGGGAATTCCAGAACTTGGTCCCAACAACAAACTCCATTCCTTAGTCATCAATCCCATCCCTCTCCCTGGCCACTGTCTGAGGCTAAACCAAACGTTCACAAACTTGGCGTCTTACTTGACCCCGAGATGAGCTTCCGACCATATACACGTTCCATCACTAAGTCCGCCTACTTCCACTTCCACAACATCGTCGACTCTGCCCCTGCCTCAGCTCATCCGCGGCTGAAACCTTCATCCATGCCTTTGTTACCTCTAGGCTTGACTATTCCAACACACTCCTGGCCGGCCTCCCACGTTCTACCCTCCGTAAGGTCATCCAAAACTCTGCTCCCGTGTCCTAACTCGCACCAAGTCCCGTTCGCCCATCACCCCCTGTGCTCTCTGACCTACATTGGCTCCCGGATAAACAACGCCTCGATTTTAAAATTCTCCTCCTTGTTTTCAAATCCGTCCATGGCCTCGTCCCCTCCCTATCTCTGTAACCTCCTCCAGCCCCACAACCCTCCGAGATCTCTGCGCTCCGCCAATTCTGGTATCTTGAGCATCCCCGATTTTAATCACTCCACCATTGGCGGCCGTGCCTTCAGCTGCCTGGGCCCTAAGCTCTGGAATTCCCTCCCTAAACCTTGTTACCTCTCTTTCCTCCTTTGAGTCGCTCCTTAAAACCTCTCCATCTGGGTCACAGAGCAGCAGCCTCCAGGTGATATCAACCGGACAACTTGCTCTTATTTGGGGTTTTCCCGTGAAAGGTCTTGAAGTGGTTAAGTGGCCGTTTGTTGGGCCTGAGGAGGAACAGGAAGGGACTTGTCTGCAAGCGAAAGGGGTAGGATTTGAGGGGATAGAGAATTGTGTAGCACAACAATCTGTAACCTCTTGGCCTGGTATATCCCTCACTCCTCCATTACCATCAAGCCAGACGACCAACCCTGGATCAATGAGGAGTGTAGAAGAGCATGCCAGGAGCAGCACCAGGCGTACCTGAAGATGAGGTGCCAACCTGGTGAAGCTACAATGCAGGATCATCTCATGTTAATACTTGGATGGCTCGCGTGACCTGTGTCTGACTTACTGGGAGATTGCGGAGTTCATGGAGCTGGTAGTGTCAGGCCCAGCAGCTGCTGACTCTCCGACTGCACCATTTCGTATTCCGTAGGAATTCTTTAGTCTTTCCCACTCGAAGGCTTCAAGGAGGAGACGAGCAAAGAGGCCCAAGTAGCAGGTCAGGTCGGGGGCTGGGCGGCAATAGAAAATCTCCACTCAGCCCTCACTTGAACCGCCTGTTGGTGACGGGGCTGAGCGTGGGCCACACTTACACTGTACGTAAGGCCTTGCCGAGTGGCCTGGGGGGGTGGTGGGGGGGGCGGCCTCCTGTGATTTGGACGTGGAGAAGGCCTCAGTCTCTGCACACAATAATATGAGGCCTGTAGCATGTCAAGCAACCACGAGCCATGCCATTGGGCCCAGCAAGCTTTTTCAGCCAAAGTGGCAGCAGTCCAGTCGTGTTAGCTACGCAAGGGTCGGCCTACATCATCATTTACAGCCTGTATGGGGAGTTTATTTCCCAAATCTTTTTACAAGTGTCGCATTGTTCGTTTGTGCAACAGCCCAATCAAAATGTAATTATCGTAATCCTTGATTAAATTTCATGTGTGTCTGCAATTAGCATTTAATCGCACTGAGAGGCCAAGCCTCGTGCTTCAAGTCTCAGCGTTACCCAGTCAGATTGGATCTTTTAGCGAAACCTTCTAGTTATAATTCAGACAAGGGTCATAGCCCGCTTATAGGGATTAATTCCAGTTTTATTGAGGAAATCACAAGCCTTTGTTGGCCAGGGAAAGCCCAAATAAAACATCGAAATGAAAGTAAAATTTACAGGGTAAAAATTCTACTGTACGGGGAACGGCCTTTCGGAGTTCATTTTGAGAGAGGGCGCCCGATAATTATTCCCTCATTCAGTCAACGAGCCCTCCCCAGGTCCAAGCCCATTTGTCCTCATTTCACACTCACTCCACATTCTGAGAAAGAAAGATTTGCATTTATATAGCACCTTTCACGACCTTAGGACGTCCCAAAGTGCTTTACAGCCAATGAAGTACTTTTATGAAGTTGTAATGAGGGAAACGCAGCAGCCAATTTGCGCACAGCAAGCTCCCACAAACAGCAATGTGGTAATGTCGAGAAAATCTGTTTATTTAATGATGTTGGTTGAGGGATAAATATTGGCCAAGACACTGGACATAACTCCCTGCTCTTCTTCCAATATTACCGTGGGATCTTTTACTTCCACCTGAGAGGGCAGACGGGGCCTCTGTACTGCCCATCTGACAGTGCGGCGCTCCCTCAGTACTGCCCATCCAACAGTGCAGCGCTCCCTCAGTACTGCCCATCTGACAGTGCAGCGCTCCCTCAGTACTGCCTCTCCGACAGTGCAGCATTCCCTCAGTACTGACCCTCCGACAGTGCAGCGCTCCCTCAGTACTGCCTCTCCGACAGTGCAGCGTTCCTTCAGTACTGCCCCTCTGACAGTGCAGTGCTCACTCAGTATTGCCCCTCCGACAGTGCAGCGCTCCCTCAGTACTGCCCTTCTGACAGTGCAGCGCTCCCTCAGTACTGCCCCTCTGACAGTGCAGCGCTCCCTCAGTACTGCCCCTCCGACAGTGCGGCACTCCCTCAGTACTGCCCCTCTGACAGTGCAGCGTTCCTTCAGTACTGCCCCTCCGACAGTGCAGCGCTCCCTCAGTACTGCCCCTCTGACAGTGCAGTGCTCACTCAGTACTGCCCCTCCGACAGTGCAGCGCTCCCTCAGTACTGCCCTTCTGACAGTGCAGCGCTCCCTCAGTACTGCCCCTCTGACAGTGCAGTGCTCACTCAGTACTGCCCCTCCGACAGTGCAGCGCTCCCTCAGTACTACCCCTCCGACAGTGCCGCGCTCCCTCAGTACTGCCCATCTGACAGTGCAGCGCTCCCTCAGTACTGCCCATCTGACAGTGCAGCGCTCCCTCAGTACTACCCCTCTGACAGTGCAGCGCTCCCTCAGTACTGCCCATCTGACAGTGCAGCGCTCCCTCAGTACTGCCCCTCCAACAGTGCAGTGCTCCCTCAGTACTGCCCCTCCAACAGTGCAGCGCTCCCTCAGTACTGCTCCTCCAACAGTGCGGCGCTCCCTCAGTACTGCTCCTCTGACAGTGTAGTGCTCCCTCAACACTGCACTGGGAGTGTCGGCCTGGATTATAGAGCTCCTGTTTCTGGAGTGGGACTTGAACCCATGACCTTCAGGGGCGAGAGAGTGACCCACTGAGCCACGGATGACACCGTGAATGATTGTGTTGATGAAGAGCAGAGGAGTTCTCCCGGTGTCCTGCCCAACTTTACTCCCTTAAACCAACACCACCAGCAATCGAACGTTCATTCTCGCCACTGTTTGCGGGAGCTTGCTGTGCGCAAAATTGGCCGCTGTGTTTGTCTGCATAACCCTGACTGCCCTTCAAAAGTGAGTCATTGTCTGTGAAGGTCTGTGAGGCATTTTCTTGGCGTGACATGATTCTATATAAATATTATTTTCTATTAAAACATGCGTTATTGGTTGGGGACGGTTGGTGTACATTTTTCATTCAATGATTTACTGAGTCCTTTCCTGACTGCAATTCTCCATTGGTAGAGTGAGAGAGAGAGAGAGATGGAAAACTGGAGATGGAGTCAACCTGGATTGTAGTCATGCACCATCTGGCCAGCGTGGAGCCAAGGCAGAGTTTCACCAACAGGGAATGTGGTGTGAGAGTGTAAAGAAAAGAAAGACAGACAGACAGAAAGGCCCTTCTCTTGTTCCAATAGTGCCGTGGGATCTTTTACATCCACCTGAGAGGGCAGACAGGGCCTCGGTTTAACGTCTCATCCGAAAGTCAGCACCTCCAACAGTGCAGTGCTCCCTCAGTACTGCCCCTCCGACAGTGTGGCACTCCCTCAGTACTGCCCCTCCGACAGTGCAGCGCTCCCTCAGTACTGCCCCTCCGACAGTGCAGCGCTCCCTCAGTACTGCCCCTCCGACAGAGCGGCGCTCCCTCAGTACTGCCCCTCCGACAGTGCAGCGCTTCCTCAGTACTGCCCCTCCGACAGAGCGGCGCTCCCTCAGTACTGCCCCTCCGACAGTGCGGCACTCCCTCAGTACTGCCCCTCCAACAGTGCGGCTCTCCCTCAGTACTGCCCCTCCGACAGTGCAGCGCTCCCTCAGTACTGATGCTCCGACAGTGCGGCACTCTCTCAGTACTGCCCCTCCGACAGTGCAGCGCTCCTTCAGTACTGCCCCTCCCACAGTGCGGTGCTCCCTCAGTACTGCCCCTCCGACAGTATGGTGCTCCCTCAGTACTGCCCCTCCGACAGTGCAGCTCTCCCTCAGTACTGCCCCTCAGACAGTGCAGCTCTCCCTCAGTACTGCCCCTCGGACAGTGCGGCGCTCCCTCAGTACTGCCCCTCCGACAGTACGGCGCTCCCTCAGTACTGCCCCTCTGACAGTGCAGCGCTCCCTCAGTACTGCCCCTCCGACAGTGCAGCGCTCCCTCAGTACTGCCCCTCCGACAGTGCAGCGCTCCCTCAGTACTGCCCCTCCGACAGTGCGGCGCTCCCTCAGTACTGCCCCTCCGACAGTGCAGCGCTCCCTCAGTACTGCCCCTCCGACAGTGCAGCGCTCCCTCAGTACTGCCCCTCCGACAGTACGGCGCTCCCTCAGTACTGCCCCTCCGACAGTGCAGCGCTCCCTCAGTACTGCCCCTCCGACAGTGCGGCGCTCCCTCAGTACTGCCCCTCTGACAGTGCAGCCCTCCCTCAGTACTGCCCCTCCGACAGTGCGGCGCTCCCTCAGTACTGCCCCTCCGACAGTGCAGCGCTCCCTCAGTACTGCCCCTCCGACAGTGCAGCGCTCCCTCAGTACTGCCCCTCCGACAGTACGGCGCTCCCTCAGTACTGCCCCTCCGACAGTGCAGCGCTCCCTCAGTACTGCCCCTCCGACAGTGCGGCGCTCCCTCAGTACTGCCCCTCCGACAGTGCAGCGCTCCCTCAGTACTGCCCCTCCGACAGTGCGGCGCTCCCTCAGTACTGCCCCTCCGACAGTGCAGCGCTCCCTCAGTACTGCCCCTCCGACAGTGCAGCGCTCCCTCAGTACTGCCCCTCCGACAGTACGGCGCTCCCTCAGTACTGCCCCTCCGACAGTGCAGCGCTCCCTCAGTACTGCCCCTCCGACAGTGCAGCGCTCCCTCAGTACTGCCCCTCTGACAGTGCGGTGCTCCCTCAGTACTGCCCCTCCGACAGTGCAGCGCTCCCTCAGTACTGCTCCTCCGACAGTGCAGCGCTCCCTCAGTACTGCCCCTCCGACAGTGCAGCACTCCCTCAGTACTGCTCCTCCGACAGTGCAGCGCTCCCTCAGTACTGCCCCTCCGACAGTGCAGCGCTCCCTCAGTACTGCCCCTCTGACAGTGCGGTGCTCCCTCAGTACTGCCCCTCCGACAGTGCAGCGCTCCCTCAGTACTGCTCCTCCGACAGTGCAGCGCTCCCTCAGTACTGCCCCTCCGACAGTGCAGCACTCCCTCAGTACTGCTCCTCCGACAGTACGGCGCTCCCTCAGTACTGCACTGGGAGTGTCAGCCTAGATTATGGGCTGGAGTCTCTGGAGTGGGCCTTCAATCCACGACCTTCTGACTCAGGGGTGAGAGTGCGACCCACTGAGCCACGGCTGACACTTAACAAGAGCAGAGGATAGAATTCTGAGGATTAATTATGTGTAAAAAAAACTCCAACAACAACAAATGAACACACGCAGCTCACATTCTGACCCCATTCCACTTCCTCCGCTGGCGTTTGAGTTACAATTGGCAGCCACTTCAGCTTTGGCCTGTCTTGGGCCTAGTCCAGGCTTTACAAACTCTCACCATCACTTTATTGAGGCAGGCGCTGTCACATTTCAGTCAAAGATACCTGTGGAATACCAGCAGTGCAGTGCGAGATGCTTTGGGGCCTCACGGCTGAAGCTCGATATTCCCCAAGAAAGGAATTAAAGAGTGCTTTAGAATTAAATACCGAGGATTGAAGTTGGTGTGGCCATTATTATGATTGCAAGCCATTGCCTCACTGTTAACAATGGTACTTTAGCACATAAAACCTTTTTGGAATTCAATTGACTAACAATTGTCAGCTCCAGTTCTGTAATAGTCCTTTTAACAACATTACAAAAGCATTAGGAAAGAAATCTCATTTCATAATTATCTCTAGGCTTTATCCATTAATCAATTTTCAGGCTAGCAGAGGGCGGTACATAGAATCAAAGAGTTTCCTAAATAGTGCTAAGGGAGATTGATGTCCAAAATATAATGAGATTGAAAGGGTCTGCTTGTATTACCTCATCATCGCATTAAACCTGCAGCCAGGCATTGCGATACATATCTGTGTGTTTCAGCATTGTAGATAAACAATGGGCCAACGTGCTTCCAGGCTGGTTCTCAATATTTGATGCAAATAAAAGGTAAAATTGAAAGACCGTTCAGGGTGAGTAAATGATGTAGATGCAATGGGTGTGCGAGGGGCTTGATAGCAACGTGACAGCCATCTTGAAAGGTGAAGTATCCCAGTTTAGCAGCACCTTGCTAGATGTGATTGCACTGTGTTCAGCTCCACTAGCCATTCCTCAGATAATGAAGCACTCCACACACATGCATGCAGCAACATTCAGGTTCGGGCTGACATGTGACATTCGCGCCACACCAGTGCCAGGCAATGACCATCTCCAACTAGAGAGAGTCGAACCGCCTCTCCTTGACGTTCAATGGCATTACCATCACCGAATCCCCCACCATCAACGTCCTGGGGGGTCACCATCTCTCCGTACTGGCACTGGTTTTGTGCTCAAGTCTCTGAAGTGGGGCTCGAGTGCCACCCACAGAGCCACGACTATGACATTTCACCTCTGGCTACCAGAGCCAAGGTTGATACGTTGCTTTTTGATGAGCTGCGATCCACACGGTGTCACCAAGGGGCAGAGAAGGCACAAGGTGGAGGAAAGGGAATCGGTGGTCAACCTTGATGAGTGTGTCTCTGTTTAGCAATGGCTATGGAGACCCGCAGATGTAGATTCTGTTGCTGTGGCTCAGTGGGTAGCATACTTGCCTCTGAGTCAGAAGGTTGTGGGTTCAAGTCCCACTCCAGGCTGACGCTCCCAGTGCAATACTGAGGGAGTGCCGCACTGTCGGAGGTGCCGTCTTTCAGATGAGATGTTAAGCCGAGGCCCCGTCTGCTCTTTCAGGTAGATGTAAAAGATCCCATGGCACTATTTTGAAGAAGAGCAGCGGAGTTATCCCTGGGGCCAATATTTATCCCTCAACCAACATCACTAAAACAGATTATCTGGTCATTATCACACTGCTGTTTGTGGGAGCTTGCTGTGCACAAATTGGTTGCCGCGTTTCCCACATTACAACAGTGACTGCACTTTAAAAGTACTTCATTGGCTGTAAAGTGCTTTGAGACGTCCAGTGGTTGTGAAAGGCGCCATATAAATGTAAAACTTTCTTTTTCTTTTTAGAGAAGAGCTGGGGCGTTGTTGGTGGATGCTCAGCATCAAAGGACTGGAAGCAGAGGGAGAACAAGCATTGAACCTTCAGTGTTTCACAAATCCGCGTATGGTACAGTTAACGTGTGGAGGGAAGGCTGTCATTTACTCCACAAGTTGCCTTTAACAACTCCTTTAAAGTAGAACAACGCCCAAAGGTGCTTCTCAGATGAAAGAGGACGCTGAGCCTAAGAAGGAGATATTAGCAGCAGGTGGACCAAAAGCTTGGTCAATGAGGTGGGTTTTAAGGAGGGTCTGAAAGGAGCAAGGGATTAGGGAGGGACTTCCCGAGCCTGGGAGATGAGGTGGTTGATGGTATGGTCGCCAATGGTGGGTCGAAGGGAGGGGAGAGTGGATGAACAAGAGATAACTCACGCTCATTTTGATTCAGTCTAAACATTGCGAGCACTTTGTTGCTTCCCAGGAATAAATGAGCACATTGGGGTGGGAAAAGGCTATTCGGCCCAGCGAGCCCACCTACTCATGGGTTTTGGCATGTGTCCGATGGGCTGAATGGCCTCCACTTCCCCTCTACCATGACCCTCAACCACTTCTCTCTCCAGGAACACATCCAATTGCCTCTTAAACCAATCCATACTGTGCGCCTCAAAGTCCTTTTCCTTGAAACCTCTTCCACAACTCAATTGCCCTTTGGGTGAAATGGTTCCACTGTTCCTGCCACACCTCGATGTCCTCATCAATTAACGTGTCCCCCTGGTATGTGAACCCCATTCTGCAGGCCGAGAAGCCTGCCTGGAGTAGTTCTATCGGTCATTGCCGCCCAAACTATTGAGAGTTTAAATTCTCCCAATTAAAATGTTACAGGAAATATATTAGGCCACAAATCCAGGCCTATTGTCACAGAATCTCACAGCACAGAAGGAGGCCATTCGGCCCATCGTGCCTGTGCCGGCTCTTTGAAAGAGCTTGCCAATTAGTCCCACTCCTCTGCTCTTTCCCCATCGCCCTGTAATTTTCCCCTTCAAGTATTTATCCAATTCCCCTTTTGAAAGTTATTATTGAATCTTTTCACCGCCCTTTCAGGCAGCGCATTCCCGATCACAACAACTCGCTGCGTAAAAATAATTCTCCTCCTCTCCCCTCTGGTTCTTTTGCCAATTATCTTAAATCTGTGTCCTCTGGTTACCGACCCTCCTGCCACTGGAAACAGATTCTCCTTATTTACTCGATCTAAACCATTCATGATTTTGAACACCGCTATCAAATCTTCTTTTAACCTTCTCTGCTCTAAGGAGAACAACCCCAGCTTCTCCAGTCTATCCACATCACTGAAGCACCTCATCCCTGGAACCATTCCAGTAAATCTCCTCCGCACCCTCTCCAAGGCCGTGACATCCTTCCTAAAGTGTGGTGCCCAGAATTGGCCATGATACTCAGGCTGAGGCCTAACCAGAGATTGGGACAGGCTTTTATTTCATCAACAAGCAGCCTTTGAGCTTAAACCCTGGCTCAGAGGACGGCCAGACCATTCAAGGTCAACAGCGGCAGATTAATATTTCGGCCCAAGTCCCTGAAATGCTGAGGACATTGAGAAGTCAGCGGCGATCCCGGCGCAGTGAGCAGAGTTTACGAGAACGAGGCCAAACTACTGTGTTATCAGCATATTCGTCGCAGCTCAGCTGCACTCCATCTTCATGAGCGCTTGCCAATAGGAATAAATATTGTAGATTTAACTGCCACTTTTATTTCACTTGATATTTTGTGTATTGGATCGTGTTACATACATGTAGCTTAATGATAGATCCAACCGTGCGATTAATCCATTAACGAATCAATGAAAGCTAGAGACTTCCCTCCCAATTCATCTTGCCGCTTGAAGCAGGAGGAGGCAAGCAGCATTGATCTGTAGCAGGAGATAGATGGAGCAATAATAACAGAGGCGAGAGGTGATATTTGGTCTGAAGGTGTTGATGAATAAGCAGTCAGGAGCAACGAATGACCTGGCTAAACAAATGATGGCGGCCGGCCAGGGGAACAAATGCATTTGTTTTTAAGATGGGTGAAAGGAGAGTGGGACTTATTAAAAAAAAATGAAGGAGCGAGCGAGGCAGGGCCGTGACACTAGGGAGAGCGAAGCCATTGATTTATGTACCGCACTGACGTTTAGAAAATTCAATATTAACAGTGACAAACGAGGGGCGAATCCTGGCTGTGCGGCGTGCAGCTCGCCAGGCTGCAAAGGCAAGCGCCAAGGTCAGATGGAGAAGTCCAAAGCAAGCTAAAGGCTAGGGAAGAATCTGCCGCGGAGTATCGCGTGCTGTGACATGCTCAGGTGCATCTCCTATAAAGAAAAAAAAGCACCTGAAAGACAGACTTGCATTTCTTTAGCGCCTTTCGCCACCTCAAAATGTCCCGAAGCGCTTTACAGCCAATGAAGTACTTTTTGAAGTGCGGTCACTGTTGTAATGTAGGAAACGCGGCAAACAACTTGCGCACAGCAAGATCCCACAAACAGCAATGTGATAAATGACCAGATAATCTGTTTTATTGATGTTGGTTGAGGGATAAATATTGGCCCCAGGCCACCGGGGAGAACTCCCCTGCTCTTCTTCCAATAGTGGTTGTGGGATCTTTCACATCTACAAAAGAGAGCAGACGGGGCCTCGGTTTAAAGTCTCATCCGAAAGATGGCATCTCCAACAGTGCAATGCTCCCTCAGTACTGCCCCTCTGACAGTGCGACGCTCCCTCAGTACTGCCCCTCCGACAGTGCGGCGCTCCCTCAGTACTGCCCCTCCGACAGTGCAGCACTCCCTCAGTACTGCCCCTCCGACAATGCGGCGCTCCCTCAGTACTGCCCCTCCGACAGTGCAGCGTTCCCTCAGTACTGCACCTCCGACAGTGCGGCACTCCCTCAGCACTTCCCCTCCGACAGTGCGGCACTCCCTCAGTACTGCTCCTCCGACAGTGCAGCACTCCCTCAGTACTACCCCTCCGACAGTGCAGCACTCCCTCAGTACTGCCCCTCCGACAGTGCAGCGCTCACTCAGTACTGCCCCTCCAATAGTACAGCGCTCCCTCAGTACTGCCCCTCCGACAGTGCGGCGCTCCCTCAGTACTGCCCCTCCGACAGTGCGGCGCTCCCTCAGTACTGCCCCTCCAACAGTGCGACGCTCCCTCGGTACTGCCCCTCCGACAATGCGGCGCTCCCTCAGTACTGCACCTCCGACAGTGTGGCATTCCCTCAGCACTTCCCCTCCGACAGTGCGGCACTCCCTCAATACTGCTCCTCCGACAGTGCAGCGCTCCCACAGTACTGCCACTCCGACAGTGCAGCGCTCCCTCAGTACTGCTCCTCCGACAGTGCAGCACTCCCTCAGTACTACCCCTCCGACAGTGTAGCACTCCCTCAGTACTGCCCCTCCGACAGTGCGGCGCTCCCTCAGTACTGCCCCTCCAACAGTGCGGCGCTCCCTCGGTACTGCCCCTCCGACAGTGCGGCGCTCCCTCAGTACTGCACCTCCGACAGTGTGGCATTCCCTCAGCACTTCCCCTCCGACAGTGCGGCACTCCCTCAATACTGCTCCTCCGACAGTGCAGCGCTCCCACAGTACTGCCACTCCGACAGTGCAGCGCTCCCTCAGTACTGCTCCTCCGACAGTGCAGCACTCCCTCAGTACTACCCCTCCGACAGTGTAGCACTCCCTCAGTGCTGCCCCTCCGACAATGCGGCACTCCCTCAGTACTGCCCCTCCGACAGTGCAGCGCTCCCTCAGTACTGCCCCTCCGGCAGTGCGGCGCTCCCTCAGTACTGCCCCTCCGACAGTGCAGCTCTCCCTCAGTACTGCCCCTCCGACAGTGCAGCGCTCCCTCAGTACTGCCCCTCCGACAGTGCGGCGCCCCCTCAGTACTGCCCCTCCGACAGTGCAGCACTCCCTCAGTACTGCCCCTCCAACAGTGCAGCGCTCCCTCAGTGCTGCCCCTCCGACAATGCGGCACTCCCTCAGTACTGCCCCTCCGACAGTGCGGCACTCCCTGAGTACTGCCCCTCCGACAGTGCAGCGCTCCCTCAGTACTGCCCCTCCGACAGTGCGGCGCTCCCTCAGTACTGCCCCTCCGACAGTGCAGCTCTTCCTCAGTACTGCCCCTCCGACAGTGCGGCGCTCCCTCAGTACTGCCCCTCCAACAGTGCGACGCTCCCTCGGTACTGCCCCTCCGACAGTGCGGCGCTCCCTCAGTACTGCACCTCCGACAGTGTGGCATTCCCTCAGCACTTCCCCTCCGACAGTGCGGCACTCCCTCAATACTGCTCCTCCGACAGTGCAGCGCTCCCACAGTACTGCCACTCCGACAGTGCAGCGCTCCCTCAGTACTGCTCCTCCGACAGTGCAACACTCCCTCAGCACTACCCCTCCGACAGTGTAGCACTCCCTCAGTACTGCCCCTCCGACAGTGCGGCGCTCCCTCAGTACTGCCCCTCCAACAGTGCGGCGCTCCCTCAGTACTGCCCCTCCGACATTGCGGCACTCCCTCAGTGCTGCCCCTCCGACAATGCGGCACTCCCTCAGTACTGCCCCTCCGACAGTGCGGCACTCCCTCAGTACTGCCCCTCCGACAGTGCAGCGCTCCCTCAGTACTGCCCCTCCGACAGTGCAGCGCTCCCTCAGTACTGCACTGGGAATGTCAGTCCAGATTATGTGCTCAAGTCACTGGAGTGGGACTCAAACCCACGACCTTCTGACTCAGTCAAGTCAAAGATTCTCGGAACAAAGTATTTTTCAGTATTTATCATTTAAGTAAAAGACGGAGAGAACATTCTGCTGTCTTCCATTCGGGTGAAGACATTGGAGAGAATCATCTGACCAGCTATCGCTCTCCCGCTCTTGCACTGCCTGCTCCCTGGAGGACAGGGTATCACGTTGCCGAGGCACTGCTCATTTTGGTTTAAGCTGGGTATCACTTTACCAATCCTTAGCCTTTCTGAGAAGTCTGAGGCGGTTAGGCTGCATTTGCACTCTTGTGACTTCCCGTGGTATTACATTGAGTGTACAGCACAGAAACAGGCCATTCGGCCCCCCTGCTCCGTGCCGGTGTTTCTGCTCCACATGAGCCTCCTCCCACCCCTCCTCATCTCACCCTATCAGCATGTCCTTCGATTCCTTTCTCCCTCATGTGTTTATCCAGCTTCCCCTTAAATCCATCTACGTTATTCGCCTCAACCACTCTCTGTGGTAGCGAGTTCCACATTCTCACCACTCTCTGGGTGAAGAAGTTTCTCCTGAATTCCCTATTGGATTTATTAGTGACTATCTTATATTGATGGCCCCTAGTTCTGGTCTCCCCCACAAGTGGAAACATCTTCTCCTCGTCTGCCCTATCGAACCCTTTCATAATATTAAAGACCTCTATCAGGTCGCCCCTTAGTCTTCCTTTTTCTAGAGAAAAGAGCCCCAGCCTGTTCAGTCTTTCCTGATAGTTAGAACCTCAGCTGAATGAGATAGCCTAGTGGTTGTGGTACTGGATCAGCAACATGGAGGTTCCGGAGTTCAAATCTCCACCCAGGCAGGTTGAAATGGAACTGTAATTTGTGAAATGAACTTGTTGGGTTCCTTAATGTCCCTCGGGAAAGGGAACCTGCCACTCCTACCTGGGCCGGCCTACATGTGACTCCAGTACCACACGCTTGGCCAGCAGCTCTTACCTTGCTGCCGGGCCCCTTCAGAGCCGCCCCTGGTGCAAAGCTGTCCAACTGGCAAGAGAAGAGGAAATTGAAGTAAAACTTTAAGGAAGGCCTTAAAAAAAAGAAAGAGAATCCTGGGAATCTCTACCTAGCGGATCACCTTCCCCACACGGACTGCAGTGGTTCAAGAAGAAGGCCCAGCACCACCTTCTCAGGGGTGTTAGGGATGGCCAGCGACACCATGGGGGTGATTTTCATTCAGAAGTCGGTAAGGAGGCAGGACTGCAACTTTCGGGGTTGTAGTCCCGCCTCCATCGAGATGCGGCCAATCCACGCGATTTTAACTTGATTCACCTTGTTGAGCCCGCCCAGCGGGCTCAGCAGGCCAATTAAGGGCCACCCGGCAACAGGTGACGTCACAGACTGAAATTTCATCTGTCAAGAGATTTTGACAGATGAAATATCAGCGTTTCACAGCTGTTTGAAGCTATCAAACACTGACAGTCTGACTTCTAACCTGAGTCCTTCTCCACAGACTCAGTTAGAAATCTTTCCTGCACAGAAAGCTGAAGGCTGTCACTTTTGACAGTTCGCAGCCATTCTGCTTTCTGTGCCGGTGAGATGAGGGACTCCCGAGACCTAAAGGAAGGAAGGCTGAAAAGGTAAGAAAAGGTCATTTAAACTTCTTTAATCACTTTAGACACACCAAACACACTGACCTTTGCACTCATGCACACATCACTCACCTGAACACCGACATCTCGACCCCTCCAAGTCCTTCATCCCGACGGTCCACCTCCTCTAACTTGCCCTGGTTTGGAGCTGTCGGGAATCCCACAGTTCAAGCTTAAAAATAGGGATTAGGCTAAAAACTGCCTGTTAATTGGCAGTTAATTGGCACTAATCCCTTCCTGCCTCGGGTCGGCGGGTCCCAGTGCGGGGCGGGTACCCGCCTCCTTTGAAACTGGCATGGAGGCGGGTTGGGGGCGGGATGGGGTCGGGACCCCTGATTTCAGGACTTAAACCCCCCGCACGCCTCCAATCCCGACTCCACGGCCCAATGAAAATCGAGCCCCATGTGCCTCCCGTTTGTGACATTGGGCTGGGCTCCCCTCCCCCACCGTTGGTGGTGAGGCGAGGCGGTCCCAGCGTGAAGTGGGGGGGTGGTGGAGATTTGACGCCAAGGGGATTAGGTGTAAAATTGGACCCCTAGATCCTTTAGCCTCGGTCACACCCCTGAGCTATCTGAAGGCAGCAATGCTGACTGATGTGTGCAATGTGCAGTGTATCTCGACTATCCATCACTGCCTCGTTCCGGACCATAGTTAAAGGAAGAACTGTCTAAAGTGATGATGCTTTTCTTTGTGGGAGAATGTTAAAGATTATAATCCAGCATTTAAAATCCATTAACTGATTTCCCCAGCCTGGAACATTTTAAGAAGCGTGTTAAGGAGATTTGATGTTTGGTAAAGTAATTTTGATATCCAGCCTAGGTGGGCACAGAATATAAAGGGATTACTGTCGCTTTAAATCCCCTTATTCTGCTGTTGATTAAATACCAGAGTTAGGTTTACATTTAGACAATAGGATTTGGTTATGATGAGGCCCATTAAAGTCCTCAAGACATCTGCAAATCCAAATCGGATTCGATCCCACAAAAGGCTGTGCATGCTGGGGGTCAATTGGAATTTTCTAGACTGTGACTGCTCTTATTGAGTAAAGGGATTGAGGGATAGGAAGCAAAGCGGGTAGATTGAGTTGAGGTGCAGATCAGCCATGATCTAATTGAATGGCGGAGCAGGCTCGAGGGGCTGAATGGCCTCTTCCTGTTCCTGCCGTTTTCTGGATGGTTTCCTTTGACTTTAATTCATATATTGTTTAGGGTTTAAATTTATTCTTGGGATGTGGGCGTCGCTGGCAAGGCCGGCATTAATTGCCCATCCCTAGTGACCCTTGAGAAGGTGGTGGTGAGCCGCCGTGTTGAGCCGCTGCAGTCCGTGTGGTGAAGGTGCTCCCACAGTGTTGTTACGGAGGGAGTTCCAGGATTTTGCTTCTTTTAAGGCCTTCACTTGAAGGCCTTAGTCTCTCCTGAAAGCCTGGGCTTGGAGTTGATATTGCTGCCCATGACTGACTGAATGTATGCAGGATGTATCAGTACCATTCAGCCAGTACCTCCTGCTCAGGACCACCGGCCTCACCTGCCTAATCTGCTGCTGCTATCGATCACTCGATGGGAAGACCCGGGAGGGAGGTTGGAGCAGGACGGGAGGGGCCGATCGCAACGCCTGTGGGGTCGGGGGAGAATTCCTGTTTTACCGACAGGCAAGTGGCATTTCCTGGGCTGAGTGTGAATCTGAGCTAAGGATAAACAAGGCTCCAACTCTCGCTTGATCCTCGCTCCGACCCTCGCTCGATCCTCGCTCCAACCCTCACTCCGATCCTCGCTCCGACCCTCGCTCCGACCCTCGCTCCGATCCTTGCTCCTACCCTCGCTCCGACCCTCGCTCCGACCCTTGCTCGATCCTCGCTCCGATCCTCGCTCCGATCCTCGCTCCGATCCTCGCTCCGACCCTCGCTCTGACCCTCGCTCCGATCCTCGCTCCGATCCTCGCTCCGACTCTCGCTCCGATCCTTGCTCCGACTCTCGCTCTGATCCTCTCCGACTCTTGCTCCGATCCTCGCTCCGATCCTCGCTCCGACCCTCGCTCTGATCCTTGCTCCGACTCTCGCTCCGATCCTCGCTCCGACTCTCGCTCCGATCCTCGCTCCGACTCTCGCTCTGATCCTCTCCGACTCTCGCTCCGATCCTCGCTCCGATCCTTGCTTCAACCCTCTCCAACTTTCGCTCCGATCCTCACTCTGATCCTCGCTCCGACTCTCGCTCCGACCCTCGCTCCAACTCTCGCTCCGATCCTCGCTCTGACCCTCGCTCCGATCCTCGCTCCGATCCTCACTCCGATGCTCGTTCGATCCTCGCTCCGATACTCGCTCTGACTCTCGCTCCGACCCTCGCTCCGACTCTCTCTCCGACTCTCGCTCCGACCCTCGCTCCGACTCTCGCTCGATCCTCGCTCTGATCCTCGCTCCGATCCTCGCTCCGATCCTCGCTCCGACCCTCGCTCCGACCCTCGCTCCGATCCTCGTTCGATCCTCGCTCCGATCCTCGCTCCGATCCTCGCTCCGACCCTCGCTCTGACCCTCGCTCCGATCCTCGCTCCGATCCTCGCTCCGATCCTCGCTCCGACTCTCGCTCCGATCCTCGCTCCGACTCTCGCTCTGATCCTCTCCGACTCTCGCTCCAATCCTCGCTCCGATCCTTGCTTCAAACCTCTCCAACTTTCGCTCCGATCCTCACTCTGATCCTCGCTCCGACTCTCGCTCCAACCCTCGCTCCAACTCTCGCTCCGATCCTCGCTCTGACCCTCGCTCTGACCCTCACTCCGATCCTCGCTCCGATCCTCGCTCCGACTCTCGCTCCGATCCTCGCTCCGACTCTCGCTCTGATCCTCTCCGACTCTCGCTCCGATCCTCGCTCCGATCCTTGCTTCAACCCTCTCCAACTTTCGCTCTGATCCTCACTCTGATCCTCGCTCCGACTCTCGCTCTGACCCTCGCTCCAACTCTCGCTCCGATCCTCGCTCTGACCCTCGCTCCGATCCTCGCTCCGATCCTCACTCCGATGCTCGTTCGATCCTCGCTCCGATACTCTCTCTGACTCTCGCTCCGACCCTCGCTCCGACTCTCGCTCCGATCCTCGCTCCGATCCTCCTTCGATCCTCGCTCCGACTCTCGCTCCGACCCTCGCTCCGACTCTCGCGCCGATCCTCGCTCCGACTCTCGCTCCAACCCTCACTCCGACCCTCACTCCGATCCTCGCTCCGATCCTCGTTCGATCCTTGCTCCGACCCTCTCCGACTCTCGCTCCGATCCTCGTTCGATCCTTGCTTCGACCCTCGCTCCGACCCTCTCCGACTCTCGCTCCGATCCTCGTTCGATCCTCGCTCCAACCCTCGCTCCGATCCTTGCTCCGACCCTCTCTCCGACCCTCTCCGATCCTCGCTCCGACCCTCTCCGACTCTCGCTCCGATCCTCGCTCCAATCCTCGCTCCGACCCTCGCTCTGACCCTCGCTCCGATCCTCGCTCCGATCCTCGCTTCGACCCTCGCTCCGATCCTCGCTCCGATCCTCGCTCCGATCCTCGCTCCGACTCTCGCTCCGATCCTCGCTCCGACTCTTGCTCCGACCCTCGCTCCGATCCTTGCTTCAACCCTCTCCAACTTTCGCTCCGATCCTCACTCTGATCCTCGCTCCGACTCTCGCTCCGACCCTCGCTCCAACTCTCGCTCCGATCCGCGCTCTGACCCTCGCTCTGACCCTCGCTCCGATCCTCGCTCCGACTCTCGCTCCGATCCTCGCTCCGACTCTCGCTCCGATCCTCGCTCCGATCCTCAAACAAGCGTGCTAAGCTTGAATAAAGGAGACTATGAAGGTATGAGAGCGGAATTGAGTAGAGTGGATTGGGAAAACAGATTAAAGGGTAAGACGATACATGGTCAGTGGTGTACATTTAAGGAGTTATTTTACAACTTCCAAAAAATATATATTCCACTGAGAAGAAAAGGGTGTAAAAGAAAAGACAGCCATCTGTGGCTAAGTAAAGAAATTAAGGATAGTATTCGACTAAAAACAAGGGCATATAAGGTAGCCAAATCTAGTGGGAGGATAGAGGATTGGGAAAACTTTAAAAGACAGCAAAAAATAACAAAAAGATTGATTAAGAAAGGGAAGATAGATTATGAAAGTAAATTAGCAAAAAATATAAAAACAGATAGTAAGAGTTTTTATAGTTATATAAAAAGAAAAAGGGTGGCTAAAGTAAATGTTGGTCCCTTAGAGGATGAGACCGGGAAATTAATGGTGGGAAATATGGAGATGGCAAAAACACTGAATGAATATTTTGTATCAGTCTTTACAGTAGAGGACGCTAAGAATGTCCCAACACTGGACAAACAGGGGGCTATAGGGGGGGAGGAGCTAGACACGATCAAAATCACTAAGGAAGTGGTACTCGGTAAAATAATGGGACTCAAGGCGGATAAATCACCTGGACCTGATGGCTTACATCCTAGGGTCTTGAGAGAAGTGCCGGTAGGGATTGTGGATGCATTGGTAATAATTTTCCAAAACTCCCTGGACTCAGCAAAGGTCCCGGCAGACTGGAAAACTGCTAATATAACACCCTTATTTAAAAAGGGCAGTAGACAGAAGGCTGGAAACTATAGACCGGTTAGCCTAACATCTGTGGTAGGTAAAATTTTGGAGTCCATTATTAAGGAGACAGTAACAGGACATTTGGATAAACATAATTTAATAGGACAAAGTCAGCATGGTTTTATGAAGGGGAAGTCATGTTTGACAAATTTGCTGGAGTTCTTTGAGGAAGTAACATATAGGGTGGATAAAGGGGAACCAGTGGACGTAGTGTATTTAGATTTCCAAAAGACATCTGACAAGGTGCCACACAAAAGATTATTGCTTAAGATAAAAAAAATCACGGGATTGGGGGTAATATTCTGGCATGGATAGAGGACTGGCTATCTAACAGAAGGCAGAGAGTTGGGATAAATGGTTCATTCTCAGACTGGCAATCAGTAACTAGTGGTGTTCCGCAGGGGTCAGTGCTGGGTCCCCAACTCTTTACAATCTATATTAACGATTTGGAGGAGGGGACCGAGTGTAACATATCAAAGTTTGCAGATGATACTAAGATGGGAGGGAAAGTAGTGAGTGAGGAGGACATAAAAAACCTGCAAGGGGACATAGACAGGCTAAGTAAGTGGGCAGAGATTTGGCAGATGGAATACAATACTGGAAAGTGTGAGGTTATGCACTTTGGCAGGAAAAATCGTAGAGCAAGTTACTATCTTAATGGCAAGAAACTGGAAAGTACTGAAGTACAAAGGGATCTGGGGGTCCTGGTGCACGAAACTCAAAAGGTTAGTATGCAGGTGCAGCAAGTGATTAAGAAGGCCAATGGAATGTTGGCTTTCATTGCTAGGGGGATAGAATATAAAAATAGGGAGGTATTGCTTCAGTTGTACAAGGTATTGGTGAGACCGCACCTGGAATACTGCATACAGTTTTGATGTCCATACTTAAGAAAAGACATACTTGCTCTCGAGTCAGTACAAAGAAGGTTCACTCGGTTAATCCCGGGGATGAGGGGATGGACATATGAGGAGGGGTTGAGTAGATTGGGACTCTACTCATTGGAGTTCAGAAGAATGAGAGGCGATCTTATTGAAACATATAAGATTGTGAAGGGGTTGGATCGGGTGGATGCGGGGAGGATGTTCCCGATGATGGGTGAAACTAGAACTAGGGGGCATAGTCTTAGAATAAGGGGCTGCTCTTTCAAAACTGAGATGAGGAGGAACTACTTCACTCAGAGGGTGGTAGGTCCATGGAATATGCTGCCCCAAAAAGCTGTCGAAGCTACATCATTACATAAATTTAAAACAGAAATAGACAGTTTCCTAGAAGTAAAGGGAATTAAGGGTTACGGGGAGCGGGCAGGAATTTGGACATGAGTCTAGGTTCGGATCGGTCATGGCCCTGTGGGTAGCGGAGCGGGCCCAGAGGCCGTGTAGCCTGATCCTGCTCCTATTTCGTGTGTCTAATTCTGTTAGATTCAGGAGATGGTTCTGTGATAGTAGATTGGCAGTTAGGATCAGATCAGCCATGATCTTATTGAATGGCGGAGCAGGCTCGAGGGGCCGATTGGCCTACTCCTGCTCCTATTTCTTATGTTCTTATGGTGGCCACAAATCCTGCCCCTCTCAACAGGAACTCATTCAACCCCTCGAGCCTGTTACAGAGGAAGAGGAGGAGGCCATTCAGCCCCTCAAGCCTGTTATACAGGAACAGGAGGTGGCCATTCAGCCCCCTCGAGCCTGTTACAGAGGGACAGGAGGAGGCCATTCACCCCCTCAAGCCTGTTACACAGGAACAGGAGGAGGCCATTCAGCCCCCTCGAGCCTGTTACACAAGAACAGAAGGAGGCCGTTCAGCCCCTCGAGCCTGTCACACAGGAACAAGAGAAGGCCATTCAGCCCCTCGAGACTTACACAGGAACAGGAGGAGGCCATTCAGCCCCTCGAGCCTGTTACACAGGAACAGGAGGAGGCCATTCAGCCCCTCAAGCCTGTTACACAGGAACAGGAGGAGGCCATTCAGCCCCTCGAGCCTGTTACACAGGAACAGGAGGAGGCCATTCAGCCCCTCGAGCCTGTTACACAGGAACAGGAGGATGCTGTTCAGCCCCTCGAGCCTGTTACACAGGAACAGGAGGAGGCCATTCAGCCCCTCGAACCTGTTACACAGGAACAGGAGGAGGCCATTCAGCCCCTCGAGCCTGTTACATAGGAACAGGAGGAGGCCATTCAGCCCCTCTGGCCTGTTACACAGGAACAGGAGGAGGCCATTCAGCCCCTCTGGCCTGTCCCGCCATTCAATTAGTTCATGGCTGATCCATATCTTAACTCCATCTACCCACCTTGGTTCTGTAAAACGTACCTAACAAAAATCTATCAATCTCAGTTTTGAAATTTTCAATTGACCCCCAGTCTCAACAGCTTTTTGGGGGAGAGAGTTCCAGATTTCCACTGCCCTTTGTGTGAAGAAGTGCTTCCTGACATCACCCCTGAACGGCCTGGCTCTCATTTTAAGGTTCTGCCCCCTTGTTCTGGACTCGGGGTCGGGGTCAGTTGCACGAGCAAAGAAAATGCGTCTTAAAAGAAATACCTATATTATTATGTATATAATTCAGCTGTTGTAAGACCAGGCTGACAATTACATGACCAAAGGAGAGGAATTACTGCTGTCCCAGATCAGTTCTCTCCACAGCCCCTACACCCTGAGGCTGAATGGAACTGAGGTCCAATCAGTTTTACATCTCCAGTTAATTTTGTCGGAAGCAAGCCGGCAATGCATCATGGGGCAGATGTCCCTGAAGGTGACCCCTTCGCCAACCTGACAACACGATACATAATCTTTAATAAAGTCGCTATCTTGTCTGCTCGGCCTGTCCCCGCCTGTGATTAACGGCGGCCTCAGCTCAGTTAGCTGTCTCTTCGCTTCACCCTGACACAGTGGATGAAACAATTATCCCAGCTTATCGGGCGCTGCAGCCAGTACTGCGCCAGGCCAAGACTTCCTGCAGGAGGAGACTGTGGATCAAAACTAACAGGCCCAACAGCGAAACGAGCTTCGGGAACGGGCTGGAAGACAGATTGCCCATCCCAGCATCCATTGCAGGCTCTTACATCATCATGGCAGGCAGTAATTCCGTTCATTCCGATCATTCCGATCATCCGGCATCTCCTCGCAGTGAGAAAGGATGTTAGATCTCATTACTTACCGCAAAACACAAGCTTTAACCCAAAGGGACTGTACGGACCTCAACAGTTGTTTTTACAATGCCGATCGGGGCAGTTGAAGCATCTTAAATAATGTGTTTTCCCTCCAACAACAGCCACAACTTGCATTTATATAGCGCCTTTAACGTAGTAAAACGTCCCAAGGTGCTTCACAGGAGCATAAATCAGACAAAATTTGACACGGAGCCACATAAGGAGATATTAGGGCAGGTGACCAAAAGCTTGGTCAAAGAGGGAGGTTTTAAGGAGCGTCTTAAAGGAGGCGAGGCGGAGAGGTTTAGGGAGGGAATTCCAGAGCTTAGGGCCCAGGCAGCTGAAGGCATGGCTGCCAATGGTGGAGCGATGGAAATTGAGGGATGTTCAAGAGGCCAGAATTGGAGGAGCGCAGAGATCTCGGAGGGTTGTAGGGCTGGAGGAGGTTACAGAGATAGGGAGGGGCGAGGCCATGGAGGGATTTGAAACTTTTAAAATTGAGGCATTGCCGGAGCAGGAGCCAGTGTAGAAAAATGTTATGAACGAGTTTACAGCCAAAAGCGGGATCTGTACTGAAGACAGGAACTCCCTGAAACACACCACCTTCAGGGAGTGGGTGTGCAGAATGTTTCTGGAATTCAAGAACAAAGAAAGACTTGCATTTCTATAGCACCTTTCACAACCACCGGACGTCCCAAAGCACTTTACAGCCAATAAAGTACTTTTTGAAGTGTAGTCACTGTTGTAATGTGGGAAACGCAGCAGCCAATTTGTGCACAGCAAGCTCCCGCAAACAGCAATGTGATAATGACCAGGCAATCTGTTTTTTCGTGATATTGGTTGAGGGATAAATATTGACCCAGGACACCGGGGAGAACTCCCCTGCTCTTCTTCGAAATAGTGGCCATGTGATCTTTTTACATCCACCTGAGAGGGCAGACAGGGACTCGGTTCAACGTCTCATCAGAAAGATGGCACCTCTGACAGTGCAGCACTTCCACAATACTGCCCCTCCAACAGTGCAGCATTCCCTCAGTACTGCCCCTCCGACAGTGCAGTGCTCCCTCAGTACTGCCCCTCCGACAGTGCAGCACTCCCTCAGTACTGCCCCTCCGACAGTGCAGCGCTCCCTCAGTACTGCCCCTCCAACAGTGCAGCATTCCCTCAGTACTGCCCCTCCGACAGTGCAGTGCTCCCTCAGTACTGCCCCTCCGACAGTGCAGCACTCCCTTAGTACTGCCCCTCCGACAGTGCAGCGCTCCCTCAGTACTGCCCCTCTGACAGTGCAGCCCTCCTTCAGTACTGCCCCTCTGACAGTGCAGCCCTCCCTCAGTACTGCCCCTCTGACAGTGCAGCCCTCCTTCAGTACTGCCCCTCCGACAGTGCAGTGCTTCCTTAGTACTGCACTGGAGTGTCAGCCCAGCTTTATGTGCTCGAGTCGCTGGAGTGGGACCTGAACACACGAGCTTCCTGTTACACAGGCTTCGTAATTCCTCTCACGCAACTCTGGCTCCTTAACCTGCCTGACGACCGCAAGCATCGAAAGTCTGTTCTCAGGCCCCCCATTACTGAAAAAGATCGCTGGTATTTTCGGTTAACTTCCTGTTTCCCAGGATGAGTAGCGAAGTTCAGACATCATTCGCTCCCAGTCCCTCAGCACAAAGAGATCAGATCGGTTGGTGATAGGAGAAGGTATTAACTATTCGTTCTGTACCTGGGGTACCGTCCCCCCGACCCGCACACCCCTGCCCTGCCCCCACTGCTCTATGTGTGGTGGGATCTTTACCTCCACACGGCAGCCAATTTGCGCACAGCAAGCTCCCACAAACAGCAATGAGGTAATGACCAGATCATCTGTTTTGGTGGTGTAGGTTGAGGGTTACAAAATATTGGCCAGGACACTATGAAGAACCCCCAGCGATTTTTCAATAGTGCCGTGGGATCTTTTACACCCACCTGAGAGAGCAGACGGAGCCTCGGTTTAACGTCTCATCCGAAAGACGGCACCTTCGACAGTGCAGCACTCCCTCAGCACTGCACTGGGCGTGTCAGCCCGCAATATGTGCTCAATCTCTGGAGTGGAGAAGGAGATGGAGTGAAGTGTGGTGCAGTGATTGTAGGAGGGTGAAGGGAATCGAGGGAGAGGAGAATTGTGAGTGGTGAGGCTGGAGGTGTGAGCAGAGAGTGTGAGCAGAGAGTGTACAGAGTGTGAGTAGAGAGTGTGAGCAGAGAGTGTGAGCAGAGTGTGAACAGAGAGTCTGAGCAGAGCGCGTGATCAGAGTGTGAGCAGAGAGTGTGAGCAGAGAGTGTACAGTGTGAGTAGAGAATGTGAGCAGAGAGTGTGAGCAGAGTGTGAACAGAGAGTGTGAGCAGAGCGCGTGAACAGAGTGTGAGCAGAGAGTATGAGCAGAGTGTGAACAGAGTGTGAGCAGAGAGCATGAGCAGAGAGTGTGAGCAGAGTGTGAGTAGAGAATGTGAGCAGAGTATGAGCAGAGTGTGAACAGAGAGTGTGAGCAGAGCACGTGAACAGAGTGTGAGCAGAGAGCGTGAGCAGAGTGTGAGCAGTGTGAGCAGAGAGCGTGAGCAGAGAGCATGAGCAGAACACATGAGCAGAGAGTGTGAGCAGAGCGCGTGAACAGAGTGTGAGCAGAGCACGTGAACAGAGAGTGTGAGCAGAGAGTGTGAACAGAGAGTGTGAGCAGAGAGTGAGAACAGGATTTTTACCTTGACAACTCTGGTGAGGTCATTGAATTTCTTTCAGCAGTTCAGCCACCTCCTGGGAGCTAAGCTCCCGGCATTGACCTTTTCCCACTGGCGGTGGAGGTGTTACATGGAAGACTCTCAAACTTCATATCTGAACTCAACCAGGTCCGGTCGCTGCCTTTCGGCCACTATCATTGGCTCGCTCCATAACTCCAGCGGAAGTCTGGCCGATCGGCACGAAAACAAGGCCAAGGACGGCATGGGCAGGGGCGGGGTCAGGGTCAGGGGCGGGGGTGGCGCGCAGATACACCGGGTCCTGACCTTCACCGGGGGAATCCCAGTAGGCCTCGTAAGACCTGAGGCCTGTAGCCTTGGCCTTCCTGCACTGGGAGTCTCCGTTTCCCCTCGGCCTAGTGAGGGATCCAAGTGCAAGATCAGAAGCTGGTAATCCCAGCCAGAAGTAGGCCCCATCAGAGGGGGTCCTGCCCGGGGGAGCGGGGGGGGGGGATTTCAAAGACGAAGAATATTATTTCCTGTCAGAAATATTTTGCATCGGGGCACTTACACTTACAAAGGAGACAGACTGGGGTCTTGGGGTGGAGGTGGCGGGGGGGAGGCCCGGCATACAATATGGACTCCTAGTGCCACGATCGCCTGCCAACCCCAAGGCGCCCTCCCACTGACCCCGCTAGCTCCATAGTGCGTGTTCGAAGGAGCGCTATGCAGACTCCGAATCAGTGGGACGGCGCTTTCAGCGAACCGCCTCCTCCCCCACCCTGTTTTATTTGTTCCAACATTAGACCTGCTGCGTGCGTTAGACACAGTTGGAAGCGGCTAAATGTCGGCTGGGGTGTTAAGTGCCACTAAAAGACAGGTTGTTACGGGAAACGGGCCTTGCAGGTAGGCCTCGAAGTAGCAGCCGGGCGACGCGGGGCTGGTAAACACGTTCAGACTGGAATCGGCACGCTCCTTAGCAACGCTCTCGCTTTAGATCCCTCCCGCCCCGCTTTGTCCAGATATGACCTCAGAAAAAAGTCATTATATGAAAAAAAATGATAAATGCAGTTTGGCATGACATAAAGCAAAATCCACACTTTGAGCTTTGTAATGGAGTTCGTATCAGATCACCACAGTCGAATGTGGAGCCGTAATCATGTCTCATAGGGTAGTAAAATCAGCCAGCCGTGTCAAGATGATGAACTAGATTGTCCTGAGATACTCCTGCTGTCTGTCAGAGATATCACCTTCAGTGGAATGCTCATCTGGCGATAGAGTGTGATTTATCGAAGGTCAGGCCTGCAATGCGAGTTCTGCGAGGCAGGACTGGGCAACGGAGATAATTGGCTGAACAGAAATGGCCTTGCGACAAGAGTTCAGGGTCTGACTGAAACCAGTAATAGATTGGAAGCTGCTCATTCTCATTGTGAGGCTCTGCAAGGTTGTGTTAAATAAGACGACTAGAATTGATGTGGGGAGAGTGAATTAACAGCAAAGGGTGAGCACAAACCCGAATAATGTGGAGCACTCGGTTAACGAGTGAGTGTCCAGATCATTGATGGATGTTTTTCCCGCTCAACTATATTTATGACCTTTTCTTGTCATATGACTCCTTCATAAATCATGCCGGCTGGTCTAATTAAATGTTGCCTCCTCGTGACTTCTCCATTCGAAATCCATGGAACCTAATCTAATCAGCAAGAAACACAGAGCAACACAGCTATCAATTAGCGTATTTTAGCCAGTACATGCCAAGTACAATCTGTGTATTGAGACACCAGACAATCTATCCCTGTGTCTGACCTGTATTTTTAATAGTCTGATATAATTTAGCAGAAAATGTTTCTACAGCGTGGAACATTGCACATCAATGACTTGCGTCTGAGGTTAGCTGGTTTGAAAGGAATCTTTCCCAACACGTCACAAGCTAAGCTTAGAAAACTTGCATTTCTATAGCGCCTTTCACCACCTCAGGACGTCCCAAGCGCTTCACAGCCACTTTGAAGTGTAGTCACTGCTGCAATGCAGGAAAAGCAGCAACCAATTTGCGCACAGTAAGCTCCCACAAACAGCAATGTGATAATGACCAGATAATCAGTTTTAGTGATGTTGGTTGAGGGATAACTATTGGCCCCAGGACACCGGGGAGAACTCCCCTGCTCTTCTTCGAAAAGTGCCTTGAGATCTTTTACCTCCACCTGAGAGAGCAGACGGGGCCTCGGTTTAATGTCTCATCCGAAAGACGGCACCTCCGACAGTGAGTGCTCCCTTAGTACTGCCCCTCTGACAGTGCAGCACTCATCAGTACTGCCCCTCCAACAGTGCAGCACTCCTTCAGTACTGCCCCTCCAACAGTGTGGCACTCCCTCAGTACTTCCCCTCAGACAGTGCAGCACTCCCTCAGTACTGCCCCTCCAACAGTGCAGCACTCCTTCAGTACTGCCCCTCCAACAGTGTGGCGCTCCCTCAGTACTGCCCCTCCAACAGTGCAGCACTCCCTCAGTACTACCCCTCCAACAGTGCGGCACTCCCTCAGTACTGCCCCTCTGACAATAGAAACATAGAAGATAGGAGCAGGAGTAGGCCATTCGACACATCAAGCCTGCTCCGCCATTCAGTGAGATCATGGCTGATCATCCAAATTCAGTACCCTGTCCCTGCTTTCACAGAATCACAGAATCACAGAAACCCCACAGTGCAGATAGAGGCCATTTCGGCCCATCGAGCCTGCACCGACACATATCCCACCCAATTCCCCGCAACCCCTACACCAACACATATCCCACCCTATCCCCGTAACCCCACGTATTTAATCCCCCGAACACTAAGGGTCAATTTATCATAGCCAATCAACCTAACCCGCACATCTTTGGACTGTGGGAGGAAACCGGAGCACCCGGAGAAAACCCACGCAAACACGGGGAGAATGTGCAAACTCCACACAGACAGTCGCCCGAGGCCGGATTCGAACCCGGGTCCCTGGCGCTGTGAGGCAACAGTGCTAACCACTATGTCACCGTGCTCCCCATAGTCCTTGATCCCTTTAGCCTTAAGAAATATATCTAACTCCTTCTTGAATATATTTAATGAATTGGCCTCAACTGCCTTGTGTGGTAGAGAATTCCACAGGTTCACCACTCTCTGGGTGAAGAAATTACTCCTCATCTCTGTCCTAAATGGCTTACCCCTTATCCTTAGACTGTGACCCCTGGTTCTGGACTCCCCCGCCATCAGGAACATCCTTCCTGCATCTAGTCTGTCTAGTCCTGTTAGAATTTTATAAGTTTCAATGAGATCCCCTCTCATTCTTCTAAACTCTAGCGAATATAAGCCTAATTGACCCAATCTCTCCCAATGCAGCACTCCCTCAGTACTGCCCCTCTGACAGTGCAGCACTCCCTCAGTACTGCCCCTCTGACAGTGCGGCTCTGCCTCAGTACTACCTCTCCGACAGTGCAGCACTCCCTCAGTACTGCCCCTCTGACAGTGCAGCACTCCCTCAGTACTGCCCCTCTGACAGTGCAGCACTCCCTCAGTACTGCCCCTCTGACAGTGCAGCACTCCCTCAGTACTGCCCCTCTGACAGTGCAGCACTCCCTCAGTACTGCCCCTCTGACAATGCAGTGTCCTTCGTACTCCACTGGGAGTGTCGGCCTGGTCAAGTCTCTGGAGTGGGACTATGAAACCACGACTTTCTGGTTCAGACATGAGAGTGCCACCTACTGAGCTGACAGCTAATTTGTTTAATTTGTTTCTATTGCCTCAGTCAGTGTATCAGTGATCAATTAATCTCTTCTTTTAAATGAATGGCCTGGATTCTTGAGCTCGGGCGACTGGTTGACAATCTAATTAAGAGGCCCACTGATGAAGGAATTGATGAGATGGGAAGCGAGGGGCTCCTCTAAGGTTGGAATTCAGTGTTTGAAGGAGATGTCGGGGGTGGTGGGGTCGAAGCCCATCCCTCTAGTCCCCTAACGCGCCCATTGAAGCCCATTTCTCTAGTCCCCTAACTCTCCCATTGAAGCCCATTCCTCTAGTCCCCGAGCTCTCCCATTGCAGCCCATCCCTTAGTCCAACTGCCCTCCCATCGAAGCCCATCCCTCTTGTCTCCTAACTCTCCCATCGAAGCCCACCCCTCTAGTCCCCTAACTCACCCATCGAAGCCCACCCCTCTCGTCCCCTAACTCTCCCATCGAAGCCCATCCCTCTAGTCCCCTAACTCACCCATCGAAGCCCACCCCTCTCGTCCCCTAACTCACCCATCGAAGCCCATCCCTCTAGTCCCCTAACTCTCCCATCGAAGCCCATCCCTCTCGTCCCCTAACTCGCCCATCGAAGCCCATCCCTCTCGTCCCCTAACTCTCCCATCGAAGCCCATCCCTCTAGTCCCCTAACTCACCCATCGAAGCCTATCCCTCTTGTCCCCTAACACTCCCATCGAAGCCCATCCCTCTCATCCCCTAACTCATCCATCGAAGCCCATCCCTCCAGTCCCCTAACTCTCCCATCGAAGCCCATCCCTCCAGTCCCCAAACTCTCCCATTGAAGCCCATCCCTCTCGTCCCCTAACTTACCCATCGAAGCCCATCCGTCTTGTCCCCTAACTCACCCATCGAAGCCCATCCCTCCAGTCCCCTAACTCTCCCATCGAAGCCCATCCCTCTCGTCCCCTAACTCACCCATCGAAGCCCATCCCTCTCATCCCCTAACTCTCCCACCGAAGCCCATCCCTCCAGTCCCCTAACTCTCCCATCGAAGCCCATCCCTCTCGTCCCCTAACTTACCCATCGAAGCCCATCCCTCTGGTCCCCTAACTCTCCCATCGAAGCCCATCCCTCTAGTCCCCTAACTCTCCCATCGAAGCCCATCCCTCTCGTCCCCTAACTTACCCATCGAAGCCCATCCCTCTAGTCCCCTAACTCTCCCATCAAAGTCCATCCCTCTAGTCCCCTAACTCTCACATCGAAGCCCATCCCTCTAGTCCCCTAACTCACCCATCGAAGCCCATCCCTCTCGTCCCCTAACTCACCCATCGAAGCCCATCACTCTCGTCCCCTAACTCTCCCATCGAAGTCCATCTCTCTCGTCCCCTAACTCTCCCATCGAAGCCCATCCCTCTAGTCCCCTAACTCACCCATCGAAGCCCACCCCTCTCGTCCCCTAACTCACCCATCAAAGCCCATCCCTCCAGTCCCCTAACTCTCCCATCGAAGCCCATTCCTGTAGTCCCCTAACTCTCCCATCGAAGCCCATTCCTCCAGTCCACTAACTCTCCCATCGAAGCCCATTCCTCCAGTTCTATAACTCACCCATCGAAGCCCATCCCTCTAGTCCCCTAACTCGCCCATCGAAGCCCATCCCTCTCGTCCCCTAACTCTCCCATCGAAGCCCATCCCTCTAGTCCCCTAACTCGCCCATCGAAGCCCATCCCTCTCGTCCCCTAACTCACCCATCGAAGCCCATCCCTCTCGTCCCCTAACTCACCCATCGAAGCCCACCCCTCTCGTCCCCTAACTCGCCCATCGAAGCCCATCCCTCTTGTCCCCTAACTCACCCATCGAAGCCCATCCCTCTAGTCCCCTAACTCTCCCATCGAAGCCCATCCCTCTAGTCCCCTAACTCTCCCATCGAATCCCATCCCTCTAGTCCCCTAACTCACCCATCGAAGCCCATCCCTCTCGTTCGCTAACTCGCCCATCGAAGCCCATCCCTCTCATCCCCTAACTCTCCCATCGAAGCCCATCCCTCCAGTCCCCTAACTCTCCCATCGAAGCCCATCCCTCTCATCCCCTAACTCTCCCATCGAAGCCCATCCCTCTGGTCCCCAAACTCTCCCATCGAAGCACATCCCTCTAGACCCCTAACTCACCCATTGAAGCCCATCCCTCTAGTCCCCTAACTCTCCCATCGAAGCCCACCCCTCTCGTCCCCTAACTCGCCCATCGAAGCCCATCCCGCTAATCCCCTAACTCTCCCATCGAAGCCCATCCCTCTAGTCCCCTAACTCTCCCATCGAAGCCATCCCTCTCGTCCCCTAACTCACCCATCAAAGCCCATCCCTCTAGTCCCCTAACTCTCCCATCGAAGCACATCCCTCTCATCCCCTAACTCTCCCATCGAAGCCCATCCATCTCGTCCCCTAACTCACCCATTGAAGCCCATCCCTGTAGTCCCCTAACTCTCCCATCGAAGCCCACCCCTCTCGTCCCCTAACTCTCCCATCGAAGCCCATCCCGCCAGTCCTCTAACTCACTCATCGAAGCCCATCCCTCTCGTCCTCTAACTCTCCCATCGAAGCCCATCCCTCTCGTCCCCTAACTCACCCATCGAAGCCCACCCCTCTAGTCCCCTAACTCACCCATCGAAGCCAACCCCTCTCGTCCCCTAACTCTCCCATCGAAGCCCATCCCTCTAGTCCCCTAACTCACCCATCGAAGCCCACCCCTCTTGTCCCCTAACTCACCCATCGAAGCCCATCCCTCTAGTCCCCTAACTCTCCCATCGAAGCCCATCCCTCTCGTCCCCTAACTCGCCCATCGAAGCCCATCCCTCTAGTCCCCTAACTCACCCATCGAAGCCCATCCCTCTTGTCCCCTAACTCTCCCATCGAAGCCCATCCCTCTCGTCCCCTAACTCTCCCATCGAAGCCCATCCCTCTAGTCCCCTAACTCACCCATCGAAGCCCATCCCTCTTGTCCCCTAACTCTCCCATCGAAGCCCATCCCTCTCATCCCCTAACTCAGCCATCGAAGCCCATCCCTCCAGTCCCCTAACTCTCCCATCGAAGCCCATCCCTCTTGTCCCCTAACTCTCCCATCGAAGCCCATCCCTCTCATCCCCTAACTCAGCCATCGAAGCCAATCCCTCTTGTCCCCTAACTCACCAATCGAAGCCCATTCCTCCAGTCCCCTAACTCTCCCACCGAAGCCCATCCCTCCAGTCCCCTAACTCTCCCATCGAAGCCCATCCCTCTCGTCCCCTAACTTACCCATCGAAGCCCATCCCTCTGGTCCCCTAACTCTCCCATCGAAGCCCATCCCTCTAGTCCCCTAACGCTCCCATCGAAGCCCATCCCTCTCGTCCCCTAACTTACCCATCGAAGCCCATCCCTCTAGTCCCCTAACTCTCCCATCAAAGTCCATCCCTCTAGTCCCCTAACTCTCCCATCGAAGCCCATCCCCCTAGTCCCCTAACTCACCCATCGAAGCCCATCCCTCTCGTCCCCTAACTCACCCTTCGAAGCCCATCCCTCTCGTCCCCTAACTCTCCCATCGAAGCCCATCCCTCTCGTCCCCTAACTCACCCTTCGAAGCCCATCCCTCTCGTCCCCTAACTCTCCCATCGAAGCCCATCCCTCTAGTCCCCTAACTCAACCATCGAAGCCCACCCCTCTCGTCCCCTAACTCACCCATCGAAGCCCATCCCTCCAGTCCCCTAACTCTCCCATCGAAGCCCATCCCTCCAGTCCCCTAACTCGCCCATCGAAGCCCATCCCTCCAGTCCCCTAACTCTCCCATCGAAGCCCATCCCTCTAGTCCACTAACTCTCCCATCGAAGCCCATCCCTCTAGTCCCCTAACTCTCCCATCGAAGCCCATCCCTCCAGTCCCCTAACTCTCCCATCGAAGCCCATTCCTCTAGTCCCCTAACTCTCCCATCGAAGCCCATTCCTCTAGTCCACTAACTCTCCCATCGAAGCCCATTCCTCCAGTCCTATAACTCACCCATCGAAGCCCATCCCTCTAGTCCCCTAACTCGCCCATCGAAGCCCATCCCTCTCGTCCCCTAACTCGCCCATCGAAGCCCATCCCTCTTGTCCCCTAACTCACCCATCGAAGCCCATCCCTCTAGTCCCCTAACTCTCCCATCGAAGCCCATCCCTCTAGTCCCCTAACTCTCCCATCGAATCCCATCCCTCTAGTCCCCTAACTCACCCATCGAAGCCCATCCCTCTCGTTCGCTAACTCGCCCATCGAAGCCCATCCCTCTCATCCCCTAACTCTCCCATCGAAGCCCATCCCTCCAGTCCCCTAACTCTCCCATCGAAGCCCATCCCTCTCGTCCCCTAACTCTCCCATCGAAGCCCATCCCTCTCGTCCCCTAACTCACCCATCGAAGCCCATCCCTCTCGTCCCCTAACTCACCCATCGAAGCCCACCCCTCTCATCCCCTAACTCGCCCATCGAAGCCCATCCCTCTTGTCCCCTAACTCACCCATCGAAGCCCATCCCTCTAGTCCCCTAACTCTCCCATCGAATCCCATCCCTCTAGTCCCCTAACTCACCCATCGAAGCCCATCCCTCTCGCTCGCTAGCTCGCCCGTCGAAGCCCATCCCCCTCATCCCCTAACTCTCCCATCGAAGCCCATCCCTCCAGTCCCCTAACTCTCCCATCGAAGCCCATCCCTCTGGTCCCCTAACTCTCCCATCGAAGCCCATCCCGCTAGTCCCCTAACTCTCCCATCGAAGCCCATCCCTCTAGTCCCCTAACTCTCCCATCGAAGCCATCCCTCTCGTCCCCTAACTCACCCATCAAAGCCCATCCCTCTAGTCCCCTAACTCTCCCATTGAAGCCCATCCCTCTCGTCCCCTAACTCTCCCATCGAAGCCCATCCATCTCGTCCCCTAACTCAACCATTGAAGCCCATCCCTGTAGTCCCCTAACTCTCCCATCGAAGCCCACCCCTGTCGTCCACTAACTCTCCCATCGAAGCCCATCCCTCGAGTCCCCTAACTCACTCATCGAAGCCCATCCCTCTCGTCCTCTAACTCTCCCATCGAAGCCCATCCCTCTCGTCCCCTAACTCACCCATCGAAGCCCACCCCTCTAGTCCCCTAACTCACCCATCGAAGCCCACCCCTCTCATCCCCTAACTCTCCCACCGAAGCCCATCCCTCTAGTCCCCTAACTCACCCATCGAAGCCCACCCCTCTTGTCCCCTAACTCACCCATCGAAGCCCATCCCTCTAGTCCCCTAACTCTCCCATCGAAGCCCATCCCTCTCGTCCCCTAACTCACCCATCGAAGCCCATCCCTCTCGTCCCCTAACTCTCCCATCGAAGCCCATCCCTCTAGTCCCCTAACTCACCCATCGAAGCCCATCCCTCTTGTCCCCTAACTCTCCCATCGAAGCCCATCCCTCTCGTCCCCTAACTCATCCATCGAAGCCCATCCCTCCAGTCCCCTAACTCTCCCATCGAAGCCCATCCCTCCAGTCCCCAAACTCTCCCATTGAAGCCCATCCCTCTCGTCCCCTAACTTACCCATCGAAGCCCATCCCTCTTGTCCCCTAACTCACCCATCGAAGCCCATCCCTCCAGTCCCCTAACTCTCCCATCGAAGCCCATCCCTCTCGTCCCCTAACTCACCCATCGAAGCCCATCCCTCCAGTCCCCTAACTCTCCCACCGAAGCCCATCCCTCCAGTCCCCTAACTCTCCCATCGAAGCCCATCCCTCTCGTCCCCTAACTTACCCATCGAAGCCCATCCCTCTGGTCCCCTAACTCTCCCATCGAAGCCCATCCCTCTAGTCCCCTAACTCTCCCATCGAAGCCCATCCCTCTCGTCCCCTAACTTACCCATCGAAGCACATCCCTCTAGCCCCTAACTCTCCCATCAAAGTCCATCCCTCTAGTCCCCTAACTCTCCCATCGAAGCCCATCCCTCTAGTCCCCTAACTCACCCATCGAAGCCCATCCCTCTCGTCCCCTAACTCACCCATCGAAGCCCATCCCTCTCGTCCCCTAACTCTCCCATCGAAGCCCATCTGTCTCGTCCCCTAACTCTCCCATCGAAGCCCATCCCTCTAGTCCCCTAACTCACCCATCGAAGCCCACCCCTCTCGTCCCCTAACTCACCCATCGAAGCCCATCCCTCCAGTCCCCTAACTCTCCCATCGAAGCCCATCCCTCTAGTCCCCTAACTCGCCCATCGAAGCCCATCCCTCCAGTCCCCTAACTCTCCCATCGAAGCCCATCCCTCTGGTCCACTAACTCTCCCATCGAAGCCCATCCCTCTAGTCCCCTAACTCTCCCATCGAAGCCCATCCCTCCAGTCCCCTAACTCTCCCATCGAAGCCCATTCCTCTAGTCCCCTAACTCTCCCATCGAAGCCCATTCCTCTAGTCCACTAACTCTCCCATCGAAGCCCATTCCTCCAGTCCAAAAACTCACCCATCGAAGCCCATCCCTCTAGTCCCCTAACTCGCCCATCGAATCCCATCCCTCTCGTCCCCTAACTCTCCCATCGAAGCCCATCCCTCTAGTCCCCTAACTCGCCCATCGAAGCCCATCCCTCTCATCCCCTAACTCACCCATCGAAGCCCATCCCTCTCGTCCCCTAACTCGCCCATCAAAGCCCATCCCTCTCATCCCCTAACTCTCCCATCGAAGCCCATCCCTCCAGTCCCCTAACTCTCCCATCGAAGCCCATCCCTCTGGTCCCCTAACTCTCCCATCGAAGCCCATCCCTCTAGACCCCTAACTCACCCATTGAAGCCCATCCCTCTAGTCCCCTAACTCTCCCATCGAAGCCCATCCCTCTCGTCCCCTAACTCGCCCATCGAAGCCCATCCCGCTAGTCCCCTAACTCTCCCATCGAAGCCCATCCCTCTAGTCCCCTAACTCTCCCATCGAAGCCATCCCTCTCGTCCCCTAACTCACCCATCGAAGCCCATCCCTCTCGTCCCCTAACTCTCCCATCGAAGCTCATCCATCTCGTCCCCTAACTCACCCATTGAAGCCCATCCCTGTAGTCCCCTAACTCTCCCATCGAAGCCCATCCCTCGAGTCCCCTAACTCTCCCATCGAAGCCCATCCCTCGAGTCCCCTAACTCTCCCATCGAAGCCCATCCCTCTAGTCCCCTAACTCACCCATCGAAGCCCATCCCTCTCGTCCCCTAACTCGCCCATCGAAGCCCATCCCTCTGGTCCCCTAACTCTCCCATCGAAGCCCATGCCTCACGTCCCCTAACTCACCCATCGAAGCCCATCCCTCTTGTCCCCTAACTCTCCCATCGAAGCCCATCCCTCTAGTCCCCTAACTCACCCATCGAAGCCCAGCCCTCTAGTCCCCTAACTCTCCTATCGAAGCCCATCCCTCTAGTCCCCTAACTCACCCATCGAAGCCCATCCCTCTAGTCCCCTAACTCACCCATCGAAGCCCATCCCTCTAGTCCCCTAACTCTCCCATCGAAGCCCATCCGTCTCGTCCCCTAACTCTCCCATCGAAGCCCATCCCTCTAGTCCCCTAACTCACCCATCGAAGCCCACCCCTCTCGTCCCCTAACTCACCCATCGAAGCCCATCCCTCCAGTCCCCTAACTCTCCCATCGAAGCCCATCCCTCTAGTCCCCTAACTCGCCCATCGAAGCCCATCCCTCCAGTCCCCTAACTCTCCCATCGAAGCCCATCCCTCTGGTCCACTAACTCTCCCATCGAAGCCCATCCCTCTAGTCCCCTAACTCTCCCATCGAAGCCCATCCCTCCAGTCCCCTAACTCTCCCATCGAAGCCCATTCCTCTAGTCCCCTAACTCTCCCATCGAAGCCCATTCCTCTAGTCCACTAACTCTCCCATCGAAGCCCATTCCTCCAGTCCAAAAACTCACCCATCGAAGCCCATCCCTCTAGTCCCCTAACTCGCCCATCGAATCCCATCCCTCTCGTCCCCTAACTCTCCCATCGAAGCCCATCCCTCTAGTCCCCTAACTCGCCCATCGAAGCCCATCCCTCTCGTCCCCTAACTCACCCATCGAAGCCCATCCCTCTCGTCCCCTAACTCGCCCATCAAAGCCCATCCCTCTCATCCCCTAACTCTCCCATCGAAGCCCATCCCTCCAGTCCCCTAACTCTCCCATCGAAGCCCATCCCTCTGGTCCCCTAACTCTCCCATCGAAGCCCATCCCTCTAGACCCCTAACTCACCCATTGAAGCCCATCCCTCTAGTCCCCTAACTCTCCCATCGAAGCCCATCCCTCTCGTCCCCTAACTCGCCCATCGAAGCCCATCCCGCTAGTCCCCTAACTCTCCCATCGAAGCCCATCCCTCTAGTCCCCTAACTCTCCCATCGAAGCCATCCCTCTCGTCCCCTAACTCACCCATCGAAGCCCATCCCTCTCGTCCCCTAACTCTCCCATCGAAGCTCATCCATCTCGTCCCCTAACTCACCCATTGAAGCCCATCCCTGTAGTCCCCTAACTCTCCCATCGAAGCCCATCCCTCGAGTCCCCTAACTCTCCCATCGAAGCCCATCCCTCGAGTCCCCTAACTCTCCCATCGAAGCCCATCCCTCTAGTCCCCTAACTCACCCATCGAAGCCCATCCCTCTCGTCCCCTAACTCGCCCATCGAAGCCCATCCCTCTGGTCCCCTAACTCTCCCATCGAAGCCCATGCCTCACGTCCCCTAACTCACCCATCGAAGCCCATCCCTCTTGTCCCCTAACTCTCCAATCGAAGCCCATCCCTCTAGTCCCCTAACTCACCCATCGAAGCCCAGCCCTCTAGTCCCCTAACTCTCCTATCGAAGCCCATCCCTCTAGTCCCCTAACTCACCCATCGAAGCCCATCCCTCTAGTCCCCTAACTCACCCATCGAAGCCCATCCCTCTAGTCCCCTAACTCTCCCATCGAAGCCCATCCGTCTCGTCCCCTAACTCTCCCATCGAAGCCCATCCCTCTAGTCCCCTAATTCTCCCATCGAAGCCCATCCCTCTCGTCCCTTAATTCTCCCATCGAAGCCCACCCCTCTCGTCCCCTAACTCACCCATCGAAGCCCACCCCTCTCGTCCCCTAACTTACCCATCGAAGCCCATCCCTCTCGTCCCCTAACTCACCCATCGAAGCCCACCCTGATGCGCTATCAACAACACCAAAGACTACGAGATGGACTTATATGAAGTAGGCTTTTATTGACTAAGAACTGGAGCATGCCTCTGCTAGTGAATCCATCCTAAGAGCTCCCGGGGGAAGGGTGGTGAGTCACCTTTATACCCGGGCTTAGGGGTGGAGCCAGGGGTGGAGACATGCCCGGACTTGTACAGAGTTAACAGTGGTTTACCACACTGACATGTACAGGGTTAACAGTGGTTTACCACATTCACCCCTCGTTTAAAAAAGAGTCCGGCGGGGTGAAGTGTTTCTAAAGTTCGTATACGAAAGTCTCTCCGGGGGTCTTGTCTGCCGTAATGATCTTCGTGGTGCCGGTTGCGGTGGTTCTTTGCCCACGGCCGCTTCTCGCGTGGGACGGAGCACTGGCGTGTCGTCCTCTCGGGGTAGGGATGGCACCGGCATGTCGTCAGTTCGTGGTAGACACCCCGGTGGTGCGTCGTGGGTAGTGGTGGTGGGTGGAGGTAGTGGATGGTGATCGATGGTGTTTCGGGTGGTACCTGAGGGTGCGAGGTCTCGAATTGAGACTGTGTCCTCCCGCCCGTCAGGATACGCCACGTAGGCGTACTGTGGGTTGGCGTGGAGGAGGTGAACCTTTTCGACCAGGGGGTCCGTCTTATGGCTCCTCACGTGTTTCCTTAGCAAGACGGGTCCCGGAGACGTCAGCCATGGCGGTAGTGATGTCCCCGAGGTGGATTTCCTGGGGAAGACGAACATCTTCTCGTGAGGGGTGGCGTTTGTGGCAGTACAGGGCAGTGATCGTATGGAGTGGAGCGCATCGGGGAGGACATCTTGCCAGCGGGAGATTGGGAGGCCCTTGGATTTTAGGGCGAGCATGGCGGTCTTCCACACCGTTGCGTTCTCCCTCTCTACCTGTCCGTTACCCCGGGGGTTGTAGCTGGTAGTCCTGCTCGTGGCTATGCCCTTCTCGAGCAGGTACTGGCGCAGCTCGTCGCTCATGAGCGACGAGCCCCTGTCGCTGTGGATGTAATTGGGGAAGCCAAATATGGCGAACAGGTCGTTGAGGCACCTGATGACTGTGGCGCTGGTCATGTCCGGGCAGGGGATGGCGAAGGGGAAACGGGAGCACTCGTCAATAATATTGAGGAAGTACGTGTTGCGGTCAGAGGAGGGAAGGGGCCCCTTGAAATCGACGCTGAGACGTTCGAAGGGGTGGGTGGCTTTAATCAGGTGTGCCCTGTCTGGCCTATAAAAATGCGGTTTGCATTCGGCGCAGACCTGGCAGTTCCTGGTCATGGTCCTGACCTCCTCGATGGAGTAAGGCAGGTTACGAGCTTTAATAAAGTGGAAGAACCTGGTGACCCCCGGGTGGCAGAGATCATTGTGGAGGGTCCGTAGCCTATCGACTTGTGCGTTGGCACTTGTCCCACGGGATAGGGCGTCTGGGGGCTCATTAAGTTTCCCGGGCCGGTATAAGATATCGTAGTTGTAGGTGGATAACTCGATCCTCCACCGCAATATCTTATCATTTTTGATTTTCCCCCTTTGTCTGTTGTTAAACATAAATGCTACTGACCGTTGGTCAGTGAGCAGGGTGAAACGTTTACCGGCCAGGTAATGCCTCCAGTGCCATACAGCCTCCACTATCGCCTGGGCCTCCTTCTCGACTGAGGAGTGTCGAATTTCGGGGCCCTGGAGGGTCCGTGAAAAGAAGGCCACGGGTCTCCCCGCCTGGTTAAGGGTTGCGGCTAGGGCGAAGTCAGATGCATCGCTCTCCACTTGGAAAGGGATGGACTCATCCACTGCGTGCATTGTGACCTTCGCAATGTCCTCTTTTATGAGGGTGAAGGCCGCACAGGCCTCTGCCGTCAGGGGGAAGGAGGTTGACTTGATGAGGGGCCGGGCTTTGTCCGCATAGTTGGGCACCCACCGGTCGTAGTAAGAGAAGAACCCTAGGCATCTCTTCAGGGCTTTTAGGCAGTGGGGGGGGGGGGGGTAGTTCCAGGAGGGGGCGCATTCGGTCGGGGTCGGGGCCGATGACTCCGTTTTCCACCACGCAGCCAAGAATAGCGAGGCGCGCGGTGCGGAACATACATTTTTCTCTGTTGTATGTCAGATTCAGCCGTTGGGCCATACGGAGGAATTTTTCTAGGTTGGCGTCGTGGTGCTGCCGGTCATGGCCGCAGATGGTGACGTTGTCTAGATAGGGGAAGGTGGCCTGCAGCGCGTTCTGGTCAACCATCTTATCCATCTCCCTTTGGAAGACCGAGACCCCGTTGGTGACGCCGAAGGGGACTCGGAGGAAGTGGTAGAGGCGACCGTCAGCCTCGAAGGCCGTGTACTGGCGGTCCTCAGGCCTGATGGGGAGCTGGTGGTATGCCGACTTCAGATCAATCGTCGAGAATACCCGATATTGTGCCATCTGGTTGACCATGTCAGATATGCGGGGAAGTGGGTATGCGTCTAATTGCGTGTATCGATTGATCGTCTGGCTGTAATCAATAACCAGGCGCTGTTTTTCGCCGGTCTTTACTACCACCACTTGGGCTCGCCATGGGCTGGTGCTGCCCTCGATAATCCCTTCCCTCAGGAGTCTTTCTACTTCTGATTTAATAAAGCTCCTATCCCCGGCACTGTACCGCCTGCTTTTAGTAGCAATTGGCTTGCAGTCTTTGGCGAGGTTAGCGAACAACTGGGGGGGTTTGACCTTCAGGGTGGACAGGCTGCATACTTTGCGCGGCGCCGTGTTTAAATTCTGCCGGCTGCAGACTGTAAGTGGGGGCAGGGGCCCGCCATATGCCATCGTGACGCTCTCCAGATGGCACTGGAAGTCTAATCCTAGCAGTACGGGAGCGCAGAACTGTGGCAGGACGAGGAATTTAAACTCTCTGTACTCCACGCCGTTCACTGTCAGAGTCGCTACACAGTAGCCGCCGACGTCCGCCGTATAGGACTTTGAGGCCATATAGACCTGGTGGCGTGTGTGCATAACCGATAGGGAGTAGCGTTGCACCGTGTCGGGGTGGATGAAGCTCTCCGTGCTTCCGCAGTCGAAAAGGCAATTTGTGGCATGGCCATTTACCTTTACGTTCATCATGGACCTGGCTAGTTGATGGGGCCTAGATTGGTCCAGGGTGATGGAGGCCATCGTCGAGGTCGGTGGGTCGCTGTAGTATTCGCCCGCGCCGGGGGCCTGGTCCCGGAATGGTGTCCAAGATGGCGGCTCCCCCTCGGCTGGTGGTGCCCAAAATGGCGGCCCGCACGGCTCACACGTGGTTGGTGGGGTCCAAAATGGCGGCCTGTACGGTTCACATGCGGCGCTGCTGGAATTGGGGGTCGATTTCGCCCTGCACACTCTCGCGTAGTGGCCTTTCTTGCCGCATTTGGAGCAGGTCGCGTCCTTTGCTGGGCATTGCTGTCTGGGGTGCTTGGCCTGGCCGCAGAAGTAGCATTTCTGGCCTCTGGTCATTGCAGCTGTAGTTGGGCTGCTGGCGGCTTGTGGCCTTACCGGGTCCCAAGATGGCTGCTCCCGTGGCATCCACGTGGCCATCCGGTCGGGGGGTAGGCGTCCATGTTCTGGAGGGCCACGTCTAGCGAGTTAGCGAGGGCCACCGTCTTCTGCAGGTCGAGCCCCCTCTGTTCCAGCAGCCTCTGCCGAGTATAGTTGGACCTGATGCCGGCTACGTAGGCGTCTCGGATCAGGTCTTCCGTGCATTCCTTGGCCGTCACCGCTTTGCAATTACAGTCCCGGCCGAGGACTCTCAGTGCCAGTAAATATTCGGCGCCCGATTCCCCGGGGCGCTGTTTTCGGGTAGCCAGGAGGTGTCTGGCGTAGACCTCGTTAACAGGCCTCACGTATTGTTCCTTTAGCGTCGCAATGGCGGCCGCGTAAGTAGTGGTGTCTCGGATGATCGAGTAGACTCGGTGGCTCACCCATGAGTTCAAGACAAGCTGTTTCGCGTCATCTGTAGTGACGGTAGTGCTGGAGGCCTCCAGGAAGGCTTCGAAACAGCTCAGCCAGTGTTCAAAGTTATTGGCTGCATCTGCTGCTTGAGGATCCAGGTCTAAACGTTCCGGCTTCAAGATTTGCTCCATGTCGAAAATTAGTCAATAAAGTTGATGCGCTATCAACAACACCAAAGACTACGAGATGGACTTATATGAAGTAGGCTTTTATTGACTAAGAACTGGAGCATGCCTCTGCTAGTGAATCCATCCTAAGAGCTCCCGGGGGATGGGTGGTGAGTCACCTTTATACCCGGGCTTAGGGGTGGAGCCAGGGGTGGAGACATGCCCGGACTTGTACAGAGTTAACAGTGGTTTACCACACAGACATGTACAGGGTTAACAGTGGTTTACCACACACCCCTCTCGTCCCCTAACTCTCCCTTCGAAGCCCATCCCTCTCATCCCTTAACTCACCCATCGAAGCCCATCCCTCTCATCCCCTAACTCTCCCATCGAAGCCCATCCCTCTCGTCCCCTAACTCTCCCATCGAAGCCCATCCCTCTCGTCCCCTAACTCACCCATCGAAGCCCATCCCTCTCGTCCCCAACTCACCCATCGAAGCCCACCCCTCTCGTCCCTTAACTCACCCATCGAAGCCCACCCCTCTCGTCCCTTAACTCACCCATCGAAGCCCATCCCTCTTGTCCCCTAACTCACCCATCGAAGCCCACCCCTCTCGTCCCTTAACTCACCCATCGAAGCCCATCCCTCTTGTCCCCTAACTCACCCATCGAAGCCCACCCCTCTCGTCCCTTAACTCACCCATCGAAGCCCATCCCTCTCGTCCCCTAACTCACCCATCGAAGCCCATCCTTCTAGGCCCCTAACTCTCCCATTGAAGCTCCTCCAATTCTGGCCTCCTTTGCATCCCCGATTTCCTTCACTCTGCCACTGGCAGCCATGCCTTAAACTGCCAAGGCCCTAAGCTGTAGAATTCCCTTTCTAAACCGCTCCGCCTCTCTCTCCTCCTTTAAGATGCTCCTTACAACCTCTCTCTTTGACCAAGCTTTTGGTCGTCTGTCTTTGGCCCGGTGCCTGAATTACGCTCCTGTGCAGCGCCTTGGACGTTTTACTATGTTAAAGGTGCTATATAAATGCAAGTTGTTGCTGTTCTTATTGAACTCTTCACCCGGTATGCAGATGGTAAGAATATTGCTGAGACCAGGTCTCAGTGCAGTCCAAGGGGAGTGCCACCCCCTTTCTTGTGCTTTAGCATCAAGCTCGCTGTGTTGATGAGACTTTTTGTTATTTGTGTATCCACTCGTGCGTAGGATGGCTGGGTGTCTGTGACAGAGAACAGCGACGGTGTAACTAGGGCCTGCCGCATATTTGGAAACAGCAATCGCTACAGTTCATTGTGACTGCAGAGCTGATTGAACGTCACCGCCTCGGGGTGTAATATAACTAGTTATATTCAAACAACAGCGTGTCAAATCAACTCCCATCATTCTTACCCTGTGCAACTCAAGTCTCCCTCAATTTCAGAGGAACAGGAGGAGGCCATTCAGCCCCTCGAGCCTGTTCCCCCATTCAATTAGATCATGGCTGATCTGTATCTCACCTCCATCTACCCACCTCAGTTCTGTAACCCTTAATACCCTTACCCAACAAAAATCTATTGATCTGAGTTTTGAAATTTTCAACGGATTCCCAGCCTCAACAGCTTTTTTGGGGAGTTCCAGATTTCCACCACCCTTTGTGTGAAGAAGTGCTTCCTGACATCACCCCTGAACGGCCTGGCTCTAATTTTAAGGTTCTGCCCCCTTGTTCTGGACTCCCCCCACCAGAGGAAATAGTTTCTCTCTCTCTACCCTCTCAACTCCTTTAATCATCTTAAACACCTCGATTAGATCACCCCTTAACTGTCTAATCTCGAAGTAACCAGGCCCAGTCTGTAGTCGCGCACTGATGCTTCTCTCCTGGCCCAGGTTGTTTGAATTTCAGATGATTGTCTGTGTGGGTGGGACTACGTGGGGTGGGGTGGCGAGTGCCAATGCTGAACCCCCCTATTGTTTGGGGCTGCGCCCCATTTCCTTCTGCGACGGCGGGCTGGTGGCCAATTCACACCACCGCCCTCCCCCTCCCCACCCACCGCCCCTCCCCCTCCCCACCCGCCGCCCCTCCCCACCCACCGCCTCTCCCCCTCCCCACCCGCCGCCTCTCCCCCTCCCCACCCGCCGCCCTCCCCCTCCTCACCCGCCGCCCCTCCCCCTCCCCACCCGCTGCCCATCCCCCTCCCCAACCGCCGCCCCTCCCCCTCCCCACCCGCCGCCCCCCTCCCCACCCACCGCCCCTCCCCCTCCCCCTCCCCACCCGCTGCCCCTCCCCCTCACCCGCCGCCCCTCCCCCTCCGTCGCCCTCCCCCTCCCCACCTGCCGCCCCTCCCCCTCCCCACCCGCCACCCCTCCCCCTCCGTCGCCCTCCCCCTCCCCACCCGCCGCCCCTCCTCCTCCCCACCCCTCCCCCTCCGCCCCTCCCCCTCCCCACCCGCTGCCCCTCCCCCTCCCCACCCGCCGCCCCTCCCCACCCACCACCCATCCCCCTCCCCACCCGCCGCCCCTCCCCCTCCTCACGCTCCCAAACATTCTGCCTTTCAGGTGGCAGCTCAAAGTGCAAACAAAAAATAATTGGCCGCACTGTGGCAACATATCGAAGACGTTCTTCATCCCTGGTGGCATCATGGTGCGACTGCCCACCCCTCCCCCTCCTCCTCCGCTTCCTCCACCCTCCGATTCCTCCGCCCTCCGTGCCCCAGCACTCCTCCGTCCACTCCCCCCTCCGAGTTTCGAAGGAGCAATCTACAGAACAGCAAAGATGCATTTAAGGGGAAGCTCAATAAACACATGAGGGAGAAAGGAATAGAAGGATATGGTGATAGGGTGAGATAAAGAGGGGTGGGAGGAGGCTCGTGTGGAGCATAAACACCGGCACGGAGCAGTGGGGCTGAATGGCCTGTTTCTGTGCTGTAAAATTAGATGTAATATTAATACCCCAGACTGCAACTGCAGCAGAAAATAGGTTGAGGAAAGTGTGTTTACGACGGGATTATTGGTCAGTTACTTTTAGACTGTTTATACGGGTCTAATTAAATCTTCTAAAGCATTCGAACACATAAGACACGCACATTAGGATGAGTTACTGTGAGAGAACATGATGCATCACCCCAGCCACCTTGCTCACTCCGCAAGAAAAAAAAACTGTCTAGACAGGTGGCTGTGTGTAATGGAGTAGCTGAGTCAGTGATTGGGCAGCAGTGCTAACCTTTGACCTCGCTAGATGTCCCACGTCCAGCACAGCCAGTGACCTCACTGAAGAAGAGAGAAAGAAAGAAGGAAATAAGGAGATGGGCTCTGCATTGGCGAGTGTCTCTCCCAGCGGTTGCTCACTGGGCCGCACTCTCTCACCTCTGAGTCTGAAGGTTGTGGGATCAATCCCCACTCCAGAGACTTGAGCCACATAACCCAGGCTGACATTCCCAGTGCAGCACCGAGGGAGTGCTGCACTGTCGGAGGTGCCGTCTTTCGGATGAGGCGTTAAACAGAGGCTCTGTCTGCCCCCTCAGGTGGATGTAAAAGATCCCACGGCCACTCTTGGAAGAAGAGCAGGGGAGTTCTCCCCGGTGTCCTGGGACCAATATTTATCCCTCAACCAACATCACTAAAACATATTAACTGGTCATTTATCACATTGCTATTTGTGGGAGCTTGCTGTGTGCAAATTGGCTGCCGCGTTTCCCACATTACAACAGTGACTGTGCTTCATTGGCTGTGAAGCTCTTTGGGATGTCTTGAGGTTGTGAAAGGTGCTTTTGAAATGCAAGTCTTTCTTCCACTCCAGAGAAAGGATTGATCAGGAGGTGAGGTGTGGGTTGGTGAAAGGATCTGTACAACCCAAGCCTACTTGTTGGCGTCGTGTTAAAGGGAGCGCTTGATCTTTCGATCAAACAGGAACAAAGGAATACTTGCCCAGAGTCGCCTCCCCGTCTGGGCCCAAATGCAGCTTTTACAATGTGCGTCGCGACCTGTTCTGTGATGAGCTTTCAAAAACTTGAGGCAACAGCTGAGAGTTGCTCACGAAGCCTCTGTCCATTTAGAAACATAGAAGATAGGAGCAGGAGTAGGCCATTCGGCCCCTCGAGCCTGCTCCGCCATTCAATGCGATCATGGCTGATCATCCAAATTCAGTACCCTATCCCTGCTTTCTCCCCATATCCCTTGATCCCTTTAGCCTTAAGAAATATATCTAACTCCAATCTACACACAATGATTGTCTCCGGGCTCAGCAGTGGAAGGGTGGAGGACAAGATTCCCTGCGCCCTCAGTGTAGTGATACAACCTTCCCTACTGATGGTCTCCTGTAGAAACATTGGGAACAGGAGGAGGCCATTCAGCCCCTCGAGACTGTTACACAGGAGCAGGAGGAGGCCATTCAGCCCCTCGAGACTGTTACACAGGAACAGGAGGAGGCCATTCAGCCCCTTGAGCCTGTTACACAGGAACAGGAGGAGGCCATTCAGCCCCTCAAGACTGTTACACAGGTACAGGAGGAGGCCATTCAGCCCCTTGAGCCTGTTACACAGGAACAGGAGGAGGCCATTCAGCCCCTCGAGCCTGTTACGCAGGAACAGGAGGAAGCCTTTCAGCCCCTTGAGCCTGTTACACAGGAACAGGAGGAGGCCATTCAGCCTGTCGAGCCTGTTACACAGGAACAGGAGGAGGCCAATCAGCCCCTGAGTCTGTTCCGTCATTTAATTAGATCATGGCTGATTTGTAGCTCAACCCTGTTTACCCGCCTTTGCTCCATACCCCTTACCCAATAAAAATCTAATAATCTCAGTTTTGAAATTTTCAATTGACCCCCCAGCCTCAACAGCTGTTTCGGGGGGGAGTGTTCCAGATTTCCACTCCCCTTTGTGTGAAGAAGTGTTTCCTGACATCACCCCTAAACGGCCTGGCTCTAATTTGAAGGTTCTGCCCCCTTGTTCTGGACTCCCCCCACCAGAGGAAATCGTTTCTCCGGGGTCGATTTTAACTCAGGTGCAGGGAATTGTCGGGTTCCCCGAATTTGGTGTTTCCCACATGAATCTAAATGGGTCTGTGACATTGATGCAATTTTAACTCAATTGGCCAATTGATTTCCAACATGTGGGAAGCCTTGGCAATTGATTATTTCCAGTCCGAAAGTCGCAGAATATGACGTCATCATTGCTGCTGCTTTTAGGGCCCACAGCAAGCCTTGCTTCTTCTGCAGGCTTCCAAACTTCACCATTGAGATGGCACAGGAGCCTGCAGGAGCAACGGCCAGCGGGAGATCAGAGGTGATGGAACTCCATGCACAGATGCAGGAGTCTCTGGTAGATTTTGTCTCCAGGGTCACTGCGAGTGTGGAACGAATGGAGGAGTCCATAGCGAACAAGAGCAGAGCCTTTGTGGAGTCATTGGTGCATGAACGCATCAACATGGAAAGGATGGCTACCTATGTGGAAATGATTGCTGCCTCCGTGGTAAGGCTGGCTACGGTAGAGGAGAGGAGGGCTATGGCCATGGAGGAGGTTAGTCGCCAGGGTATGGAAAACATGGTGAGTGTTCAGAATAGAATGACATCTCTTGAGGAGCGATGGGCATCTATTGAACAGGGAAACCAGACCTTCATGGAAGTCCTTCTGAGTAGGACTGCCATTGCAGATACGGGTCCCCATGGCCCCCCTGATGTGCAGCAAGGTGCTCTCAAGCCACTTGCAGGCACTGAGGGGGACCTGACCCATGAGAGGGAGGTTGGTGGCAGACCTCAAGGAAGTGGGGCTCCTCTTCAAGCGCTCACACTTCCATGCCACTGCAGAGCCCTCGGTCAGAGCCCCGCCGGAGTTCACACCCAACTGAGATAGATGTCTCAACTCCTGCACAGCCGCAGGAGCAGCAGACTGCTGACGAGCCCTCACAGGCTCGCCACCCCAGAGGACGCCCGCCAAAGGTGTCGAGACAGGAGCAGCAGGAAAGTGAGCAAGGGGCCTCCACATCTGCTGAAGCCACAGGGGAACCACTACGTAGGAGCACGCGTAAGAGGAAAATAAAGCACAAATAGTCACAAGGGTAGTCACTTGGGTGAAATGTTGTGTATTCTGTAAAAATGCCATCAGTTGTTTGTTTTGCATAAAAATTCTGATGGCAACTGCTGCAGTTGTGGCGTGTGTCATTTCGCGAATGGGGCTGGAGGTCCTCTAATGCCAAGAAGGGAAGGAAAAAAAGGCCTCCCATGCTTCTGGTAGATGCCTCAGTTGAGGAAGTGCTGAGTGAGGCTGGCGGGAGGGGTCTCGCAGGAGGTCACACTGGAGAAGTGTGTGAGGCTCCAACCTTCCACAGGTGTGGTTAAGCCTGGTAATAGTTGCCCCAGGCCTGAGACAACGAAGTCCTGCCACCTGCAAATGATGGCTGATCAAATCTCCTCTTTAATGGTTGACCTGCAGCTGTTAGTCAGCAAGCCAATAGTGCTCCCGCCAGGTTTCACAGGTGTGATCCCCACCAGGCGTGTTTTACGTGGGAAAAGGGTTAAACAGGCAAGGGCCTGTTAAAATGGGATTATAAAGGCCAATGAGTGCTGTTTAAGGGCCATAAAGACCAGTCCCGCCTGTTGCAGGCGGGATTGATTCGGGGCCATCAGACACGCCTGGGTTAAAATGGCTAGGTGTCGGGAACCAGGCCGGGGGGGGGGTCCCGACCCCCAGGTTTTGCGATTTTAACCCCCCACACGCCTCAAAGCCCGCCTGACGGCTGAGTTAAAATCAAGCCCCCCGTATCTACCCTATGAAATCCCTTTAATATTTTGAAAACCTCGATTAGATCACCCTTAATCTTCTAAACTCAAGGGAATCTTATTGCTGCTGGTGTGCATAATTTGGCTGAAGCATTGTTCTACGTAACAGCCCTGATGACTTTTCCTTAATTCACCACAAGTGAAGTGTTTCTCAGGGGCGTGATAAGGCCTGATCTTATTGCACATCCACAAAGTCCGAGTGTAAAACCGTGCTTTAGCATCAGTGCGATGTGCACAGTCACACCTACAGCTGCACCCTCCCACCACGAGGTGGATTCCCCCATCCCAGTTCCTCCGGCATCACCGAGGGGAATTCGCTCCATCCTGGCTTTCTCGAGCAATGCCAGGGGAGGTCCACAAACATCTCAGAAAATATAAGGCGCAGAGTGCTGATAAAGTTCCATCTCTTTCAAACAATCTCCAGAAGGTTAGAACTCAACACGACTCGACTCCAAGAACATAACAAAATGAAAGTCTTCGGTTGTGTGTGAATAACTCTTTCCCCGTGGACAGAGGAATGTTGCTTCTCATCGTTCTCAGTCAGGACGGGCCCAGAGTCTCTCAGATGTGCTGATCAGTTGCATTTCATGGTTCATTTTTCTTCTGAAAGAAATAATTTTAGTCTGAGGCAGCAATACATGAAGCGCTGTAATCTAATCGAACCCGGTGACTGTAATTTTGACAACATGTTTAACGATCAGTGCCAATTAGAGTAATGAATTCAATTACATTTCTGCAATTCCTCTATCTTAGAATGTCAGAGATGAGAAATGGCCATCGAAGACATTCCCTCTAGTCCCCGAACGCTCACATTGAAGCCCATCCCTCTAGTCCCCGAACTCCCCATCGAAGCCCATCCCCCCAGTACCCCTAACTCTCCCATCGAAGCCCATCCCTCTAGTCCCCTAACTCTCCCATCAAAGCCCATCCCTCTAGTCCCCTAACTCTCCAATTTAGCCCATCCCTCTAGTCCCCTAACTCTCCAATCGAAACCCATCCCTCTAGTCCCCTAACTCTCCAATCGAAGCCCATCCCTCTAGTCCCCTAACTCTCCCATCAAAGCCCATCCCTCTAGTCCCCTAACTCTCCAATTTAGCCCATCCCTCTAGTCCCCTAACTCTCCAATCAAAACCCATCCCTCTAGTCCCCTAACTCTCCCATCGAAGCCCATCCCTCTAGTCCCCTAACTCGCCCATCGAAGCCCATCCCTCTAGTCCCCTAACTCTCCCATCGAAGCCCATCCCTCTAGTCCCCTAACTCGCCCATCGAAACCCATCCCTCTAGTCCCCTAACTATCCCATCGAAACCCATCCCTCTAGTCCCCTAACTCTCCAATCGAAGCCCATCCCTCTCGTCCCCTAACTCGCCCATCGAAGCCCATCCCTCTAGTACCCTAACTCTCCCATCGAAGTCCATCACTCCAGTCCCCTAACTCTCCAATCGAAACCCATCCCTCTAGCCCCCTAACTCTCCCATCGAATCCCATTCCTCTAGTCCCCTAACTCTCCAATCGAAACCCATCCCTCTCGTCCCCTAACTCTCCCATTGAAGCCCACCCCTCTAGTCCCCAAACTCTCCCATCGAATCCCATCCTTTGGTCCCCTAACTCTCACATCGAAGTCCATCCCTCTAGTTCCCTAACTCTCCCATCGAAGTCCATCCCTCTAGTCCCCTAACTCTCCCATCGAAGCCCATCCCTCTAGTCCCCTAACTCTCCCATGGAAGCCCATCCCTCTAGTCCCCTAACTCTCCCATCGAAGCCCATCCCTCTAGTCCCCTAACTCTCCCATCGAAGCCCATCCCTCTAGTCCCCTAACTCTCACATCGAAGTCCATCCCTCTAGTCCCCTAACTCTCCCATCGAAGCCCATCCCTCTAGTCCCCTAACTCTCCCATCGAAGCCCATCCCTCTAGTCCCCTAACTCTCCCATCGAAGCCCATCCCTCTAGTCCCCTAACTCTCCCATCGAAGCCCATCCCTCTAGTCCCCTAACTCTCACATCGAAGTCCATCCCTCTAGTCCCCTAACTCTCCCATCGAAGCCCATCCCTCTAGTCCCCTAACTCTCACATCGAAGTCCATCCCTCTAGTCCCCTAACTCTCCCATCGAAGCCCATGCCTCTAGGGGAATAAGGAAATGGCAGAAACGTTAAACAAATATTTTGTATCTGTCTTCGCAATAGAAGACACAAAAAACATACCAAAAATAGTGGGGAAGCAATGGTCTGATGAGGGCGAGGAACTTAACGTAATTAATATAAGTAGAGAAAAGTACTAGAGAAACTAATGGGACTAAAAGCCGACAAATCCCCTGGACCTGATGGCCTACATCCTAGGGTTCTAAAAGAGGTGGCTGAAGAGATAGTGAATGCAATGGTTTTGATCTTCCAAAATTCCCTAGATTCTAGAATGGTCCCAGTGGATTGGAAGGTCGCAAATGTAACACCGCTATTCAAGAAAGGAGGGAGAGAAAAAAACAGGGAACTACAGGCCAGTTAGCCTGAAATCAGTCGTCGGGAAAATGCTGGAATCCATTATTAAGGAAGTGGGATCAAGTCACTTAGAAAATCATAACATGATTAGGCCGAGTCAACATGGTTTTATGAAAGGGAAATCGTGTTTGACAAATTTATTAGAGTTTTTTGAGGATGTAACTAGCAGGGTAGATAAAGGGGAACCAGTGGATGTAGTATATTTGGATTTCCAAAAGGCATTCGATAAGGAGCCACATAAAAGGTTATTCCACAAGATTAGGGCTCATGGGGTTGGGGTAATATAGTAGCATGGATAGAAGATTGGTTAACGGACAGAAAACAGAGAGTAGGGAGAAACGGATCTTTTTCAGGTTGGCAGGCTGTAACTAGTGGGGTGCCGCAAGGATCAGTGTTGGGGCCTCCGCTATTTACAATCTATATTAATGACCTAGATGAAGGGACTGATTGTAATGTATCCAAGTTTGCTGATGATCCAAAGCTAGGTGGGACAGTAAGCTGTGAGGAGAACAGATACAGATATAGATAGACTGAGTGAGTGGGCAGTAAGGTGGCAGATGGAGTATAATGTAGGGAAATGTGAAATTATTCACTTTGGTAGGAAGAATAGAAAAACAGAATATTTTTTAAATGGTGAGAAACTTTCAAATGTTGGTGCTCAGAGAGATTTGGGTGTCCCCGTGCAAGAAACACAGAAAGCTAGCATACAGCAAGCAATAAGGAAGGCGAATGGCATGTTGGCCTTTATTACAGGGGGTTGAAGTATAAGAGTAAGGAAGTCTTGCTACAATTGTACAGGGCCTTGGTGAGACCACACCTGGAGTACTGGGCACAGTTCTGGTCTCCTTATCTAAGGAAGGATATACTTGCCTTGGAGGCGGTGCAACGAAGGTTCACTAGATTGATTCCTGGGATGAGAGGGCTGTCCTATGAGGAGAGATTGTGTAGAATGGGCCGATACTCTCTGGAGTTTAGGAGAATGGGAGGTGATCTCATTGAAACATACAAGATTCTGAAGGGGATTGACAGGGTAGATGCTGAGAGGTTGTTTCCCCTGGCTGGACAAGATGTCTTAATTTTTTAATTCTCCAAGTGCTCTCGATGCCCTGCTACCTCTTTCGATGCTGCGTTTAATACTCGCGTCTTTGCCTGTTTTGCAGCAAGTGCTGGTCTAGAACTAGGGGGCATAGTCTCAGGATAAGGAGTAGGCCAGTTAAAACTGAGATGAGGAGGAATTTCTTCACTCAGAGGGTGGTGAATCTTTGGAATTTTCTGCCTCAGAGGGCTGTGGATGCTGAGTCTTTGAGTATATTCAAGGCTGAGAGGGATAGATTTTTGGACTCGAGGGGAATCAAGGGATATGGAGATCAGGCGGGAAAGTGGAGTTGAGGTCGATGATCAGCCATGATCTTATTGAATGGCAGAGCAGGCTCGAGGGGCCCTTTGGCCTACTCCTGCTCTTATTTCTTATGTTCTTATGTCCCCTAACTCTCCCATTGAAGCGCATCCCTCTAGTCCCCCAATTCTCCCATTGAGCCCCATCCCTCTCGTCCCCTAACTCTTCCATCGAACCCCATCCCTCTAGTCCCCTAAGTCTCCCATCGAAGCCCATCCCTCTAGTCCCTTAACTCTCCCATCGAAGCCCATCCCTCTAGTCCCCTAACTCTCCCATCGAAGCCCATCCCTCTAGTCCTCTAACTCTCCCATCGAGGCCCATCCCTCTAGTCCCTTAACTCTCCCATCGAAGCCCATCCCTCTAGTCCCCTAACTCTCCCATCAAAGCCCATCCCTCTAGTCCCCTAGCTCTCCCATCGAAGCCCATCCCTCTAGTCCCCTAACTCTCCCATCAAAGCCCATCCCTCTAGTCCCCTAACTCTCCCATCGAAGCCCATCCCTCTGGTCCCCTAACTCTCTCATCGAAGCCCATCCCTCTAGTCCTCTAACTCTCCCATCGAAGCCCATCCCTCTAGTCCCCTAGCTCTCCCATCGAAGCCCATCCCTCTAGTCCCCTAGCTCTCCCATCGAAGCCTATCCCTCTAGTCCCTTAACTCTCCCATCGAAGCCCATCCCTCTAGTCCCCTAACTCTCCCATTGAAGCCCATCCCTCTAGTCCCTTAACTCTCCCATCGAAGCCCATCCCTCTAGTCCCCTAACTCTCCCATCAAAGCCTATCCCTCTAGTCCCCTAGCTCTCCCATCGAAGCCCATCCCTCTGGTCTCCTAACTCTCCCATCAAAGCCCATCCTTCTAGTCCCCAACTCTTCCATCGAACCCCATCCCTCTAGTCCCCTAACTCTTCCATCGAACCCCATCCCTCTAGTCCCCTAACTCTTCCATCGAACCCCATCCCTCTAGTCCCCTAACTCTCCCATCGAACCCCATCCCTCTAGTCCCCTAACTCTTCCATCGAACCCCATCCCTCTAGTCCCCTAACTCTTCCATCGAACCCCATCCCTCTAGTCCCCTAACTCTTCCATCGAATTCCATCCCTCTAGTCCCCTAACTCTTCCATCGAACCCCATCCCTCTAGTCCCCTAACTCTTCCATCGAACCCCATCCCTCTAGTCCCCTAACTCTTCCATCGAATTCCATCCCTCTAGTCCCCTAACTCTTCCATCGAACCCCATCCCTCTAGTCCCCTAACTCTTCCATCGAACCCCATCCCTCTAGTCACCTAACTCTCCCATCAAAGCCCATCCCTCTAGTCCCCTAACTCTCCCATCGAAGCCTATCCCTCTAGTCCCCTAACTCTCCCATCGAAGCCTATCCCTCTAGTCCCCTAACTCTCCCATCGAAGCCCAGCCCTCTAGTTCCCTAACTCACAAATCGAAGCCCATATCTCTAGTCCCCTAACTCACCCATCGAAGCCCAGCCCTCTAGTGTGCTTGCTGGAAATTTTCTGTTTTTATCTCTAACCCCTAACTCTCTGCTGAATTTTGAATGTTCCTAGTATTTCTCTCTTAACCCAGCACATTATTCCAAATTGTTTTGAGTTCTTTAAGTGAAGAAGATCTGGGTCTGATCTGGTTTAAATACAATATTAAGTCTCCGGCTCTAAAGCATGCATCTGATCAGACATAGGAAACATCAGGCCGCACCACAAGATCCTGGGTCGCTGCCCATCTCACCAGCTGCTGGCAGGCTGGAGCCCTCAGACTGTCTGTCACTGGAGCCCGGCACTTTGGAGCTGCAGAACCCGATCCTGAATCTGAATTCAGGCCAAGTTTGATTAGTTTGTGTCAGAACAAATGAACTCTGAGGCTGCCCTTGCTGTTCCGAGTGCACTTGCTGCAAAACAGGCAAGGACGCGAGTATTAAATGCAGCGTCGAAAGAGGCAGCAGGGCATCCGAGAGCACTTGGAGAATTAAAAAATGAAGACATCTTGTCTTTAAGAAGATAAAATCTCTCTCTGCTTTCCCCAGCAGCGACGACACAATTATAAGAAAGGAGGAAAGAAAGAAAAACAACAAGTTGTGTTAATTTAGCACCTTTAATGTGGTAAAACGCCCCAAGGCGCTTCACTGGTGTGATTATGAAACAAAATTTGACACTGAACCACATAAGGAGATATTAGAGCAGGTGACCAAAAGCTTAGATAAAAGAGGGAGGTTTTAAGGAGCGTCTTAAAGGAGAGCGAGGCGGAGAGGTTTAGGGAGGGAATTCCAGAGCTTAGGGCCCAGGCGGCTGAAGGCACGGCCACCAATGGTGGAGCGATTAAAATCGGGGATGCTCAAGAGGCCAGAATTGGAGGAGCGCAGAGATCTCGGAGCGTTGTAGGCAATGTTCTCTCTAATTTTTTTTGGCGCAGCGTGGCCCCTTTAAGGGGTTGCGCGGGCCATTGACAATACCGCGCAGGCGCGATTTTTACCATTGAAAAGCCGGCAAGCCGGTTGCGCGGGATCCCTGGAGCGCTGCACAGCCACACTGCTCAAGCATAACGTTGGCTGAGGGGCTGGAGGAGGTCATTGAGATAGGGAGGGCCGAGGCCATGGAAGGATTGGAAGACTAGGATGAGAATTTTTAAATGGAGGTGTTGCCGGACCGGGAGCCGGTGTAGGTCAGCGAGCGGTGAACGGGACCGGGTGTGAGTTAGGACACGGGGCAGCAGAGTTTTAGATGAGCTGAAGTTTATGGAAGGTGAAGGATGAGAGGCCGGCCAGGAGGGTGTTGGAAATGTTCAGGACGGGTTAGGTTAAAATTGGGGCTTTAGTGTCAGTCAGGAAGTGGTTCTGCGTTGTCTCGCCTCTAGAACGATGAGTTAGGGCAAACCAAATGGCCGTGCTCAGCCTCACTCACCTCCTGATCCTGAAAAGATTGGGGTGCAAAAAAAGCGGTTGATGGGATAAAGTTATACGGCTCTGGGTTCGAAAAATTATTTTCGTCTCTTCAAAGGGAGACCTCAGGCAAACCTGGCCAGTGGAATTTCCCAGCTCTGCGTTGTGTTACCGTGGAGACCCAGGGAGCTGGGTTACCGTGGCTCCTCCTCCAAACAAAATTCCGGTCGCAAGGCTCTGGAGAAATTCACGATTTCACTCGCAATCTGCTCACACTTCTCCCCGGTGCCCTGGGGCCAATATTAATCCTTCAACCAAGATCACTAAAACAGATGATCTGGTCATTATCACATTGCTGTTTGTGGGAGCTTGCTGTGCGCAAATTGGCTGCCGCGTTTCCTACATTACAACAGTGACTCCACTTCAAAAGTACTTCATTGGCTGTGAAGGGCTTTGGGACGTCCTGAGGGGGTGAAAGGCGCTATAGAAAGGCACGTTCTTTGGTACTATAAGCGAGCAGTAGATAATGTGTGGTGAGATTTTGAAGGTGACACGTTCAGGAGCAGAAAATAAAAAGGATTTCTGTCTTCTTTAATCAAACAGCTTCAATCGAGATTGAGTTGCAATCCTTGTCCCGAAACATTTATTTCCCTTTAAACCCGTAGCACAATCGCAGGGGTTGGGGTTAGGGGGGAGCGAGGGGGGCTTATTAACATTCAGGCCGCATTCCCAGCCCATCATTATCATGAATCAACAGAATAAATGGGGCCCTTCAGAGCGCAGTAATAAGAATTTGATAAATCATCAGGCGAAAATTAACTGGATGTCAAAACAATCTCGGGGAAGTGTGATGGATTAGGGGTGATTGTTGCAATTAATCTCGCAGCGCGAGCTCAACACAGCAGCAGAGACGGATGGGTTCGTAGCCTAGCAAGGTCAGGGTGTCAAGAGAGAGGGGAGGAGGGGCGAGGGGGGCGGATGGCGGCGGAGGGGGGGGGGTGGGTGGTTGGGGGAAGGTCTGAGTCGGCAAAAAATACCCAGCAATGAGAGAGCGCGTCGCGGGAGACTGCGCAGTGCGCTTACAGAAAAACAAAGGCTGACGAATCCCAGCTGCTCGGGATGATGAGAGCAGCACCTCCTCGCAGCTCCAATAAATATAATGTAGGTCAAGCTCGGGAGTTTGAAACGCAAACGCGATTTCCCGCAGGAAAAGCAAAGTATGACATTCACGCGCGATTTTGCGACAGGATTCGGAGCCTTGCAGTGAAAATACTGTAAATTCATTCTTCTGCCCTGGGAATTCTTTTCTTTTTATCTTTCGCTCCAGGTGATTCAGCTGCCTTATTCTAACCAAGGGAAAAGGGTCGCCAACTCTGGTTGGCCGTATTCCTGGAGGTTCATCACATGGCCTCCCGCCCCGCCTGGTCAAACAGCCCTTCCTCCTCCCCCAACCACCTGCAATATTTTTCTAACTAATAAACCAACGTATTCAATGATGTAAAAACAATTTGTTTTAAATGTCCCCGTGCTTTTGCTCTCAGTGTCCTGGAGCTTAATCCAGGAGGGTTGGCAACACGAGAAAGGAAGCGAGGGAGGCGGGCGATAGAACTAACGGAGAGCTTCGGAACATTCCCTTCAGCCTCTGCTCTTAGCAAAGAGTCGGGCTCAGCGAGGAGGCAAACTGAAGTGTTGGGGCACACTATATACATTCCAGGTTTGGAAACGGGAGGAGGAGGCTCTATGAATATCTTCATCCTCAATGATGGTGGAGCCCAGCACGTGAGTGCAAAAGACAAGGCTGAAGCGTTTGCAACCATCTTCAGCCAGAAGTGCCGCGTGGATGATCCATATCGGCCTACTCCTGAGGTCCCCACCATCACAGAAGTCAGTCTTCAGCCAATTCGATTCACTCCACTTGATATCAAGAAACACTGAGCGCACTGGATACAGCAAATACAGCAAAGGCTATGGGCCCTGACAACATGCCGGCTATCGTGCTGAAGACTTGTGCTTCAGAACTAGCCGCGCCTCTAGCCAAGCTGTTCCAGTACAGCTACAACACTGGCATCTATCCGACAATGGAAAACTGCCCAGGTATGTCCTGTCCACAAAAAGCAAGACAAATCCAATCTGGCCAATTACCGCCCCATCAGTCCACTCTCAAACATCAGCAAAGTGATGGAAGGTGTCATCGACAGTGCTATCAAGCATTACCTGCTCACTGATGCCCAGTTTGGGTTCTGCCAGGACCACTCGGCTCCCGACCTCATTACAGCCTTGGTCCAAACATGGACAAAGGAGCTGAATTCCAGAGGAGAAGTGAGAGTGACTGCCCTTGACATAAGGCAGCATTTGACCGAGTGTGGCATGAAGGAGCCCGAGTGAAACTGAAGTCAATGGGAATCGGGGGGAAAACTCTCCACTGGCTGGAGTCATACCTAGCACAAAGGAAGATGGTTGTGGTAATTGAAGGTCAATCAACACAGCCCCAGGACATTGCTGCAGGAGTTCCTCAGGGCAGTGTCCTAGGCCCAACGATCTACAGCTGCTTCGACCTTCCCTCCAACATAAGGTCAGAAATGGGGATGTTCGCTGATGACTGCACAGTGTTCAGCGCCATTCACAACTCCTCAGATAATGAAGCAGTCCATGCCCGCATGGAACAAGACCTGGATGACATTCAGGCTTGGGCTGATAAGTGGCAGGTAACATTCGCGCCACAGAAGTGCCAGGCAATGACTATCTCCAACAAGCGAGAGTCTAACCACCGCCCCTTGACATTCAATGGCATTACCATCGCCGAATCCCCCACCATCAACATCCTAGGGGTCACCATTGACCAGAAACTTAACTGGGCCAGCCACATAAATACTGTGGCACAAGAGCAGGCCAGAGACTGGGTATTCTGCAGCGAGTGTCTCACCTCCTGATTCCCCAAAGCCTTTCTACCATCTACAAGGCACAAGTTTGGATTGTGATGGAATAAGCTCTACTTGCCTGGATGAGTGCAGCTCCAACAACACTCAAGAAGCTCGACACCATCCAGGACAAAACAGCCCGTTTGATTGGCACCCCATCCACCACCTTAAACATTCACTCCTCCACCACCGGCGTACCGTGGCTGCAGTGTGCACCATCTACAAGATGCACTGCAGCAACTCGCCAAGGCTTCTTCAACAGTGCCTGACGTAATAAAACTCACTACGCACTTGGTTTGAGTATAAAGCAAGGCTTTAATAAACTTGTTTCAGAACATGGAGGTCTAGTTGTACTTCACTAGTTCCTTGTCTTACAAAATGTCCCTGTAAGCTGGGCCCACGCCCGAGTATTTATACTCCTTGGATGGCGCCACCAGCTGGCCGTCCAGCGTTATTTCACGAGTAGTTTCTTGATGAATGATGAGATTTATAACAGCGCCTCCCAAACCCGCGACCTCTTCCACCTAGAAGGACAAGGGTTGTTTTCCTTAGAGCAGAGAAGGCTGAGGGGGGACCTGATTGAGGTGTATAAAATTATGAGAGGCATAGATAGGGTAGATAGAAAGGAACTTTTCCCCTTAGTAGAGGGGTCAATAACCAGGGGGCATAGTTTCAAGGTAAGGGGCAGGAGGTTTAGAGGGGATTTGAGGAAAAACCTTTTCACCCAGAGGGTGGTTGGAATCTGGAACTCACTGCCTGAAAGGGTGGTAGAGGCAGGAACCCTCACAATATTCAAGAAGCATTTAGATGAGCACTTGAAACGCCATAGCATACAAGGCTATGGACCAAGTGCTGGAAAATGGGATTAGAATAGACAGGGCTTGATGGCCGGCGCGGACACGATGGGCCGAAGGGCCTCTTTTTGTGCTGTATAACTCAATGGCCTAGAAATTGGCCTGAGGTGCCCAAGCGGCGCAAAGATCGCCTGGGCGCTGGAATTTGCGCCGCGATCGCTGCATTAGCGATCGCCGCAAATTCAGCCTCAGCGCCCCAAGAGGGACACGGCTCGAGGCGCTCCGCATCCCTCTTAGGGCGCTGAAAGTGAATTTCGCAGCGCAACGCGCCGCAGCGTCGGCAGGCCTCCCTCCCCCTGTTAAGGGGGAGGGGCCTGCAACAGCGCGAGCCCTGATCGCGGGTGCCGGCAAAAGAGCCCGGCACCAAGGAGAAGTGCCGGGCTCTCGGGAAACAGCCAGCATTGCCGCGGGGGGGGGAACCAGGAGGCCGGGGACGGAGGTGCTGGCAGGCAGCCGCCGAAAACAGTGGCCGCCCCGCACCTCCACCTTAACTTGTGCCTCTGCCGGCGCAGCAAGGCCCCGGGAACCTGGCGCTGTTTGCGAACGGCGCTACACCGGCATTCGCAAACAAATTTCGCGATCGGGGCGCTGCACACACCGATGACGTCATCGGTGGAGGCGCAGCACAACAGGCTAACACCACCATTAGCGCCCCCACTGAATATGGCAGAAGGCGCAGCCAGTGGCGCTACAGCCACTGACTGCCTCTTTAGGCGCTAAAAGGTGGCGCTAGCCATCCAATTTTTAGCCCTATGACTCTATGGGCTGGATTTTGATTGAGGAGGCGTGTAGGAGGCGGGACTACAACTTTTGGGGTTGTAGTCCTTCCTCCATCGAGTTGTGGCCAACCCACTCGATTTTCATTTGATTGACCTTGTTGAGCCCGCCCAGCGGGTTCAGCAGGCCAATTAAGGGCCACCCGGCAACAGGTGATGTCACAGATTGACAGTTCATCTGTCAAGAGCTCTTTGAAGCTGTCAAACACTGACAATCTGTACACTTAAGTTAATTCCTTCCTCTCGGGCTGATTTAGAGATCTCTCCAGAACAGAAAGCTGAATGCTGCAGATTTTGACAGCTCGCGGCCATTCTGCTTTCTGTGCCGGTGAGATGAGGGACTCCTGAGACCTGAAGGAAGGAAGGCTGTAAAGGTAAGTAAAACTTATTTAAACACTTTACACACACCAAACACACTTACCTCTGCACTCATGCACCCATCACTCACCTGAACACCGGACATCTCGAACCCTCCAAGCCCTTCAGCCCGACGGTCCGCTTCGCTAACTTGGCGTGGTTTGGAGCCGTCGGGAATCCCACACTTCAGGGATAAAAATAGGGATTAGGCTAAAAACTACCTGTTAACAGGCAGTTAATTGGCACTAATCCCCTTCCCACCTCGGGGAGGCGGCTCCCAGCACAGGTCAGGTATCCACCTACTTTGAAACTGGCATGGAGGCGGGTTGGGGGGGGGGATGGGTTCGTGCCCCTCCGATTTTGCGATTTTAAACCCCCACACGCCTCCAATCCCGCCTCCACGGCCCAATGAAAATCCTGCCCTATGACTCTATAAGTATGTAATTGTATGTAAACAGTTGCCGGTAATGGTGTGGTTCCAGTCTCTGGCCAGTAGGTGGTGCTGTGGAGCAAGTTTCTGAAGTCTCTCTCCTAACTCAGTCTCTACCTTATAGATGAAATAAATTTGAATATATCGACTGAGCCTGATCAAGATCATGGGCAATTTATTAAATTCTACGAGCGACAGAGGGTGATAGTTATTGAGACAACAGCGAACAAGAAATATGCTTTAACGGTCTTTCAGGGAGGCGTCTGTGTTAATGCATTCCGCCAGGCAGCTGAGGAGCTGAAGGCAGCTTGTTCACACTGGGTGACAAGCGTTAATGAAAGGAAGTTACAGGTTTATCTAAAACAGAAAGTCGTGCGGTCTGCCTCCTCTTCCCACTGTTCTGTGTTGAACTGGCGATGACAGTGATGTAGATAATGGAGTCATGATAGTCATGGCAACACTATCACTGGATTCCACTGCCAGAGAGAGGCCTATTGTTAACAGGCCTCCTTTTGTGTTATTGTTCGTCCTCTTATCAGCCAAAGTGAAAACACTTTGAATCAGAGACCGACCTAGTCATGGTTAGCAAAGATCTAATTGTCGGGGCATGGTAGTGTAGCAGCTACTACCAAACCCGAGCTCAGAAGTTCATATCCCACCATGTCGCTCTGAGGTCAATAAATCTGATCATTTGTTGGGTTGGCAGCCGATTAAAATGGTGTCAGCCGTGGCTCAGCGGGCAGCACTCTCACCACTGAGTCAGAATGTTGTGGGCTCAAGTCCCACTCCAGAGACTTGAACACAAAATCCAGGCTGAGGCAACACTGCACTGTCGGAGGGGCAGTATTGAGGGAGTGCCGCACTGTCGGAGGGGCAGTACTGAGGGGGGGCAGTACTGAGGGAGCGCCGCACTGTCGGAGGGGCAGTATTGAGGGAGCGCCGCACTGTCGGAGGGGCAGTATTGAGGGAGTGCCGCACTGCAGGAATGGCCGTACTGAGGGAGCGCTGCACTGTCGGAATGGCCGTACTGAGGGAGTGCCCCATTGACCACTCACCCATTGACCACTCACCCATTGACCACTCACCATTGCCCCCGCACCATTGCCCCTTACCCTCACTCCCATTGACCCCGTGCCCATTGACCCCTTACCCATTGACCCCGCACCCAGTGACCCCTCACCCATTGACCCCTCACCCATTGACCTCTCACCCATTGACCCCGCACCCATTGACTCCTCACCCACTGACCCCGCACCCATTGACCCCTCACCCATTGCCCCCTCACCCATTGCCCCCGCACCCATTGACTACACACCCATTGACCCCTCACCCATTGACCACTCACCCATTGCCCCCTCATCCATTGACCCCCCGCCCATTGACCCCTCGCCCATTGACCCCTCGCCCATTGACCCCTCACCCATTGACCCCTCACCCATTGACCCCCCACCCATTGCCCCCACACCCATTGCCCCCTCGCCCATTGCCCCGCACCATTGCCCCTTACCCTCACTCCCATTGACCCGCACCCATTGCCCCTTGCCCATTGACCCCGCACCCATTGCCCCTTGCCCATTGACCCCTCACCCATTGACCCCTCACCCATTGACCCCCAACCCATTGCCCCCTCGCCCATTGCCCCCTCGCCCATTGCCCCTTACCCTCACTCCCATTGACCCGCACCCATTGCCCCTTGCCCATTGACCCCGCACCCATTGCCCCTTGCCCATTGCCCCTTGCCCATTGACCCCTCACCCATTGCCCTCGCTCCCATTGCCCTCACGCCCATTGCCCCCACACCATTGCCCCCGCACCCATTGACCCGCACCCATTGACCACTCACCCATTGACCCCTAACCCATTGCCCCCTCACCCTTGCCGCCTCACCCATTGACCACTCACCCATTGACCCCTCACCCATTGACCCCTCGCCCATTGACCCCGTGCCCATTGACCCCTCGCCCATTGCCTCCTCACCCTTGCCCCCGCACCCATTGACCACTCACCCATTGACCCCTAATGCTTTGCCCCCTCACCCTTGCCCCCTCACCCATTGACCACTCACCCATTGACCCATCACCCATTGCCCCCACACCCATTGACCCCTCGCCCAATGACCCCGCACCCATTGACCCCTCACCCATTGCCCTCGCTCCCATTGCCCTCACGCCCATTGCCCCCACGCCATTGCCCCCGCACCCATTGACGCGCACCCATTGACCACTCACCCATTGACCCCTAACCCATTGTCCCCTCACCCTTGCCCCCTCACCCATTGACCACTCACCCATTGACCCCTCACCCATTGCCCCCACACCCATTGACCCCTCGCCCATTAACCCTGCACCCATTGACCCCTCGCCCATTGCCCCCTCACCCTTGCCCCCGCACCCATTGACCACTCACCCATTGACCCCTAACCCATTGCCCCCTCACCCTTGCCCTCACCCATTGACCACTCACCCATTGCCCCCACACCCATTGACCCCTCGCCCATTGACCCCGCACCCATTGACCCCACACCCTTTGACCCCTCACCATTGACCCCCCACCCATTGCCCCCTCACCCATTGCCCTCGCACCACTGACCCTGCACCATTGCCCCCTTACACTTTGCCCTCACTCACATTGACCCCACACCCATTGACCCGGCACCATTGACCCCGCACCATTGACCCTGCACCCATTGACCCCTCACCCATTGCCCCCTCGCCCATTGACCCCGCACCCATTGACCCCTCGCCCATTGCCCCCTCGCCCATTGCCCCCGCACCCTTTGCCCCCGCACCCATTGCTCCTTGCCCATAGACCCGCACCCATTGACCCCTCACCCATTGCCCCCTCGTCCATTGCCCCCACACCCATTGACCCCACACCCATTGGCCCCGCACCCATAGACCCGCACCCATTGACCCCGCACCCTTTGCCCCCGCACCCATTGACCCCGCACCCATAGGCGGCACATGATGGGCTGAGGTTATGACAGTGTGTGATGTGGCCTGTCCTGCTCACCCTGATGTGGGGAGGAAGCGAGTGGGATGAACAACGGAATATCTGACTTGACAGAGAAATAAAGAAGACCTAAACTGTGAGCGTCACTGACACCCCATCGCAGTCAGAGTTGGTTCGATATTTCCCCTCTTTTAGTTTAGGCGTGTGGAGAGCGCACTTCAACCCGAAACAAGGCTATCAAAAGAACTGCAGCTTCGATCAATATTAATCTGCTTTCAGATGGAGTGTTGAAGCCTTCAAAGACACATCACTGTCTGTAGATTAATGTTTACAGCGAGATTCCCAACTGGTGCCCTCCCTCTCCCCACTGTTTAAGAGAGCAATTGAACTCATTTAAGAACGCACAGGTTAACACTTCCATTAAAATGCTGCAAGGAGGAAGGTCGCAATGACATTTATCAGCAGGCAGACGTTAGACAGGCCTGAGGACCTCGCTGGATGGCTTCTCCCGACTCGCCCATTGGGAATTGTCCAATCCGGGCGCTGTTTATAACAGAAACCGAGGGAATCTCACTGCGGGGACCATTCCACTCGTCTTACTCCCATGGTGCTCGCAACATTCCTCTCCATCAGTTTGCTGCCACCCACCCAGTACTGAGGGAGCACGGCACTGTCTGAGGGGCAGTACTGAGGGAGCACGGCACTGTCGGAGGGGCAGTACTGAGGGAGTGCCGCACTGTCTGAGGGGCAGTACTGAGGGAGTGCCGCACTGTCTGAGGGGCAGTACTGAGGGAGCGCCGCGCTGTCTGAGGGGCAGTACTGAGGGAGTGCCGCACTGTCTGAGGGGCAGTACTGAGGGAGCACGGCACTGTCTGAGGGGCAGTACTGAGGGAGTGCCGCACTGTCTGAGGGGCAGTACTGAGGGAGTGCCGCACTGTCTGAGGGGCAGTACTGAGGGAGCACGGCACTGTCTGAGGGGCAGTACTGAGGGAGCGCCGCACTGTCTGAGGGGCAGTACTGAGGGAGCACGGCACTGTCTGAGGGGCAGTACTGAGGGAGTGCCGCACTGTCTGAGGGGCAGTACTGAGGGAGTGCCGCACTGTCTGAGGGGCAGTACTGAGGGAGCACGGCACTGTCTGAGGGGCAGTACTGAGGGAGCACGGCACTGTCTGAGGGGCAGTACTGAGGGAGCACGGCACTGTCGGAGGGGCAGTACTGAGGGAGTGCCGCACTGTCTGAGGGGCAGTACTGAGGGAGTGCCGCACTGTCTGAGGGGCAGTACTGAGGGAGCGCCGCACTGTCTGAGGGGCAGTACTGAGGGAGCACGGCACTGTCTGAGGGGCAGTACTGAGGGAGCGCCGCACTGTCTGAGGGGCAGTACTGAGGGAGCACGGCACTGTCTGAGGGGCAGTACTGAGGGAGTGCCGCACTGTCTGAGGGGCAGTACTGAGGGAGCACGGCACTGTCTGAGGGGCAGTACTGAGGGAGCACGGCACTGTCTGAGGGGCAGTACTGAGGGAGCACGGCACTGTCGGAGGGGCAGTACTGAGGGAGCACGGCACTGTCTGAGGGGCAGTACTGAGGGAGCACGGCACTGTCTGAGGGGCAGTACTGAGGGAGCACGGCACTGTCGGAGGGGCAGTACTGAGGGAGCACGGCACTGTCTGAGGGGCAGTACTGAGGGAGTGCCGCACTGTCTGAGGGGCAGTACTGAGGGAGTGCCGCACAGTCTGAGGGGCAGTGCTGAGGGAGCGCCGCACTGTCTGAGGGGCAGTACTGAGGGAGCACGGCACTGTCTGAGGGGCAGTACTGAGGGAGCGCCGCACTGTCTGAGGGGCAGTACTGAGGGAGTGCTGCACTGTCTGAGGGGCAGTACTGAGGGAGCACGGCACTGTCTGAGGGGCAGTACTGAGGGAGCACGGCACTGTCTGAGGGGCAGTACTGAGGGAGCACGGCACTGTCGGAGGGGCAGTACTGAGGGAGCACGGCACTGTCTGAGGGGCAGTACTGAGGGAGCACGGCACTGTCTGAGGGGCAGTACTGAGGGAGCACGGCACTGTCTGAGGGGCAGTACTGAGGGAGCACGGCACTGTCGGAGGGGCAGTACTGAGGGAGCACGGCACTGTCGGAGGGGCAGTACTGAGGGAGCACGGCACTGTCGGAGGGGCAGTACTGAGGGAGCACGGCACTGTCGGAGGGGCAGTACTGAGGGAGCACGGCACTGTCTGAGGGGCAGTACTGAGGGAGCACGGCACTGTCTGAGGGGCAGTACTGAGGGAGCACGGCACTGTCGGAGGGGCAGTACTGAGGGAGCACGGCACTGTCTGAGGGGCAGTACTGAGGGAGCACGGCACTGTCTGAGGGGCAGTACTGAGGGAGCGCCGCACTGTCGGAGGGGCAGTACTGAGGGAGCGCCGCACTGTCGGAGGGGCAGTACTGAGGGAGCACGGCACTGTCTGAGGGGCAGTACTGAGGGAGCGCCGCACTGTCTGAGGGGCAGTACTGAGGGAGCGCCGCACTGTCGGAGGGGCAGTACTGAGGGAGCGCCGCACTGTCTGAGGGGCAGTACTGAGGGAGTGCCGCACTGTCTGAGGGGCAGTACTGAGGGAGCACGGCACTGTCTGAGGGGCAGTACTGAGGGAGCACGGCACTGTGGGAGGGGCAGTACTGAGGGAGTGCCGCACTGTCTGAGGGGCAGTACTGAGGGAGTGCCGCACTGTCTGAGGGGCAGTACTGAGGGAGCGCCGCACTGTCTGAGGGGCAGTACTGAGGGAGCGCTGCACTGTCTGAGGGGCAATACTGAGGGAGCGCCGCACTGTCTGAGGGGCAGTACTGAGGGAGTGCCGCACTGTCTGAGGGGCAGTACTGAGGGAGTGCCGCACTGTCTGAGGGGCAGTACTGAGGGAGCACGGCACTGTCTGAGGGGCAGTACTGAGGGAGCGCCGCACTGTCTGAGGGGCAGTACTGAGGGAGCACGGCACTGTCGGAGGGGCAGTACTGAGGGAGCACGGCACTGTCTGAGGGGCAGTACTGAGGGAGCACCGCACTGTCTGAGGGGCAGTACTGAGGGAGCACGGCACTGTCTGAGGGGCAGTACTGAGGGAGTGCCGCACTGTCTGAGGGGCAGTACTGAGGGAGCACGGCACTGTCTGAGGGGCAGTACTGAGGGAGCACGGCACTGTCTGAGGGGCAGGACTGAGGGAGCACGGCACTGTCTGAGGGGCAGTACTGAGGGAGCACCGCACTGTCTGAGGGGCAGTACTGAGGGAGCACGGCACTGTGGGAGGGACAGTACTGAGGGAGCACGGCACTGTCTGAGGGGCAGTACTGAGGGAGCACCGCACTGTCTGAGGGGCAGTACTGAGGGAGCACGGCACTGTCTGAGGGGCAGTACTGAGGGAGTGCCGCACTGTCTGAGGGGCAGTACTGAGGGAGCACGGCACTGTCTGAGGGGCAGTACTGAGGGAGCACGGCACTGTCTGAGGGTCAGTACTGAGGGAGCACGGCACTGTCTGAGGGGCAGTACTGAGGGAGTGCCGCACTGTCTGAGGGGCAGTACTGAGGGAGCACGGCACTGTCGGAGGGGCAGTACTGAGGGAGCACGGCACTGTCGGAGGGGCAGTACTGAGGGAGTGCTGCACTGTCGGAGGGGCAGTACTGAGGGAGTGCTGCACTGTCGGAGGGGCAGTACTGAGGGAGCACGGCACTGTCTGAGGGGCAGTACTGAGGGAGCACGGCACTGTCTGAGGGGCAGTACTGAGGGAGTGCCGCACTGTCTGAGGGGCAGTACTGAGGGAGCACGGCACTGTCTGAGGGGCAGTACTGAGGGAGCACGGCACTGTCTGAGGGTCAGTACTGAGGGAGCACGGCACTGTCTGAGGGGCAGTACTGAGGGAGTGCCGCACTGTCTGAGGGGCAGTACTGAGGGAGCACGGCACTGTCTGAGGGGCAGTACTGAGGGAGTGCCGCACTGTCGGAGGGGCAGTACTGAGGGAGCACGGCACTGTCTGAGGGGCAGTACTGAGGGAGCACGGCACTGTCTGAGGGGCAGTACTGAGGGAGTGCCGCACTGTCTGAGGGGCAGTACTGAGGGAGTGCCGCGCTGTCTGAGGGGCAGTACTGAGGGAGTGCCGCGCTGTCTGAGGGGCAGTACTGAGGGAGCGCCGCACTGTCTGAGGGGCAGTACTGAGGGAGCACGGCACTGTCTGAGGGGCAGTACTGAGGGAGCACGGCACTGTCTGAGGGGCAGTACTGAGGGAGCGCCGCACTGTCTGAGGGGCAGTACTGAGGGAGTGCCGCACTGTCTGAGGGGCAGTACTGAGGGAGCACGGCACTGTCTGAGGGGCAGTACTGAGGGAGTGCTGCACTGTCTGAGCGGCAGTACTGAGGGAGTGCTGCACTGTCTGAGGGGCAGTACTGAGGGAGTGCTGCACTGTTGGAGGGGCAGTACTGAGGAAGCAACGCACTGTCGGAGGGGCAGTACTGAGGGAGTGCTGCACTGTCTGAGGGGCAGTACTGAGGGAGCGCCGCACTATCGGAGGGGCAGTACTGAGGGAGCGCCGCACTGTTGGAGGGGCAGTACTGAGGAAGCAACGCACTGTCGGAGGGGCAGTACTGAGGGAGTGCTGCACTGTCTGAGGGGCAGTACTGAGGGAGCACGGCACTGTTGGAGGGGCAGTACTGAGGAAGCAACGCACTGTCGGAGGGGCAGTACTGAGGGAGTGCTGCACTGTCTGAGGGGCAGTACTGAGGGAGCGCCGCACTATCGGAGGGGCAGTACTGAGGGAGCGCCGCACTGTTGGAGGGGCAGTACTGAGGAAGCAACGCACTGTCGGAGGGGCAGTACTGAGGGAGTGCTGCACTGTCTGAGGGGCAGTACTGAGGGAGCGCCGCACTATCGGAGGGGCAGTACTGACGGAGCACGGCACTGACTGAGGGGCAGTACTGAGGGAGTGCCGCACTGTCTGAGGGGCAGTACTGAGGGAGCGCTGCACTGTTGAAGGGGCAGTACTGAGGGAGTGCTGCACTGTCGGAGGTGCAGTACTGAGGGAGCGCTGCACTGTCAAAGATGCCATCTTTAGGATGAAATGTTAATCCGAGGCCCCGTCTGCCCTCTCAGGTGGATGTAAAAGATCCCGCGACCACTATTTCGAAGAAGAGAAGGGGAGTTCTCCCCGGTATCCTGGACCAATATTTATCCCTCAATCAACATCACTAAAACAGATTATCTGATCATTTATCACATTGCTGTTTGTGGGATCTTGCTGTGCGTACGTTGGCTGCCGTGTTTCCTACATTACAACGGTGACTTCATTTCAAAAATACTTCATTGGCTGTAAAGCGCTTTGGGACGTCCTGAGGTGGTGAAAGATGCTGTAGAAATGATAGATCTTTCGGTTTCTTAGTAGTTCCCAGTTTTCAGAATTGGCTTCAATATCTCCGTGTCCAGCTCCCAGGGACCGATCCCAGCCCCGGTAAATGGGCAGAGACACTCAGATCGGTCCCCAGCAACACTGGCTCAAACCGGCCCCACCGCACGTACTCAGGCCCTCTGCTAGATTCGGGAGATTTAATTTCCGCTCTCTCGCTGCGCGCCTCATTAAATAGGCCAACGACAAGGATATCATCAACTTGCAGAGATTCGCATTGGGACAAATAAGACAGCAGCTCGTTTCATTTATAACACAATACATCCAAAAAGAAATGTTCCCCACTGTGCTCCCAGCCTCAAAGGACATGCTTGGCTGTTGGTAACAAATGATGTTGAATGCGGTAAATTAATATCACCGCAGCCTAGTTTTCAGCCCCGGTGTCCTCAATACTGAGGCTTCAAGGTAAAATCAAACACATGGACCTTCTCACTTAGAATGGCAGGCTGTGAGAGGTCCAGGGGGAGTCAGGGGCGGTGGCGAGACCCGAAGGTCAGGGCGCCAGTGGAGGTCGGTGGGCATTCCAAGCTAGGGATGAGATGAAGGTCGGGATTCAGGAGGCCATGGATTGGGGGGGTGGGGGGGGAGGTGACAGTGCTGGTGGTGGGGGGGTGAGGGTTTCAGCAGCAGTGAGGGGGGCAGGAGTGGTCCGGTTGTAGGGTGCAGAGCCCATTGCAGGCCATTGGATTAAGGTTGGAGGGGCTGCTGGAAAGGATCAGGGTGCAGAGTTCCTGGCTGGGGGAGAGGAGAGGGGGTTGCTTGTCATGTCTTCAATCTCTTGGCATTATAAGCAAAGCACCAAAGTAGAACTTAAGATGTGATTAACATAAAGTTTCCCTGCCATTGATCTGGTTTTGACAGGTCATGTATCATACAGAAGTACTTACATTTACATTGCAACCAGTCTCTAAATCAGCGTTCGGGAAAACTGATTATAATGTCACTTCCTCGAGATGAATGAATCGGTGTAATCAAGAATCAGGTTTTTTTTTAAAGATATTACTCCGTGTTTTAGCACCAAAGGCTTTTCATTTCCTCTTTGATTCCTCCTCTCCTTGCCTTATTTGCTGGGCTCTTCCATTCGCCACTCTTGTTTATGTGAATCGTGTCCGCGGCCCTCATCCGTCATCCTGTCAGCGCGGGGGATGTGAGGCCTTGCCAGCAGTCTCGCAGCCTTTAACTCTCATTCATCTACCTGTCAAAATCTCCCAAAGAACATTTCCCAGCTCCTGCAACAACAAAAAGATTCAAATATTTCCCCTTTCCTTACGTTTTGCCCGAGCCTGACTTTCGGTTAAGTCTCAATATCCTGCGGCGAGTGACTAATGACCCGCCGCCGTGACCCGCCCGGCTCCGTTGCCTAGGTTACTGTAACCTCAGGGATGAACTCAGTTGCTGGAGTCTCCTGTTTGCTTGATGCGAACGATTGAGGATTCAGGATAAGAAGCGGAAATTCATGGCAGGAGAGGTTAGAAGAAATGATTTGCAATGATTGGGACCAAATCTAGGCGGGTGTGTGAGTCCAAAACTTCACAGACTGGACAGACTAGATGCAGGAAGGCTGTTCCCGATGGTCGGGGAGTCCAGAACCAGGGGTCACAGTCTAAGGGTAAGGGGACAGAGATGAGGAGGAATTTCTTCACCCAGAGAGTGGTGAACCTGTGGAATTCTCTACCACAGAAGGCAGTAGAGGCCAATTCATTAAATATATTCAAGAAGGAGTTGGATATATTTCTTGAGGCTAAAGGGATCAAGGGATATGGGGAGAAGGCAGGGACAGGGTACTGAATTTGGATGATCAGCCATGATCTCATTGAATGGCGGAGCAGGCTCGAGAGGCCGAATGGCCTATTCCTGCTCCTATCTTCTATGTTTCACCATTCAGGGTGAGCGAGGCCTTGGGCCTACACTCTCTGACAGAGAGACAGTATAGAGTCGATTTTAACACCGGGAGCGGTGCGGACCAGGGGATAAGATGCCACTCCCTCCCCCTCACACTTTCTTAACCGATCGGGAACGGGAGGGCTGCCTGGGCAGGGCTTCCTGGGCAGGGCAGGGCAGGCCTGGGGCCTACATTGGGGCTGCAAACCCTATTTTAACTGGAAATGTCAGGCAGGGATTCACCTCCGCGAGAAATCCTGTGGACGCCCCAATTCCCTCGGCCTTTCCTCCCCCTCCCACCTCCAGCAGACCACCCCACCCAGCACGGACCATACGCCGGGGATCATTCCCCTGGGTCTCCGGCAGCCTCGGCCTCCCGCCTGATTTACCGCTCACCCCCACTGGTGTTTAAAGGAGGCCCGGGAGTTAAAATAGCGGCAGGCCCCATACAGGGGGGAAACGGTGGGGGAATCCAGCCCAGCCCAGGTTAAAATATTCCTCAAGGACCTGGTGGTTATTAGCGGTTGCGATGATGGGCTGCGCAAGGAACCGCTCCATAATGTGAGGTGGGGGGGTGGGGAGAAAGCCCAGTCCTCACAACAACAACAGCTTGTATTTATATAGCGCCCTTAAGGCGCTTCACAGGAGCAATTATCATTCAAATTTGACACCGAGCCACATAAGTAGATATTAGAACAGGGCTTGGTCAAAGAGGTAGGTTTTAAGGAGCGTCTTAAAGGAGGAAAGAGAGGTAGAGAGGTTTAGGGAGCGAATTCCAGAGCTTAGGGCCTAGGCAACAGAAGGCACGCCCACCAATGGTGGGGCGATTAAAATCAGGGATGCTCAAGAGACCAGAATTGGAGAAGCACAGAGATCTTGTAGGGTTGTGGGGCTGGAGAAGTTTACAGGGATAGGGAGGGATTTGAAAACCAGGATGAGAATTTCAAAATCAAAGCGTTGCTTAAATGGGAGCCAATGTAAGTCAGCGAGCACAGGGGTGATGGATGAACGGGACTTGGTGCGAGTTAGGACACCGGCAGCAGAGGTTTGGATGACGTCAAGTTTACGGAGGGTAGAAAGTCGGAAGCCGGCTAGGAGTGCGTTGGAATAGTCAAGTCCTGAGGTACCATAGGCATGGCTGAGGGTTTCAGCAGCAGATGAGGTGTGGCAGGTGCGGAGTTGAGAGGTGGAAATAGGCAGTCTTAGTGTAGGTGTGGATATGTGGTCGGAAGCTTATCTCGTACAGACAAGCTAAATACTCATGCTCACTTTACAGGACAAAGCAGCCCGCTTGATCGGCACCCCATCCACCACCTTAAACATTCACTCCCTCCATCACTGGCGTACCGTGGCTGCAGTGTGTACCATCTACAAGATGCACTGCAGCAACTCACCAAGGCTTCTTCAGCAGCACCTCCCAAACCCGCGACCTCTTCCACTTAGAAGGACAAAGGCAGCAGGTACATGGGAACACCACCACCTCCAAGTTCCCCTCCAAGTCACACACCATCCCGACTTGGAAATATATTGCTGATCCTTCATCGTCGCTGGGTCAAAATCCTGGAACTCCCTCCCTAACAACATTGTGGGAGTACTTTCACCACACGGACTGCAGCGGTTCAAGAAGGAGGCTCACCACCACCTTCTCAAGGGCAATTAGGGATGGGCAATAAATGCTGGCCTTGCCAATGACGCCCACATCTCACTAATTAATTTTTTTTTAAATTTTGAATTAAAACCATTGGGTTCGATATTTAGTACGACGGTTTTATAATTGCATCGACTACCACCCCAGCCCTCCCCCCCCCCCCCCCCCCCCGCCCACACAAAGAAAATCTAGTCTTAAAAAGTAGACCAGCACGTCCACAGGCAGTGCTGGTCCTATAGCCAGAGCCAGAGCTCCATCTGAAAGTGTGGAAGCTCAGTAGTGAGGTACGAGTGATCTCTCCTCCGACAGGTACTGAGGTACGAGTGATCGAGGTATGTGGGCCTTTGATAAAATGCCACGTAAGAGGTTAGTGTGCAAAATTAAAGCACATGGGATTGGGGGGTAATATACTGGCATGGATTGAAAATTGGTTAACAGACAGGAAACAGAGAGAAGGAATAAATGGGTCTTTTTCAGGGTGGCAGGCGGTGACTAGTGGGGCACCGCAGTGATCAGTGCTTGGGCCCCAGCTATTCACAATATATATCAATGATTTGGATGAGGGAACCAAATGTAATATTTCCAAGTTTGCTGACGACACAAAACTAGGTGGGGTTGTGTGTTGTGAGGAGGCTACAAAGAGGCTTCAAGGCGATTTAGACAAGTTGAGTGAGTGGGCAAATACATGGCAGATGCAGTATAACGTGGATAAATGTGAAGTTATCCACTTCGGTAGGAAAAACAGGAAGGTAGAGTATTATTTAAATGGTGATAGATTGGGAAATGTTGATGTACAAAGGGACCTGGGTGTCCTTGTACACCAGTCACTGAAAGCAAACATGCAGGTGCAGCAAGCAGTTAGGAAGGCAAATGGTATGTTGGCCTTCATTGCAAGAGGATTTGAGTACAGGAGCGAGGATGTCTTACTACAGTTATACAGGGCCTTGGTGAGACCACACCTGGAGTACTGTGTGCAGTTTTGGTCTCCTTACCTAAGAAAGGATATACTTGCCATAGAGGGAGTGCAGCGAAGGTTCACCAGACTGATTCCTGGGATGGCAGGACTGTCGTATGAGGAGAGATTAGGTCGACTAGGCCTGTATTCACTAGAGTTTAGAAGAATGAGAGGGGATCTCATTGAAACGTATAAAATTCTGACAGGGCTAGACAGACTGGGTGCAGGGAGGATGTTTCCCCTGGCTGGGGGGTTCTAGAACGAGGGGTCACAGTCTCAGGATACGGGGTAGGACATTTAGGACTGAGATGAGGAGAAATTTCTTCACTCAGAGGGTGGTGAACCTGTGGAATTCGCTACCACAGAAGGCTGTGGAGGCTAAGTTACTGAATATATATATAAGAAGGAGATAGATAGATTTCTAGACACTAAAGGCATCAAGGGGTATGGGGAGAGAGTGGGAATATGGTATTGAGATAGGGGGAGGGTGGGAGAGGGGGTGGGGGAGGTACTGAGGTACGAGTGACCTCTCCTCCAACAGGTACTGAGGTACGAGTGATCTCTGCTCCGACAGGTACTGAGGTACAGGTGATCTCTGCTCCGACAGGTACTGAGGTACGAGTGATCTCTGCTCCGACAGGTACTGAGGTACGAGTGACCTCTCCTCCGACAGGTACTGAGGTACGAGTGATCTCTGCACCGACAGGTACTGAGGTACGAGTGACCTCTGCTCCGACAGGTACTGAGGTACGAGTGATCTCTGCACCGACAGGTACTGAGGTACGAGTGACCTCTGCTCCGACAGGTACTGAGGTACGAGTGACCTCTGCACCGACAGGTACTGAGGTACGAGTGACCTCTGCTCCGACAGGTACTGAGGTACGAGTGATCTCTGCTCCGACAGGTACTGAGGTCGAGTGATCTCTGCTCCGACAGGTACTGAGGTACAGGTAATCTCTGCTCCGACAGGTACTGAGGTACGAATGATCTCTGCTCCGACAGGTACTGAGGTACAGGTGATCTCTGCTCCGACAGGTACTGAGGTACGAGTGATCTCTCCTCCGACAGGTACTGAGGTACGAGTGACCTCTGCTCCGACAGGTACTGAGGTACAGGTGATCTCTGCTCCGACAGGTACTGAGGTACGAGTGACCTCTGCTCCGACAGGTACTGAGGTACGAGTGATCTCTGCACCGACAGGTACTGAGGTACGAGTGACCTCTGCTTCGACAGGTACTGAGGTACAGGTGATCTCTGCTCCGACAGGTACTGAGGTACGAGTGACCTCTGCTCCGACAGGTACTGAGGTACGAGTGATCTCTGCTCCGACAGGTACTGAGGTACAGGTGACCTCTGTTCCGACAGGTGCTGAGGTACAGGTGATCTCTGTTCCGACAGGTACTGAGGTACAGGTGACCTCTGTTCCGACAGGTGCTGAGGTACAGGTGATCTCTGTTCCGACAGGTACTGAGGTACGAGTGATCTCTCCTCCGACAGGTACTGAGATTCGAGTGATGTCTGCTCCGACAGGTACTGAGGTACGAGTGATCTCTGCTCTGACAGTTACTGAGGTACGAGTGACCTCTGCTCCGACAGGTACTGAGGTACGAGTGACCTCTGCTCCAACAGATACTGAGGTACGAGTGATCTCTGCTCCGACAGGTACTGAGGTACGAGTGATCTCTGCTCCGACAGGTACTGAGGTACGAGTGACCTCTGCTCCGACAGGTACTGAGGTACGAGTGATCTCTGCTCCGACAGGTACTGAGGTCGAGTGATCTCTGCTCCGACAGGTACTGAGGTACAGGTAATCTCTGCTCCGACAGGTACTGAGGTACGAATGATCTCTGCTCCGACAGGTACTGAGGTACGAATGATCTCTGCTCCGACAGGTACTGAGGTACAGGTGATCTCTGCTCCGACAGGTACTGAGGTACGAGTGATCTCTCCTCCGACAGGTACTGAGGTACGAGTGACCTCTGCTCCGACAGGTACTGAGGTACAGGTGATCTCTGCTCCGACAGGTACTGAGGTACGAGTGACCTCTGGTCCGACAGGTACTGAGATACGAGTGATCTCTCCTCCGACAGGTACTGAGATTCGAGTGATGTCTGCTCCGACAGGTACTGAGGTACGAGTGATCTCTGCTCTGACAGGTACTGAGGTACGAGTGACCTCTGCTCCGACAGGTACTGAGGTACGAGTGACCTCTGCTCCAACAGGTACTGAAGTACGAGTGATCTCTGCTCCGACAGGTACTGAGGTACGAGTGATCTCTGCTCCGACAGGTACTGAGGTACGAGTGACCTCTCCTCTGACAGGTACTGAGGTACGAGTGATCTCTGCTCTGACAGGTACTGAGGTACGAGTGACCTCTGCTCCGACAGGTACTGAGGTACGAGTGACCTCTGCTCCAACAGGTACTGAAGTACGAGTGATCTCTGCTCCGACAGGTACTGAGGTACGAGTGATCTCTGCTCCGACAGGTACTGAGGTACGAGTGACCTCTCCTCTGACAGGTACTGAGGTACGAGTGATCTCTGCTCCGACAGGTACTGAGGTACGAGTGATCTCTCCTCTGACAGGTACTGAGGTACTGTTGACCTCTGCTCCGACAGGTACTGAGGTACGAGTGATCTCTGCTCTGACAGGTACTGAGGTACGAGTGACCTCTGCTCTGACAGGTACTGAGGTACGAGTGATCTCTGCTCTGACAGGTACTGAGGTACTGGTGATCTCTGCTCCGACAGGTACTGAGATTCGAGTGATCTCTGCTCCGACAGGTACTGAGTTACGAGTGATCTCTGCTCTGACAGGTACTGAGGTACGAGTGATCTCTGCACCGACAGGTACTGAGGTACGAGTGACCTCTGCTCTGACAGGTACTGAGGTACAGGTGATCTCTGCTCCGACAGGTACTGAGGGTACAGGTGATCTCTGTTCCGACAGGTACTGAGGTACGAGTGATCTCTGCTCCGACAGGTACTGAGGTACGAGTGATCTCTCCTCCGACAGGTACCGAGGTACGAGTGACCTCTCCTCTGACAGGTACTGAGGTACGAGTGATCTCTGCTCCGACAGGTACTGAGGTACGAGTGATCTCTCCTCCGACAGGTACTGAGGTACTGGTGATCTCTGCTCCGACAGGTACTGAGGTACTGGTGATCTCTGCTCCAACAGGTACTGAGATTCGAGTGATCTCTGCTCCGACAGGTACTGAGGTACGAGTGATCTCTGCTCTGACAGGTACTGAGGTACTGGTGATCTCTCCTCCGACAGGTACTGAGGTACGAGTGACCTCTCCTCCGACAGGTACTGAGGTACGAGTGATCTCTGCTCTGACAGGTACTGAGGTACTGGTAATCTCTCCTCCGACAGGTACTGAGGTACGAGTGACCTCTCCTCCGACAGGTACCAGCTCAGCCTCCTGCGATCTTCAAGCAAACCCCTTCATGCTCTCTTCAGCAGTTCAGCGGCTGCTGGTCAGGTAAGGTGTCCACCACTGCAATAACAAATTATTATTTGTGTGTGCGTGTATATTAATCTGTCAGGGCGGTGATTTATGGACTGGGGTTTGGCTCCTGCCCCGTTAGCCTACGGTGGTTTGGAAAATATTTCAGAAAGAAGAAGGTTATGCCTGACATTACACTCGAGGTGTGATCATTGCAACATAATCTCATGCAAATAAGGTCAGCTGAGTCCCATTATTCATAATGTCATGCACCGAATCCTATTCTGATTTATAAGCACAAAGTTGTCATGTTCTCTGAGGCCAGTCATGAGGATTGATGGCTGTTTCTGGCAGGTGATGACAGACAGGGTCGATCTGGATGGCCATGTGCTTTTTATCACAACGATATTCTGGGTAAACACTGCTCCACTGCCGGTGAAATCTCTGATTGAAACTGGAGTTGATGTAAAATGGCCGGTGAGTCTTTCCTCAGCTGCTAACCGTCACGAGTTCCCCCTCAGCTCATTGTCCCTCCTACTAGTTGCGATGCACAGGAGATGTGTGCAGCAAGTTGCTGTCACGGCCATTTCCTGTCAGGTAGGCCGGCCAAGCATAACTCCCAGCCAGCCCAGTTCTTCCTTTAAATAGTTAGGAAGTTTCGGAGCATCAACCTGGCTCAGTCGGTAGCAGGTGTGACTCGGAGTGTGAAGGTCATGGATTCAAAACTCCATTCCTGGCATCTCTTAATCCTGTTGCCCGGCCCTCTCCCCATCCGGCCCATCGCCCTTGCATCCTGTCCCAATGAAAAAGCTCCCCCCACTGCCCCCCACCCCCGAGTCCTGTTCCCCTCTCCTTCTCTGAAAGTGCCAGTCCCTTTCCCCAACTGCATTATTTATTTTTTCAAATACTTCTCCACGTCCCTTTCAAAAGATGAATTCCGCTTCACCCGTTGTTTCAGGCCGAGTATTCCATGTCCAGCCAACCCTCTGAGTGAAAGAACGCCTCCCATCCTCTCAATTCGTTCTTTACTGATGCTTTTAAATTCATGCCATTAATATATTTTCTAAGTATATATTTTATATAAAGCGTGAGCTTCCTGTGGTTGATAAAGTCCTCTAACCTGCCGTGGCGAGTTGCAGTTCCGGAACTCACTGGCAGGTACGATCTATTCGCTACGTAACAGGCTTGCAGCCAAAGTGATAGACTTGCCCTCAGGATGTCGGCGTCGCTGGCAAGGCCGCACTTTGTGAGTGGCCACGTCAGAAGGCGCTGAGTCAAGTTTGGGACTGGAGTCACGTGAAGGCCCAGACCGAGTAAGGGTGGCAGCTTCCCTTTACTGAAGGGTGAACCAGTTGGGTTTTTACGGCAATCCGGCAGCTTCAAGGTCATTTCTTTCTGGTGCCAGCCCACAGTTCACCACAAACCCCAGTGAGTCTCCCGCCATTTGACAAACGGCAAGTAGGTCTCAGTGTGTCCGAAGGCTACAGTCTACTACGTTAGAGAATGAGAAATGTTGTCAATCTCCCTTTAGAAGGTTTCAGCTCGGAAGCCAAGGCCCATCCTTTCTCCATTGCTGCTTATAGTAAGGATCCAAAATATGCTAAAATCCAACCTATTTTCCTGTCTCCTGTTGTGTTTCTTTATAACCTTAACACCCAACACAAACAGCGTATGATGCAGAGACAACCAGAGCTGTAGGGGAAGCTTACAATCGGACAGGTCCTAGAAGGGACAAGCATGGGCCGGCACCAGGTCCATCCCTTGGGGACAACCTGATTGAAGAGTGTCCTGGGTGAAGCCCAGGCCCCAATCCAACACCTGCCAGTAATGGCGGAACTAGCCTGGCCAAACATAACTGAAAAACATCAGAAGCCCAAGAGTCTCTGGCAGGCGATGGGAGACCCATAATGGAAAGTAGAAGAAAACAAAGACTTGCATTTCTACAGCACCTTTCACCACCTCAGGACGTCCCAAAGTGCTTTACAGCCAATGAAGTACTTTTGGTGTGTAGTCACTGTTGTAATGTAGGAAACGCAGCAGCCAATTTGCGCACAGCAAGCTCCCACAAACAGCAATGTGATAATGACCAGATCGCCTGATTTAGTGATGTTGATTGAGGGATAAATATTGGCCCCAGGACACCAGGGAGAACTCCCTTGCTCTTCTTCAAAATAGTGCCATGGGATCTTTTACGTCCATCTGAGAGGGCAGACAGAGCCTTGGTTTAACATCTCATCCGAAAGATGGCACCTCCAACAGTGCAGCATTCCCTCAGTACTGCCCGTCCGACAGTGCAGCGCTCCCTCAGTACTGATCCTCCGACAGTGCAGCGCTCCCTCGGTACTGCCCCTCCGACAGTGCTGCGCTCCCTCAGTACTGACCCTCCGACAGTGCGGCGCTCACTCAGTACTGCCCCTCCGACAGTGCAGCGCCCCCTCAGTTCTGCCCCTCCGACAGTGCAGCACTCCCTCAGTACTGTCCCTCCGACAGTGTGGCACTCCCTCAGTACTGCCCCTCCGACAGTGCAGCGCTCCCTCAGTACTGATCCTCCAACAGTGCAGCGCTCCCTCGGTACTGCCCCTCCGACAGTGCTGCGCTCCCTCAGTACTGACCCTCCGACAATGCGGCGCTCACTCAGTACTGCCCCTCCGACAGTGCAGCGCTCCCTCAGTTCTGCCCCTCCGACAGTGCAGCACTCCCTCAGTACTGTCCCTCCGACAGTGCGGCGCTCCCTCAGTACTGCCCCTCCCACAGTGCAGCACTCCCTCAGTACTGCCCCTCCGACAGTGCAGCACTCCCTCAGTACTGCCCCTCTGACAGTGCTGCACTCCCTCAGTACTGCCCCTCCGACAGTGCAGCACTCCCTCAGTACTGCCCCTCCAACAGTGCTGCGCTCCCTCAGTACTGCCCCTCCGACAGTGCTGCACTCCCTCAGTACTGCCCCTCCGACAGTGCAGCACTCCCTCAGTACTGCCCCTCCGACAGTGCTGCACTCCCTCAGTACTGCCCCTCCGACAGTGCAGCGCTCCCTCAGTACTGCCCCTCCGACAGTGCTGCGCTCCCTCAGTACTGCCCCTCCGACGGTGCAGCGCTCGCTCAGTACCACCACTCCGACAGTGCACGGCTCCCTCAGGTAGATACTTGGGACTATGATATTGTAGCTATTACAGAGACGTGGCTGAAAGAGGGGCAGGTATTGCAGCTCAACATTCCTGGTTACAGGATTTTCAGACGGGATAGAGAGGGAGGTAAAAAGGGAGGGGGGGTCGCGGTATTGATTAAAGAAACTATTACAGCTGTGAGGAGGGATGATATGTTGGAGGGATCATCAAACGAGGCATATGGGTCGAATTGGAAAACAGAAAAGGGGCGATCACACTGCTGGGAGTGTACTACAGACCCCCAAACAGTGAGAGGGAGATAGAAGAAAAAATATGTAGGCAAATTTCTGAGTACAAAAACTATTCTTCTTCGGCAGTCCCTCGGAACCGAAGATGTCTTGCTTCACATTAAAAATGAGTGCTGAGGTGACTGATGAGTCCAATGCGGGACCTACAGTCTCTGTCACAGGTGGGACAGACGGTGGTTGAAGGGGCGGGTGGGTGGGGTGCTTGGGTTGACATGCGCTCCTTCCGCTGCTTGCGCTTGGCTTCCACATGCTCTGGCGAAGAGACTCAAGGTGTTCGGCGCCTTCCCGGATGCTTCTCCTCCACTTTGTGCGGTCTTGGGCCAGGGATTCCCAGGTGTCGATGGGGATGTTGCGCTTTTTCAAGGAGGCTTTGAGGGTGTCCTTGAAGCATTTCCTCTGCCCACCCGGGGCTCTCTTGCCGTGTCGGAGCTCCGAGTAGAGCGCTTGTTTTGGGAGTCTCCTATTGGGCATGCGGACAATGTGACCCATCCATCGGAGCTGATCGAGCGTGGTCAAAGCTTCAATGCTGGGGATGTTGGCCTGAGCGAGAACACTGACGTTGGTGCGCCTATCCTGCCAATGGATTTGCAGGATCTTGCGGAGGCAGCGTTGGTGGTACCTCTCCAGTGCTTTGAGGTGCCCGCTGTACATGGTCCATGTCTCTGAGGCATACAGGAGGGCGGGTATTACTACTGCTCTGCAGACCATGAGCTTGGTGGCGGGTTTGAGGTCCTGGTCTTCAAACACTCTCTTCCTCAGGCAACCGAAGGCTGCACTGGCACAGTGAAGGCGGTGTTGGACTTCGTCATCGATGTCTGCCCTTGTTGACAGTAGGCTCCCGAAGTATGGAAAGTGGTCCACGTTGTCCAAGGTCTTGTCATGGATTTTGATAATTGGGAGGCAGTACTGTGTGGTGGGGGCAGGTTGGTAGAGGACCTTTGTCTTACGGATGTTTAGTGTAAAGCCCATGCTCTCGTACGCTTTGGTGAAGGTGTTAACGATGGTTTGGAGTTCGACTTCCGAGTGTGCGCAGACGCAAGCGTCGTCTGCATACTGTAATTCGACGACAGAGGAAGGGACGACCTTGGATCTGGACTGGCGGCGACGGAGGTTGAACAGTTTCCCGTTTGTTCTGTAAATTAGCTCCACTCCAGTGGGGCGCTTACTGAGGGTGAGATGGAGCATTGCCGCAAGGAAGATCGAGAAGAGTGTTGGTGCGATGACACAGCCTTGCTTGGCCCCGGTCCGTACGTGTATTGGGTCTGTGGTGGAACCGTTGGTCAGGATCACGGCTTGCATGTCGTCGTGAAGCAGGCAGATGGTGACAAACTTTTGAGGGCAGCCAAATTTGAGGAGGACACTACATAATCCCTCATGGTTGACAGTGTCAAAGGCCTTTGTGAGGTCAAAGAAGGCCATGTACAGCAGTTGGTACTGTTCCCTGCATTTCTCTTGTAATTGGCGCGTAGTGAAGATCATGTCCATTGTGCCCCTTAGTGGGCGGAGTCCGCATTGCGACTCTGAGAGGAGCTCTTCAGCCACTGGGAGAAGGCGATTGAGGAGGATTCTTGTGATGACTTTCCCTGTGGCAGACAGCAGGGAAACTCCTCTGTAATTACCGCAATCGGACTTGTCACCTTTCTTGAAGATGGTCACAATTACAGCGTCTCTGAGATCCCCTGGCATGCTCTCCTCCTTCCAGATAAAAGAAATGAGTTCATGAATTCGCGCCAGTAATGCTTCTCCGCCATGCTTTAGCGCCTCGGCAGGGATTCCATCTGCTCCTAAGGCCTTGTTGTTCTTCAATTGTCGGATGGCCTTTTCAACCTCATGCCGGGCTGGGATTGTGCTGAGATGGTGGCGGGTAGCATGCTGCGGGATGGAGTTGAGGACACTCATGTCGAAGACAGAGTCTCGGTTAAGGAGATCTTCAACGTGCTCCTTCCAGCGGGCACTGACTGCCTCCCTGTCCTTGATGAGTACCTCTCCGTTCTTGGCCCGCAGTGGGGTAGGACCTTGGGTGCTTGGGCCGTAGGCGGTCTTGACTGCGCCAGAGAATCCACACACGTCGTGGTTGTCGGCTAGCTGCTGGATCTCCTGCGCTTTCTCCACCCACCACCTGTTCTTTAGGTCGCGAGTTGGAAAACAGAAAAGGGGCGATCACACTGCTGGGAGTGTGCTACAGACCCCCAAACAGTGAGAGGGGGATAGAAGAACAAATATGTAGACAAATTTCTGAGAAGTGCAAAAACTATAGGGCAGTAATAGTAGGGGATTTCAACTACCCCAATATTAACTGGGATAAAATTAGTGTGAAGGGTATAGAAGGTGCGGAATTCCTAAAATGCATCCAGGAGAACTTTTTTAACCAGTATGTAGCAAGGGAGGGGGCGGTTCTGGACTTAGTTTTAGGAAATGAAGCTGGGCAGGTAGAAGGCGTATCAGTGGGGGAGCATTTTGGTGCTAGTGACCATAATTTTGTTAGATTTAAGGTAGTTATGGAAAAGGACAAGGATAGACCAGGAATAAAAATTTTAAATTGGGGAAAAGCAACTTTTGCTAAGCTCAAAGGGGATTTAGCCATAGTGGACTGGAAACAGCTACTTGAAGGTAAATCAGTGTCAGAGCAGTGGGAGGCGTTCAAGGAGGAGATCCGGAGGGTTCAGACCAAACATGTGCCCTTAAAGAAAAAAGGTGGGACTAACAAATCTAGAGCCCCCTGGATCTCTAGGGACATGCAGGGTAGGATAAAGAAAAAAAGGGAGGCGTATGACAGACACCGAGGGCTAAATACTCCAGGATCTGTAGAGGAGTACAGAAAGTGCAATTAAAAAGGATATTAGGAAAGCAAAGCGAGAGCATGAAAAACTCTTGGCAAGTAAAATCAAGGAAAACCCAAAGATGTTTTATAAATATATTAAGAGTAAGTGGATAACTAAAGAAAGGGTAGGGCCTATTAGAGATCATGAGGGTAATCTGTGTGTGGAGGCGGGAGACGTCGGTAGGGTTCTTAATGAATACTTTGTGTCTGTTTTCATAGAGGAGAGGGGCGAAGCAGACATTGCTATCAGGGAGGAGTGTGAAATATTAGATAAAATAAACATAGTGAGAGAGGAAGTATTAAGGGGTTTAGCAGCTTTAAAAGTGGATAAATCCCCAGTCCCGGATGAAATGTATCCCAGGCTGTTAAGCGAAGCAAAAGAGGAAATAGCAGAGGCCCTGACCATCATTTTTCGATCCTCTCTGGCTTCAGGTGTGGTGCTGGATAACTGGAGGACTGCTAATGTGGTACCCTTGTTTAAAAAGGGAGAAAAGGATAGACCGAGTAATTACAGGCCAGTCAGCCCAACCTCGGTGGTGGGAAAATTATTGGAAAGAATTCTGAAGGACAGGATAAATCTTCATTTAGAAAGACACGGATTAATCAAGGATAGTCAGCACGGATTTGTTAAGGGAAGGTCCTGTCTGACAAACTTGATTGAATTTTTTGAAGAGGTAACAAGGAGGGTAACATAAGAACATAAGAAATAGGAGCAGGAGCAGGCCAATCGGCCCCTCGAGCCTGCTCCGCTACCCACAGGGCCATGACCGATCCGAACCTAGACTCATGTCCAAATTCCTGCCCGCTCCCCAGAACCCTTTATTCCCTTTACTTCTAGGAAACTGTCTATTTCTGTTTTAAATTTATGTAATGATGTAGCTTCTACAGCTTTTTGGGGCAGCATATTCCGTGGACCTACCACCCTCTGAGTGAAGTAGTTCCTCCTCATCTCAGTTTTGAAAGAGCAGCCCCTTATTCTAAGACTATGCCCCGTAGTTCTAGTTTCACTCATCATCGGGAACATCCTCCCCGCATCCACCCGATCCAACCCCTTCACAATCTTATATGTTTCAATAAGATCGCCTCTCATTCTTCTGAACTCCAATGAGTAGAGTCCCAATCTACTCAACCTCTCCTCATATGTCCATCCCCTCATCCCCGTGATTAACCGAGTGAACCTTCTTTGTACTGACTCGAGAGCAAGTATGTCTTTTCTTAAGTATGGACACCAAAACTATATGCAGTATTCCAGGTGCGGTCTCACCAATACCTTGTACAACTGAAGCAGTACCTCCCTATTTTTATATTCTATCCCCCTAGCAATGAAAGCCAACATTCCATTGGCCTTCTTAATCACTTGCTGCACCTGCATACTAACCTTTTGAGTTTCGTGCACCAGGACCCCCAGATCCCTTTGTACTTCAGTACTTTCCAGTTTCTTGCCATTAAGATAATAACTTGCTCTACGATTTTTCCTGCCAAAGTGCATAACCTCACACTTTCCAGTATTGTATTCCATCTGCCAACTCTCTGCCCACTTACTTAGCCTGTCTATGTCCCCTTGCAGGTTTTTTATGTCCTCCTCACTCACTACTTTCCCTCCCATCTTAGTATCATCTGCAAATTTTGATATGTTACACTCGGTCCCCTCCTCCAAATCGTTAATATAGATTGTAAAGAGTTGGGGACCCAGCAGTGACCCCTGTGGAACACCACTAGTTACTGATTGCCAGTCCGAGAATGAACCATTTATCCCAACTCTCTGCCTTCTGTTAGATAGCCAATCCTCTATCCATGCCAGAAAATTACCCCCAATCCCGTGATTTTTTATCTTAAGCAATAATCTTTTGTGTGGCACCTTGTCAAATGCCTTTTGGAAATCTAAATACACTACGTCCACTGGTTCCCCTTTATCCACCCTATATGTTACTTCCTCAAAGAACTCCAGCAAATTTGTCAAACATGACTTCCCCTTCATAAAACCATGCTGACTTTGTCCTATTAAATTATGATTATCCAAATGTCCTGTTACTGTCTCCTTAATAATGGACTCCAATATTTTACCTAACACAGATGTTAGGCTAACCGGTCTATAGTTTCCAGCCTTCTGTCTACTGCCCTTTTTAAATAAGGGCGTTACATTCGCAGTTTTCCAGTCTGCCGGGACCTTTGCTGAGTCCAGGGAGTTTTGGAAAATTATTACCAATGCATCCACAATCCCTACCGCCACTTCCCTCAAGACCCTAGGATGTAAGCCATCAGGTCCAGGTGATTTATCCACCTTGAGTCCCATTACTTTACCGAATACCACTTCTTTAGTGATTTTGATCGTGTTTAGCTCCTCCCCCCTTATAGCCCCCTGTTTGTCCAGTGTTGGGATATTCTTAGTGTCTTGTAGATGAGGGTAGTGTGTTTGATGTAGTGTATATGGACTTTAGCAAGGCTTTTGATAAGGTTCCACATGGCAGACTGGTCACGAAGCTAAAAGCCCATGGGATCCAGGGCAAAGTGTCAAATTGGATTCAAAATTGGCTCAGAGGCAGGAAGCAGAGGGTAATGGTTGATGGGTGTTTTTGTGACTGGAAGGCTGTTTCCAGTGGGGTTCCGCAGGGATCAGTACGAGGTCCCTTGCTTTTTGTGGTATATATCAACGATCTTGACTTGAATATAGGGGGTATGATTAAGAAGTTTGCAGATGACACTAAAATCGGCTGTGTGGTTGATACTGAAGAAGGAAGCTGTAGACTGCAGGAAGATATCAATAAATTGGTCAGGTGGGCAGAACAGTGGCAAATGGAATTCAATCCGGAGAAGTGTGAGGTAATGCATTTGGGGAGGGCTAACAGGGAAAGGGAATACACATTAAATGGTCGGACACTGAGTAGTGTAGAGGAACAAAGTGACCTTGGAGTGCATGTCCACAGATCCCTGAAGGTAGCAGGCCAACTAGATAAGGTGGTTAAGAAGACATACGGAATGCTTGCCTTTATTAGCCGTGGCATAGAATACAAGAGCAGGGGGGTTATGCTTCAACTGTATAAAATACTAGTTAGGCCTCAGCTAGAGTACTGCGTGCAGTTCTGGTCACCACATTACAGGAAAGATGTGATTGCACTAGAGAGGGTACAGAGGAGATTTACAAGGATGTTGCTGGGAGTAGTGAATCTTAGCTATGAGGAAAGACTGGATAGGCTGGGTCTGTTTTCCTTGGAACAGAGGAGGCTGAGGGGAGACCTTATTGAGGTGTATAAAATTATGAGGGACCTAGATAAAGTGGATAGAAAGGACCTATTTCCCTCAGCAGAGGGGTCAAAAACCAGGGGGCACAGATTTAAAGTAATTGGGGGAAAGTTTAGAGGGGATTTGAGGGGAAATTTCTTCACCCAGAGGGTTGTGGGGGTCTGGAACTCACTGCCTGAAAGGGTGGTAGAGGCAGGAACCCTAACCACATTTAAAAAGCACTTGGATGTGCACTTGGGATGCTCTAACCCGCAGGGCTACGGACCAAGAGCTGGGAAGTGGGATTAGGCTGGATAGCTCTCTGTTGGCCGGCGCGGACACGATGGGCCGAAATGGCCTCCTTCCGTGCTGTAACTTGCTATGATTCTATTATTCTCAGTACTGCCCCTCCGACAGTGCAACGCTCCCTCAGTACTGACCCTCCCTCAGTACACTCACTTCTCCTCTTCTCCATTCCTCCTCCTCCTCCCCCTCCTGCTCATCTTCTGACAAACCACCCAAAGAACCGCTCAGGGACCTGTGCGCCGCACCAGATGAAGCAGACGCCCATTACTCCAGGCACAGGGTGCGGCCTTGGGATGCTGGTGTTAAGTTACCATCGCAAGGCTGCTCCACCCTGGGCCAGACTTTCAAGCTGCTGAATTATTGCCACAAGGAAGCTGGCAGAGATTCTGTAGAGTGGAACTGACAGCATAATCCTCCCAATCGGTCTGATTCCTTTGAACTCTGTCTTCAACCTTCCTTCCTTTCTTCCTTTCTTTCTTTCTTTCTTTCTCTCCTTGCTCTTTGACCCCTGCTGGGCTACATTTCCACAGTCACTGGCAGCCCTCTGGTATAATCCAGCTGTAACTCAGTGGGCAGCACTCTCGCCTCCGAGTCGAGAAGGTCGTGGGTTCGAGCCCCACTCCAGAGACTTGAGCACATAATCCTGGCTGACACTCCAGTGCAGTACTGAGGGAGCGCTGCACTGTCGGAGGGTCAGTACTGAGGGAGCGCCGCACAGTCGGAGGGACAGTACTGAGGGAGCGCCGCACTGTCGGAGGGGCAGTACTGAGGGAGCGCCGCACTGTCGGAGGGGCAGTACTGAGGGAGCGCCGCACAGTCGGAGGGACAGTACTGAGGGAGCACCGCACTGTCGGAGGGGCAGTACTGAGGGAGCGCTGCACTGTCGGAGGGGCAGCACTGAGGGAGCGCTGCACTGTCGGAGGGGCAGTACTGAGGGAGCGCCGCAGTCGGAGGTGCAGTACTGAGGGAGTGCCGCACAGTCGGAGGGACAGTACTGAGGGAGCGCCGCACTGTCGGAGGGGCAGTACTGAGGGAGCGCCGCACAGTCGGAGGGACAGTACTGAGGGAGCGCCGCACTGTCGGAGGGGCAGTACTGAGGAAGCGCCGCACTGTCGGAGGGGCAGTACTGAGGGAGCGCTGCACAGTCGGAGGGACAGTACTGAGGGAGCACCGCACTGTCGGAGGGGCAGTACTGAGGGAGCGCTGCACTGTCGGAGGGGCAGCACTGAGGGAGCGCTGCACTGTCGGAGGGGCAGTACTGAGGGAGCGCCGCAGTCGGAGGGGCAGTACTGAGGGAGTGCCGCACTGTCGGAGGGTCAGTACTGAGGGAGCGCCGCACAGTCGGAGGGACAGTACTGAGGGAGCACCGCACTGTCGGAGGGGCAGTACTGAGGGAGCACTGCACTGTCGAGGGGCAGCACTGCGGGAGCGCTGCACTGTCGGAGGGGCAGTACTGAGGGAGCGCCGCAGTCGGAGGGGCAGTACTGAGGGAGTGCTGCACTGTTGGAGGGTCAGTAGTGAGGGAGTGCCGCACTGTCGGAGGGGCAATACTGAGGGAGTGCCGCACTGTCGGAGGGTCAGTAGTGAGGGAGTGCTGCACTGTCGGAGGGAGTAGTGAGGGAGTGCCGCACTGTCGGAGGGTCAGTAATGAGGGAGTGCCGCACTGTCGGAGGGACAGTACTGAGGGAGCACCGCACTGTCGGAGGGGCAGTACTGAGGGAGCGCTGCACTGTCGGAGGGGCAGCACTGAGGGAGCGCTGCACTGTCGGAGGGTCAGTACTGAGGGAGCGCCGCAGTCGGAGGGGCAGTACTGAGGGAGTGCCGCACTGTCTGAGGGTCAGTACTGAGGGAGCGCCGCACAGTCGGTGGGACAGTACTGAGGGAGCACCGCACTGTCGGAGGGGCAGTACTGAGGGAGCACTGCACTGTCGAGGGGCAGCACTGAGGGAGCGCTGCACTGTCGGAGGGGCAGTACTGAGGGAGCGCCGCAGTCGGAGGGGCAGTACTGAGGGAGTGCTGCACTGTTGGAGGGTCAGTAGTGAGGGAGTGCCGCACTGTCGGAGGGGCAATACTGAGGGAGTGCCGCACTGTCGGAGGGTCAGTAGTGAGGGAGTGCTGCACTGTCAGAGGGGCAGTACTGAGGGAGCGCTGCACTATCGGAGGGGCAGTACTGAGGGACTGCTGCACTGTCGGAGGGACAGTTCTGAGGGAGCGCTGCACTGTCGGAGGGTCAGTACTGAGGGAGTGCCGCACTGTCGGAGGGTCAGTAATGAGGGAGTGCCGCACTGTCAGAGGGGCAGTACTGAGGGAGCGCTGCACTATCGGAGGGTCAGTACTGAGGGACTGCTGCACTGTCGGAGGGACAGTTCTGAGGGAGCGCTGCACTGTCGGAGGGTCAGTACTGAGGGAGCGCTGCACTGTCGGAGGGAGTAGTGAGGGAGTGCCGCACTGTCGGAGGGTCAGTAATGAGGGAGTGCCGCACTGTCGGAGGGTCAGTAGTGAGGGAGTGCTGCACTGTCGGAGGGGCAGTACTGAGGGAGCGCTGCACTATCGGAGGGGCAGTACTGAGGGACTGCTGCACTGTCGGAGGGGCAGTTCTGAGGGAGCGCTGCACTGTTGGAGGGTCAGTACTAAGGGAGTCCTGCACTGTCGGGGAGGCAGTACTGAGGGAGTGCCGCACTGTCGGAGGGGCAGTACTGAGGGACTGCTGCACTGTCGGAGGGGCAGTTCTGAGGGAGCGCTGCACTGTCGGAGGGGCAGTACTGAGGGACTGCTGCACTGTCGGAGGGCCAGTTCTGAGGGAGCGCTGCACTGTCGGAGGGGCAGTGCTGAGGGACTGCTGCACCGTCGGAGGGACAGTTCTGAGGGAGCGCTGCACTGTCGGAGGGTCAGTACTAAGGGAGTCCTGCACTGTCAGGGAGGCAGTAATGAGGGAGTGCCGCACTGTCGTAGGGGCAGTACTGAGGGACTGCTGCACTGTCGGAGGGACAGTTCTGAGGGAGCGCTGCACTGTCGGAGGGACAGTTCTGAGGGAGTGCTGCACTGTCGGAGGGTCAGTACTAAGGGAGTCCTGCACTGTCGGAGGGGCAGTACTGAGGGAGTGCCGCACTGTCGGAGGGACAGTTCTGAGGGAGCGCCGCACTGTCGGAGGGGCAGTACTGAGGGAGTGCCGCACTGTCGGAGGGGCAGTACTGAGGGAGTCCTGCACTGTCAGAGGGGCAGTACTGAGGGAGTGCTGCACTGTCGGAGGGGCAGTACTAAGGGAGTGCTGCACTGTCGGAGGGACAGTTCTGAGGGAGCGCTGCACTGTCGGAGGGTCAGTACTGAGGGAGTGCCGCACTGTCGGAGGGTCAGTAATGAGGGAGTGCCGCACTGTCGGAGGGTCAGTAGTGAGGGAGTGCTGCACTGTCGGAGGGGCAGTACTGAGGGAGCGCTGCACTATCGGAGGGGCAGTACTGAGGGACTGCTGCACTGTCGGAGGGGCAGTTCTGAGGGAGCGCTGCACTGTCGGAGGGTCAGTACTAAGGGAGTCCTGCACTGTCGGGGAGGCAGTACTGAGGGAGTGCCGCACTGTCGGAGGGGCAGTACTGAGGGACTGCTGCACTGTCGGAGGGGCAGTTCTGAGGGAGCGCTGCACTGTCGGAGGGGCAGTACTGAGGGACTGCTGCACTGTCGGAGGGCCAGTTCTGAGGGAGCGCTGCACTGTCGGAGGGGCAGTACTGAGGGACTGCTGCACCGTCGGAGGGACAGTTCTGAGGGAGCGCTGCACTGTCGGAGGGTCAGTACTAAGGGAGTCCTGCACTGTCAGGGAGGCAGTAATGAGGGAGTGCCGCACTGTCGGAGGGGCAGTACTGAGGGACTGCTGCACTGTCGGAGGGACAGTTCTGAGGGAGCGCTGCACTGTCGGAGGGACAGTTCTGAGGGAGCGCTGCACTGTCGGAGGGTCAGTACTAAGGGAGTCCTGCACTGTCGGAGGGGCAGTACTGAGGGAGTGCCGCACTGTCGGAGGGACAGTTCTGAGGGAGCGCCGCACTGTCGGAGGGGCAGTACTGAGGGAGTGCCGCACTGTCGGAGGGGCAGTACTGAGGGAGTGCTGCACTGTCGGAGGGGCAGTACTAAGGGAGTGCTGCACTGTCGGAGGGACAGTTCTGAGGGAGCGTGCACTGTCGGAGGGGCAGTACTGAGGGACTGCTGCACTGTCGGAGGGACAGTACTAAGGGAGTGCTGCACTGTCGGAGGGACAGTACTGAGGAATTGCCACACTGTCAGACGTGCTATCTTTCAGATGAGACATTAAACCAAGGCCCCGTCTGCCCTCTCATGGTACTATTGGAGGAAGAACAGAGGGGGAGTTCTCTCCGGTGAACAGAGGGGGAGTTCTCTCCGGTGAACAGAGGGGGAGTTCTCTCCGGTGAACAGAGGGGGAGTTCTCTCCGGTGAACAGAGGGGGAGCTCTCTCCGGTGAACAGAGGGGGAGTTCTCTCCGGTGAACAGAGGGGGAGTTCTCTCCGGTGAACAGAGGGGGAGTTCTCTCCGGTGAACAGAGGGGGAGTTCTCTCCGGTGAACAGAGGGGGAGTTCTCTCCGGTGAACAGAGGGGGAGTTCTCTCCGGTGAACAGAGGGGGAGTTCTCTCCGGTGAACAGAGGGGGAGTTCTCGCCGGTGTCTCGGGCCCAATATTTATTCCTCAACCGACACTTAAAATCTGGTCAACAACAAAAATGTAACTCTCACATTAATGCGTACTATTCACCTTGGTTGCCATACCACAAACTGGGGCTCTGGCATTACAATTTCTGACACTCGTTAGATTGGTCATTATCACGTTGTTGTTTGTGGGATCTTGCTGTGCGCAAATTGGCTGCTGCGTTTCCTACATTGCAACAGTGACTACACTTCAAAAAGTACTTCATTGGCTGAGAAGCGCTTTCTTTCTTTGTTTCTTCCTTCCTTCTTTCCTTCTTTCCTTCTTTCCTTCCTTTCTCGCTCACTCTCCTGTCAGTGGGGCTCTTTACGAAGCTGACAATGTAAATGGAATGAAGCAGCCAGTGGCTTGCTCATCTGTAGATAGATTGGCCAGAATATTATCAATACTTTGTCATTTTAATCTTGAAGCTCCCATTACAGCAGATTATGTTCCCTGAGACAGATCCATTTTTAGCTTGTCGGTAACACATCAAAGACACTTCAGGACTGCAGTTGTAAAGCGGAGTGGAATAATGACAGGTTTGTTTGACTACTGGCCATTGTGACTCAGATATATAAAGCCGTGCATTACTCTCAATCCCTGCCAGCAAACAATTGCCTTCTTGACAGGACGTCAGTAGATATAAAGGGGCTTTCTATTTCCCACTCCCACCCCTCCCCAATTAAAGCTGATGTCCTTTTTTGCCCAGAGTGGCGGCACAAACAATTTGCAGAAGCCAGATTCTCTGAACTGCGCCCGATCTCGTTAGACTGAGGGAACACAGCGGAGAACCATCTTAGCTCCAGTTCAGGCAATGTGCAGTGCTGGGAGGTAGGTCGCACTTACACCTGAGCATAGAGTTTCAAATCTGTACCAAAATCCTCCAGTGGGGAGGGGAGCGGTGGAGGGGGGAGGGAGTGGAGGGGAGGAGAGGAGAGGAGGGGGGATGGGGAGGTGAGGGGAGGGTCGGGAAGGTGGAGAGGGGAAGGAGGAGCGGGAGGGGAGGAGAGGAGATTGGAGGGGAGGAGAGGGAAAGGGAGTGGAGAGGAGAGGGGATGGGCAGGTGAGGGGAGGGAAGGGAAGGTGGAGGGGAAGGGAGAGGAGGGGAGGAGAGGAGATTGGCGGGGAGGAGAGGGAAAGGGAGTGGAGAGGAGGGGGGATGGGGAGGGAAGGGGAGGGAAAGTGGAGAGGGGAGGTTGTGCCTGTTATTATGTAACGACCCCTCCCCTCCCCTCCAGATGTATGGACATCCAGCGAGGCCACGGTCCGTCCCATCTCATCTCCGTCCCACTGTGACTGGCTGAGTTTGTTCTGGGCCTGTGAGAGGCCCGGGGCCAGGGAGTAGTGAGAGGGGCCCGGGACCAGGGAGCGGAGTGAGAGAGGCCCAGGGGGTTGGTGCAGGGTCAGAGGCCCGGGGCCAGGGGGCAGTAGGAGGGGCCTGGGGGGCAGGGGGCGGGGACAGGGGCGAGGGGCGAGAGAGCAGTGGGAGGGGCTCGGGGGCGGAGTGCGAGGCCCGGGGTGAGGGGGCAGGGGGTGGAGTGAGAGGATCCCAGGGGTGGGTGCGAGGGGGTGGAGTGCGAGGAATCCAGGGGTGTGGGACAGTGGGAGGGTCGCGGGGGGCAGGGGGCGGAGTGAGAGAGGCTCAGGGGCGGGGGCAGGGGGCAGAGTGAGAGGATCCCAGGGGCGGGTGCAAGGGGGTGGAGTGCGAGGAACCCGGGAGTGAGGGACAGTGGGAGGGTCCCGGGGGCGAGGGCGGGGGTGGAGTGAGAGAATCCCGGGGGCGGGGGGCAGTGGGAGGGTCGCGGGGACAGGGGGCGGAGTGAGAGAATCCCGGGGGCGGGGGACAGTGGGAGGGTCGCAGGGGCGGGGGCAGAGGGCGGAGTGCGAGGATCCCGGGGGTGGGGGACAGTGGGAGGGTCCCGGGGGCGGGGGCAGGGGGCGGAGTGCGAGGATCCCGGGGGTGAGGGACAGTGGGAGGGTCCCGGGGGCAGGAGGCAGTGGGAGGGTCCCGGGGGCGGGAGGCAGTGGGAGGGTTGCAGGGGCGGAGTGGGAGAGGCCCGGGGGTGGAGTGCGAGGAATCCAGGGGTGAGGGACAGTGGGAGGGTCCCGGGGGTGGGAGGCAGTGGGAGGGTTGCGGGGGCGGGAGCAGAGTGGGAGAGGCCCGGGGGTGGAGTGCGAGGAATCCAGGGGTTTGGGACAGTGGGAGGGTCCCGGGGGCGGTAGGCAGGGGGCGGAGTGCGAGGATCCCGGGGGCGGGAGGCAGTGAGAGGGTTGCGGGGGTAGGAGGTGGAGTGGGAGGATTCCGGGGGCAGGGGGCAGTGGGAGGGTTGCGGGGGTAGGAGGTGGAGTGCAGGAAGCTCTACATTTTGTTTTCACAGCCTGTGAGAGAGGCTTGGCTTTGGTTTTTTTTGTCTCGATTGATGAAAGCCTGGCTGATCTCAGCCTGTCTGAGAGAGAACGAAACTCTATATTGTTTCTGGCACTAGAGTCCTTCCCCTCTGACATCTGCCACTTTGTGACGGGAATACATTCCAAACTCATTATCCCGGGAAGCTGAATCCCACAATGACAACACATTAATCAGACTCACATCAGAAATAGGCGCTAGAAAGCATCAAATCGTTTACATGACATGCGGTAATCAATCTTGCTGAGTGGCGGCTGTGAAAGTTCACATTATTTATGCATGGTATAATGAAAGGACATCCCTTTACTCTGCGTCTCACTCTGCCAAGTACTTTCCTTTGTAAAACAAAGAGTAGAGATTTGGAGAGGGAGAGGGAAGGTGCGCTGAGCTTTAGTTTAGACAAGTGGGGTCAGTTAGCTCCTCTGTTTACAGGGTCGGGGAGCTGAATCTGGGCCTCGGACCCTTGCCAGTCTGAGCTGGGATCTCTGCCGATTCAGCTATTGCGAACCAAGGAGTTTTTCCACTCTACTAACCGACCTCCCGTGGCGGCGAGCGCAGTCACAGGAACGGGAGGAGGCCATTCAGCCCCTCGGGCCTGCTCCACCATTCAATCAGATCGTGGCTGATCTGTACCTTAACTCCATTCACCCGCCTTTGCTCCATATCCCTGACCCATCTCAGTCTTGGAAAATTACAATCGACCCCAACATTCACAATCTTCAGTTGAAGCAAGGTTGGGGGGGTATAACGGACTGGGCGTTAACTTATTCCCTGACTTAGAGCCCTACATTCTATCCTTTTTTAATATGTCCTTTATAATCCATATTAATACGGGAAACTGGCTCTGTAAGTTTTTCACATTGTAATTATACCTTCCTGTCAGTGGTGTCACTGCAGCGCATCCACTGGCGGGAGGGTATCATTACACCGTTACAAGTTTACAAAGTTTACATAGACAAATCCCATTACAAATGTAGACATCACAGAAAGAAGTTGACAGAGAGTGCAGAGAGATGTGAGATTTTAATATACGGTAGACGATATCATCACTTCACACAAACCTGGACATTCCTTAGCAAAGCAGTGAAAAAAACTGCATGAGTTTGATTGAATTTTTGGAGCCATCGCTCTATTCACACAGAGGGGCTTGTTAGCTGTAAACAAGGAGTTTTGATGCCCAGTACACATGACAGTCATATTATCAGCACTGAGGGAGCGCCGCACTGTCGGAGGGGCAGTACTGAGGGAGCGCCGCACTGTCGGAGGGTCAGTACTGAGGGAGTGCCGCACTGTCGGAGGGTCAGTACTGAGGGAGTGCCGCACTGTCGGAGGGGCAGTACTGAGGGAGCGCTGCACTGTCGGAGGGGCAGCACTGAGGGAGCGCTGCACTGTCGGAGGGGCAGTACTGAGGGAGCGCCGCACTGTCGGAGGGTCAGTACTGAGGGAGTGCCGCACTGTCGGAGGGGCAGTACTGAGGGAGCGCTGCACTGTCGGAGGGGCAGTACTGACGGAGCGCTGCACTGTCGGAGGGTCAGTACCGAGGGAGCGCCGCACTGTTGGAGGGGCAGTACTGAGGGAGCGCTGCACTGTCGGAGGGGCAGTACTGAGGGGGCGCCGCACTGTCGGAGGGTCAGTACTGAGGGAGTGCCGCACTGTCGGAGGGGCAGTACTGAGGGAGCGCTGCACTGTTGGAGGGGCAGTACTGACAGAGCGCTGCATTGTTGGAGGGTCAGTACCGAGGGAGCGCCGCACTGTCGGAGGGTCAGTACTGAGGGAGTGCCGCACTGTCGGAGGGGCAGTACTGAGGGAGCGCCGCACTGTCGGAGGGGCAGTACTGACGGAGCGCTGCACTGTCGGAGGGTCAGTACTGAGGGAGCGCTGCACTATCGGAGGGGCAGTACTGAGGGAGCGCCGCACTGTCGGAGGGTCAGTACTGAGGGAGTGCCGCACTGTCGGAGGGGCAGTACTGAGGGAGCACTGCACTGTGGGAGGGGCAGTACTGAGGGAGCACTGCACTGTGGGAGGGGCAGTACTGAGGGAGTGCTGCACTGTGGGAGGTGACATCTTTCAGATGAGATGTTAACTCGAGGCCCTGTCTGCTCTCTCAGGTGGACGTAAAAGATCCTACGGCCGCTATTTGCTACAACAGCAGGGGAGTTCTCCCCCATGTCCTGGGCCAATATTTATCCCTCAACCAACATCACTAAAAAAAAATTATCTGGTCGTTATCACATTGCTGTTTGTGGGATCTTGCTGTGTGCAAATTGGTTGCCATGTTTCCTACATTACTACAGTGACTACACTTCAGAAGTACTTCATTGGCTGTAAGACACTTTGGGACCTCCAGGTGGTGAAAGGCGCTGTAAAAATGCAAGTCTTTGTTCATCATTGCTTCCTGAGCTGATCCAGTCTGTGTTCACTTGAAGGCAAAGTCCCATGATGCAAACTATGGTAGTGAACGGTGACATCAGTCAAACCTTCCCCGATGAACAGGGTGATGCTGGGGCTCTTCATTATAGCAGAGGCTCGGAGGCAGGCAAATAACACAGGCAGCTCAATGGTCCTGGTGAGTGGGCCGTATCTTACCCTCCTCCCTTGGAGAGCAGCGGTCTGGCAGTGTGGCGTTGTCATTAGTTTTGTATCTTCGCTCTCTTCCTTTGGAGAATGGTGTGAAACAGTGGGAGGATTCACGGACTGATTAACAGTCATGAGCCACGATGCGAACGCTCCTTCCATGGCTGTGACTGCCTTTCTCCCAGCCCATGTTGGGGGGGTGTTGGTCAGATATGGCGGGAGAGGTTTTTTGGGCTCCCACAACCCACACGGTGAAGGGAGGGTGGGGCGGCACACACACCCACCGGACACGAGGATCCCGCCGGATGTTAAAGCTGAATTCCAAGCCCGAGCTCCAGGCTCCTCTCGCCGGGACTGCCTGGAGTGGGATTCGAACCTGTGACTTACTGACTCAGAGGGAGGAACATTATCACTGAGCCAAAAGCAAAATACTGCGGATGCTGGAAATCCGAAATAAAAACAGAAAATGCTGGAAACACTCAGCGGGTCAGGCAGCATCTGTGGAGAGAGACACAGAGTTAACGTTTCAGGTCGATGACCCTTCGTCAGAACTGAAAAAAGTTAGAGATGTGACAGGTTTTTAGCAAGTGCAGAGGCAGAGAAAGTGGGAGCGGAGGAAAGCACAAAGGGAAGGTCTGCGATAGGATGGAAGGCAGGAGAGACTAAATGACAAAAGGGATGATGGTGCGAGGTGAATGGAGATGGTAATGGGACAAGTTAAGAAACAAAAGATGGGTCTAGAAGAGGTGTAAATGGGAATGGCAGAATCATCAACAGCTATCCTCTGAGAAAATGACGGCTGCTCTGTACCTAACTCCATTCACCTGCCTTTGCTCCGTATCCCTTGATATTCTTACCCAACAAAAATCTCCGTTTTGGAAGCTCCAATTGACCCCCGAGTATCCACAGCTTTTTGGGGAGTTCCAGATTTCCACGACCCTTTGTGTGAAGAAGTGCTTCCTGACATCACCCCTGAACGGCCTGGCTCTAATTTTAAGGTTCTGCCCCCCTTGTTCTGGACTCCCCCCACCAGAGGAAAGAGTTTCTCCCTCTACCCTATTGAATCCTTTGAACGTACGCATTATCTATGTTCTCACACTAGAATTCGTCCTAACAAAGTTCTCAGTTTGGATCTGCCCACCCACACGCTGCTTTGGCTGCGAGTGTGATTTATGGGATTCTTTGCTGTAATCTACATTTTCATCAGACAGTGCAAGTATCGAAACAGGGAGAGGAGCCCAAGGCAGCTTCGCCAATCTCTCGCAAACTGCCTGACTTACAAATAACCCCCAGTCTCTGCTCAAAGATCGCCTCTATAGGTGAAGTGAAAAAATTCAACTAGCAAGATATTTTGTACAACAACAACTTGCATTTATATAGCACCTTTAAAGTAGTAAAATGTCCCAAGGTGCTTCACAGTAGTACTGAGGGAGCGCCGCACTGTCGGAGGGGCAGTACTGAGGGAGCGCTGCACTGTGGGAGGGGCAGTACTGAGGGAGTGCTGCACTGTCGGAGGGGCAGTACTGAGGGAGCGCTGCACTGTGGGAGGGGCAGTACTGAGGGAGCGCTGCACTGTGGGAGGGGCAGTACTGAGGGAGCGCTGCACTGTCGGAGGGGCAGTACTGAGGGAGCGCTGCACTGTCGGAGGGGCAGTACTGAGGGAGCGCTGCACTGTCGGAGGGGCAGTACTGAGGGAGCACTGCGCTGTCGGAGGGGCAGTACTGAGGGGGCGCCGCACTGTCGGAGGGGCAGAACTGAGGGAGTGCTGCACTGTTGGAGGGGCAGTACTGAGGGAGTGCTGCACTGTCAGAGGGTCAGTACTGAGGGAGTGTTGCATTGTCAGAAGGTCAGTACTGAGGGAGTGCTGCACTGTCGAAGGGACAGTACTGAGGAAGCGCTGCACTGTCAGAGGGTCAGTACCGAGGGAGTGCTGCACTGTCGGAGGGGCAGTACTGAGGGAGTGCTGCACTGTTGAAGTGGCAGTACTGAGGGAGTGCTGCACTGTCGGAGGGACAGTACTGAGGGAGTGATGCACTGTCGGAGAGGCAGTACTGAGGGAGTGCTGCACTGTCGGAGGTGCCGTCTTTCAGATGAGATGTTAAACCGAGACCATGTTCAAGTGGATGTAAAAGATCCCATGGCCACTATTGGAAGAAGAGCAGGGGAGTTCTCCCCGGTGTCTTGGCCAATATTTATTCTTCAACTAACATCACTAAAAAAGCAACTATCCTGGTCATTTCGCTTATTTGCTGTTTGTGGGATCTTGCTGTTCCTACATTGCAGCAGTGACTGCGCTTTAACTCATTGTTAGTGAAGCACTTTGGGATGTCCTGAGGATGGGAAAGACGATATATAAATGCGAACTTCCCCTTCAAAGGGTGTGTTCCCGATCTGACGGGACGTCTCGTCTCGAGTGTTTTGCGAAAGTGTGTCGGCTCCATGTGATCCCTCGAGTGCGCCCTTTGCTTCTGAAGAATTGAAAACTCTTTCTTTATAAACCAGGCCAGCCAAGCAGCCTGACCCTCATACCGCCTGGTGCAACACTGTAATACCGGGCCGCCCTGGCGAGCGGAGGCTGTTACCTTGCAGAGTTCAAATTCTTGAGTATGAACAGCCACAAGCCTCGAGATCATGGGGGCAGGTTGTCCAAGCTCCACTCCAACTGGATTTTCTACCCCACCCCACCCCCCAATCCCCACCCTGCACCCTCCCCAAACCCCTTCCGGTTTGTTGACCATGAATTGCTTGTCCTGAAGATTTGTTTCTGTCTCTTGGAGTGATAATGTGATCAGGGATGCCTGATGCAAATACTGAGCCCCATGTTAGCCTTTATTGTAAGGGGGTTGGCGTATAAGAGGAAAGAAGTCTTGCTGCAGTTAAATGGGGCCTTGGTGAGACCACACCTGGACTATAGTGTACAGTTTTGGTTTCCTTATCGAAGAAAAGGATTTACTTGCCTTTGAGGCGGTGCAACAAAGGTTGATTCCTGGGATGAGAGGGCTGTCCTATGAGGAGAGATTGAGTAGATTGGGCCGATACTCTCTGGAGGTGATCTCATTGAAACATATAAAATTCTTACAGGGCTTGACAGGGTAGATGCAGGGAGGATGTTCCCCCTGGCTGGAGAGTCTGGAACTAGGGGGCCACAGCCTCAGGATAAAGGGTAGGCCATTCAGGACTGAGATGAGGAGAAATTTGTTCACACAGAGGGTGGTGACTCTTTGGAATTCTCTACCCCAGAGGGCTGTGGAGGCTCAGTCATTGAGTAGCTTCAAGGCTGAGATCGATAGATTTTTGAATATTAAGGGATATGGGAATAGTGCGGGAAAGTGGAGTTGAGGTCGATGATCAGCCATGATCGTATTGAATGGCGGAGCAGGCTCGAGGGGCCGAATGGCCTACTCCTGCTCCTATTTCTTTTGTTCTTATTATCAGGTTTGGGGGGAGGAATTGCCAGCTCTGGCTGGGGCATTCTCGGAGGTTTCATTACATGACATCGCACCTGGAACTCCCCTCACTCCCGGCATTGGTCCATCCTTTGGGTGCACTGCCATCCCACGGCCAATTGGAAAGGGAGCAGACTCTTCGTTACCCAATAGGATTAATCGGGACTGTTAGTGAAAGAGCTTCTTTTTGCCATCGCCAATATTTTTATAACCAATAATTGAAAGTGTTCAAAGAAAATGACAAACTAACACCTTTTTTTAACTCCCCGGTGATGTTTCTCCCGGGTGTTGCTGGCAGCCGGTGTCCCGGAGATTAATCTTCAATTCTTGGAGACTCCAGGCCAACCCTGGAGGGTTGGTAACCTTGTGTGGAGGCCTGAGGCCTGAGACCTGGGCTTACTCCATGCCCTGTGCACACAATGCTAGACGATGACGTAGGCCGGAAGTGCTTTGAGTATATACAGGTTGCACACCGACTGCCTGCAAGGCTTGTTAAGGCCCTCCATTTTATTTAATTTAGTGTAAAGCCGCATAATAATAATTTCAATTGGCCAATTCGAGGGAGGCCCACTCAAACATGTCACCGTTTGTTGCTTGTCCAAACTGAGCCTCCCTCTGCTGCAGCATGGCTTCCATCATCTGGGCTGCGAATCAACCGTGCTGCCCCACGCCAGAAAACAAAGCAGACACGGCTTTGAGGGCAGTCAGCAGCCCTTTCAGTGCTGCTGGTCTCCCTACGATCTCAGTGCGGGGAACTGCGGCAAGGTGCATTGCAATGTGGGGTGAGGTCAGCGGGTCACCCCCAATGCGCTCGCAGTGCCCCACGGGGCCACCCTGCCCTGCCCACCCTGCTTAACACAGTCTGGGAAGAAGGAACAGAAATAAAGACTTGTATTTCTATAGCGCCTTTCACCACCTCAGGACGTCCCAAATCACTTTACAACCAATGAAGTACTTTTTGAAGTGTGGTCACTGTTGTAATGTAGGAAATGCGGCAGCCAATTTGCGCACAGCAAGCTCCCACAAACAGCAAATTGATAATGGCTAGATCATCTGTTTTTAATGATGTTGGTTGCTTTTCTTCCAATAGTACCACTGGTGCCCTAATCCCGTTCTTCATTAAGCAAGCTATTCGACCCTGGGCTCCCTCTTGGCCTCACCCAATCAGATAACGATCGTTCCAATCAGATAACAATCGCGAGCAGGAACTCAACCAAATTTCAACTCCACCCCCTGAGGGCAATTGTAACCCCGACTAACCTCAACCTCACCCCCTCCACTCCCCTCCCCTACCCCTCTCTATCCACCCCAACCTCACCCCCTCCACTCCCCTCCCCTACCCTACCCCTCTCTACCCACCCCAACCTCACCCCCTCCACGCCCCTTCAATTCCACTCTATTCCCCTCCCCTATCCTACCCTACTCCCTTCCCATCCTCTCCCTACCCCTCTCTACCCACCCCAACTTCACCCCCTCCACTCCACTCCCCTACCCTACCCTACTCCTCTCCCATCCCCTCCCTACCCCTTTCCACCCACCCAAGCCTCAACCCACCCCAATCCTCACCCCCACACTGAGTGGAAAGAAGTCGAGTGAGATGGCGAGGGAAGCGGATCAAGTTTCCTGATCGGATCCTGGGAACCGAGTGCCAATTAGGGCGGGCTATTTATTTTTAAAGGAAGAAGCAACACCTTGGCACGTGTTTGAGGAAGTAAAAGGTGAACGTTTCAACTCAGCTTGCTCGGTGACGGATGTGTGGTGCCACTTTCCATCGATTGGAGTGAGAAGCCTTTGTTGTGAGGCTTATCAATGGTTGCAGCAGACTTGCAGACTCCAGCACGCAGATATCAGGCCAACAATCACACTCGAAGTCTCTGACCTCGGTTTCGAAAGGCACCTCGGGGCTTTGACTCACTCAGTCTGCAGAGAGTACCTGCATTGTTTGCACCTCCACGCATATCGCGCTGGCTGTGTGACAGGACTGCCTCCGTGTAGCAGATCAACAGGTGATTGTAGAGTGGCAGATTATTGAGCACATTCCATGCAACTCAGTGCCAGGGAACTCATTGATCGAGACAGGACCTTCTGTCCCCTTCTCTCGTTTTCCTGAAGCCTCAGCAAGGTTAGCCACTGACCAGTTAAGACGCACACATCCCTGGTAGGCGCTCAGTGTCATAGGAAGGACGGGGGCCGAGCCTCCAATATTGGTAGGTTCCAGTATGTTGATAAGGATATACTTGCCTTGGAGGCGGTGCAATGAAGGTTCACTAGACTGATCCCCGGAATGAGAGGGCTGTCCTATGATGAGAGATTGAGTAGAATGGGCCGATACTCTCTGGAGTTTAGAAGAATGAGAGGTGATCTCATTGAAACAATACAAGATGCGGAAGGGGATTGACAGGGTAGATGCTGAGAGGTTGTTTCCCTTGGCTGGAGTGTCTAGAACCAGGGGACATAGTCTCAGGACAAGGGGTCGGCCATTTAAGACTGAGATGAGGAGGAATTTTTTCACTCAGAGGGTGGTGAATCTTTGGAATTCTCTGCCCCAGAGGGCTGTGAATGCTGAGTCTTTGAGTATATTCGGCTGAGATCGATAGATTTTTGGACTCTAGGGGAATTGAGGGATATGGGGATCGGGCGGGAAAGTGGAGTTGAGGTTGAAGCTCAGCCATGATCTCATTGAATGGTGGAGCAGGCTCGAGGGGCCGTATGGCCGACTCCTGCTCCTAATTCTATGTTCTTGCGATGGTTCCAGTGATGGTGGAGATTTCATCACATGACCTCCCCCTCCAACTGCCCCACCCGGTCAAACAGCCGCCTCCAATATATTGTTATAATTAATAAATGAAAGAGTCAAAGAATTTTTTTTTAAAACCCTTCTTTTTCTAATGCTGCAGTACTTTTTCTCCCTTGATGCTCACAGCAGATTGATCTTCAATCCTGGAGGGGTGACCCTCAGCAGAGCCCCTGCCCATGGAGACAAGATTTACCCTCCAGTGAAGGTCTCTTATTGTGTGATGTGTCTTTGTCTCTGAATGCAATCAGTTCAAATGTACACCTCACTGCTACAAACGTCAAAACCCCTGGGCATCTGTTCGCACTTTGTCTCACACAAGCTTAAGAAGCTTAATTGGCAGAAGGGTGAGCTTTGTTTAGCAGACATAACACAACAAAGTGAAGGCCTAAATGCTTAATGATGGTGTTTGAAAGATTCCAAGGCAGCTCCGTCAACACCTCTCATCGCACCAAAGTGAAGTCTCTCCTTTATTATGTACATAGTGCGTCACGCATCCTGTTTTACAAAGACAAATTGGCAGAAAAATAAACCTTCAACAAATGGGCCATATTCTTTTCCAAGGGGTCTCCGGCCCCCATTGCAGAGTTACGGCCTACTTCTGAATTTGTAACGGTCTAAGAACAGGTTGCTATGGATTACAGCACCTTAAAATATCATTGGAAATGAGTAGACCTTGCATTTCTCCAGCGCCTTGCACAACCTCAGGACGTCCCAAAGCGCTTTACAGCCAATTAAGTACTTTTTTTTGGAGTGCAGTCACTGTTGTAATGTGGGAAACGAGGCAGCCAATTTGCGCACAGCAAGCTCCCACAAACAGCACTGTGATAATGACCATATAATCTGTTTTAGTGATGTTGGTTGAGGGATAAATATTGGCTCCAGGACACCGGGGAGAACTCCCCTGCTCGTCTTCGAAATACTGGCCGTGGGATGTTTTACAATTGCTGGGTTAAAAGGTTAACAACAGTATCCATTTATGATCATCCCAAGATGCTTCACAAAGAGGGCCACATGTGGAGTCAATCGGGCACTCACTAGGCGGGCAGGGTGGGGGTGGGGTTGGGGGAGGTGGGGTTGGGGGGTGAGGTTGGGGGGGGTTGAGGTTGGGGCGGGGGTGGGGTTGGGGTGGGGGTGGGGTGGGGTGGGGGTGGGGTTGGGGGGTTGGGGTGGGGTTGGGGTGGGGGTGGGTTGGGGTGGGGGTGGGGTTGGCGGAGGTGGGGTGGGGTGGGGTTGGGGGGTGGGGTTGGGGGGTGGGGGTGGGGTGGGGTGGGGTTGGGGGGGTGGGGGACAAACACCCAATTGAGATCCTACATGCAGAATTCTGTAAAAGTATCCTCCGGACTCAAAGGAAAACCGTAAACAATGCATGCAGGGCAGAACTAGGCCAATATCCATTAATAATCACTATCCAAAAAAGAGCCACCAAATTTTGGAAACACCTAGAAATGAGCAACCCCCAATGCTATCATTACGAAGCCCTGAAATGCCAAGAGAGGACCATAAAGAAGAATACCCTCAGTCAACTAGTCCTGGGACTCAGTGAAGTAACTACTAACACTACTAACAATAACCAGCCCCAGGACAGTGACAGCGTAACACAAAGAATTCGACCCAACACAATCGTCGCTAAGCAAAAGGAAAAATATCTGTCATATTGGACAGAAACAACAAAAACCCAAAGCAAACTCAATTGCTACTTGGCCCTAAACAGACAATACAACATGGCTGATTACCTGACCATGGTAAAGGATAGCAAACTGAGAAAAACCTTGACAATGTACAGACTTAGTGAACATAGCCTGGTGATCGAAAAAGGTAGACACAGGCAGACCCGGCTACCAAGAGAGGACAGGATATGCTCTCACTGCAGTCAGGGAGTGGGGGAGACAGAGATGCACTTCCTCACAGCTAGCTTGAAAATATTAGGGCATAAGGGGGAATTTCTACCCAAAATTCACAAAATATGCCCGGAATTCAGAAATTTGAATGACGACCAAAAACTCCCATACCTACTAGGGGAAGAGAGAAATTGTGTAACCTTAGCGGCACACTATGTTACAGCTTGCCATAAACAGAGGGACAACCACTAAATATAAGAAAAGAGTATATACAAATTATATGAATGTATATTTATACACTCCGGGATATATCTGTTTATACACTGTATGGATAGATCTGTATTTTTGTGTACAACCATGAATGTTTTTTCGATGCTTTGGCAACATAAGATGTACCTTGTCATGCCAATAAAGCGATTTGAATTGAATTGAATTGAATTGGTTGGGGGGTGGGGGGTGGGGTGGGGTTAGGGGGGGGGTGGGGTTGGGGGGTGGGGTGGGGTTAGGGTGGGGTGGGTGGGTTGGGGGGTGGGGTTGGGGGGTGGGGGTGGGGTGGGGTTGTGGGGGTGGGGGGGGTTGGGGTGTAGGGTTGGGGTGGGGTTGGGGTGGGGGTGGAGTTGGGGTGGAGGTGGGGTTGGGGGAGTGGCGTTGGGGTTGGGGGGTGGGGTTGGGGGAGGTGGGGTTGGGGGGTGAGGTTGGGGTGGGGGTGGGGTGGGGTTGGGGGGTGGGGTTGGGGGGGTTGGGGGGTAGGGTTGGGTTGGGGTGGGGGTGCAGTTGGGGTGGGGTTTGGGGAGTGGGGTTGGGGTGGGGTTGGGGGGTGGGGTCGGGGGGGGTGGGGTTGGGGTGGGTGTGGGGTGGGGTTGGGGGGGGTGGGGGTGGGATGGGGGGTTGGGGGGGGTGGGGTTGGGGTGGGGGGGTTGGGGGGTGGGTTTGGGGTGGGGGGTGGGATAGGGGGGTTGGGGGGGTGGGGCCGTGGTGGGGGGGTTGGGGGGTGGGGTTGGGGTGGGGGTGGGGTTGGGGTGGGGTGGGGGTGGGGTGGGGGTGGGGTTGGGGTGGGGTTTGGGGGGGTGGGGTCGGGGTGGGGGGTGGGGTGGGGGGGCGTTGGGGGGAGGGGTTTTTGGGGGGAGGGGGGTGGTTCGGTGCCAAGGGTTTTGGTGGTGGCTGAACAGAATGCTTTGAGTCTCGGTCTTTGTTGAGTTGGAGAAAACCGTGAGTAGTTGTCAACTCAATTCATCTGATAACACATTTGCCTCTGAGTCCTTATAAACAGATGATCTGGTCATTATCACATTGCTGTTTGTGGGATCTTGCTGTGTGCAAATTGGCTGCCACATTTCCTACATTACAACAATGACTACACTTCAAAAAGTACTTCATTGGCTGTAAAGTGCTTAGGGACGTCCTGAGGTGGTGAAAGGCGCTGGAGAAATACAAGTCTTTATTTCTGTTCCTTCTTCCCAAACTGTGTTAAGCAGGGTGGGCAGGGCAGGGCAGGGTGGGCAGGGCAGGGTGGGCAGGGCAGGGCAGGGTGGGCAGGGCAGGGTGGGCAGGGCAGGGTGGGCAGGGCAGGGCAGGGTGGGCAGGGCAGGGCAGGGTGGGCAGGGCAGTCTTTTGGAGCACTCCTGTAGCAAGCGATGTTGCCTCCTTCTCTTCCACCGCGGTCTCTCTCTCTCCCCCGGGTCTCTCGCTCTCTCCCCCGGGTCTCTCTCTCTCTCTCTCTCTCTCTCTCTCTCTCTCTCTCTCTCTCTCTCCCCCCCGGGTCTCTCTCTCTCTCTCCCTCTCCCCCGGGCCTCTCTCTCTCTCTCTCCCCAGGTCTCTCTCTCTCTCTCTCTCTCTCTTCCCCCGGGTCTCTCTCTCTCTCTCCCTCTCCCCCGGGTCTCTCTCTCTCTCTCTCCCCCGGGTCTCTCTCTCTCCCCCGGGTCTCTCTCTCTCTCTCTCTCCCCCAGGTCTCTCTCTCTCTCTCTCTCTCTCCCCCGGTCTCTCTCTCTCTCCCCCGGGTGTCTCTCTCTCTCTCCCCCAGGTCTCTCTCTCTCTCTCTCTCCCGGGTCTCTCTCTCTCTCCCCCGGGTGTCTCTCTCTCTCTCCCCCAGGTCTCTCTCTCTCTCTCTCTCCCGGGTCTCTCTCTCTCTCCCCCGGGTGTCTCTCTCTCTCTCTCTCCCGGGTCTCTCTCTCTCTCTCTCTCTCTCTCCCCCGGGTGTCTCTCTCTCTCTCTCTCCCGGGTCTCTCTCAATTCAATTCAATTCAATTCAAATCGCTTTATTGGCATGATAAGGTACATCTTATGTTGCCAAAGCATCAAAATACATTTATGGTTGAACACATAAACGCAGTTCTATTCATACAGTGTATAAACAGGTATATCCCTGAGTGTATAAATATACATTCGCATGATTTATATATACTCTTTTCTTAGTTTACTGGTTGTCCCTCTGTTCATGGCAAGCTGTAACATGGTGTGCCGCCAGTGCTACACAGCTTCTCTCCTCCCCCAGTAGGTATGGGAGTTTTTGGTTGTCATTCAGATTTCTGAATTCAGGGCATATTTGTGAGAATTTTTGGTAGAAATTCTCCCTGATGCCCTGATATTTTCCACAGGCTGTGAGGAAGTGCATCTCTGTCTCCACTGCTCCCTGACTGCAGTGAGAGCATATCCTGTCCTCTCTTGGCAGCCTGGTCTGCCTGTGTCTGCCTTTTTCGATCGCTAGGCTATGTTCGCTTTCTCTCTCTCTCTCTCTCTCCCCGGGTCTCTCTCGCTCTCTCCCGGGTCTCTCTCTCTCTCTCTCCCGGGTCTCTCTCTCTCTCTCATCTCTCTCCCCGGGTGTCTCTCTCTCTCTCTCCCGGGTCTCTCTCTCTCTCAATTCAATTCATTCAATTCAATTCAATTCAATTCAATTCAATTCAATTCAAATGCTTTATTGGCATGAAAGTTTACAGGGAACCATATTGCCAAAGCTTACATAACAAAAAGTACAGTTTTCCAACATTCTGTAGGTGTCAAACAATTTTGACCTTCGTTGGGTACAGACAATATTAATTTAAACAGTCGTTGACCCTCGTTGGGTACATTCAGTATTAATTTTTAAACAGTCGTTGGGTACATTCGGTATTGATTTAAACATTCTTAATGTTTATATATGCTATGGGTGTGCTCGTTAGTCCCTCACTGTTCCTCAGGTTGTGACATGTTGTTACATATTGGGCACCAAGGTATGGTCTGTCTCCTTCTCCAAGGGCTAATCTTAATTTTGACAGGTCATCCAATTCTTTGAAATCTGGGGTTGTTGGCTGAGCTTGTCAAAATATATGTTTCTTGTTTTGTTGAATTTTCGCATTTTAGGAGAAGTGCATCTCTGTCTCAACCTCGCCGGCCAGACATTGATCACATATTCTATTCTCTCTAGGCTGCCAGGATTTCTTGTATCTTCCTTTTCAATTGCAGTTGGTGGTCGCTTAGTCTGTACCTGGTGAGGGTCTGTCTCTGTTTTGTGTCTCTGATGGTCGAGAGATAGTCTGCCAGTTTATATTCTCTTTTTAGGGCCCGGTAACATTCTATCTGCTTTGGCTTTTGGTTATTTTGTTCCACTGTTCCAGGTAGGTTTCTTTGCATTGTTTAATGATTTGGTTCACATCTCTGGATTGGTGTTGGAGGGCAGTGTTGGTCTGGGACTGGTCAGGGTCCGGCTGAGTAGGAGTACTTAATTTCAGTAGCAGCTGACTCTCTCCCTCTCCCCCAGGCGTCTCTCTCTCTCTCGCTCTCTCCCAGGTCTCTCTCTCTCTCTCTCTCCCGGGTCTCTCTCTCTCTCTCCCGGGTCTCTCTCTCTCTCTCTCTCCCGGGTCTCTCGCTCTCTCCCCTGGGTGTCTCTCTCTTTCTCTCTCTCCCAGGTCTCTCTCTCTTTCTCTCTCTCTGCTCTCCACCGCCACTTTCAGGTGTGGAAATTAATTCCCTGCCCTCCGCGTTAGCCCGCTTGGGTCAGAGGCGCGCCCGCTCAGCGCAAACACAATGGCCAAGCTGCCTGTTCTGGAGACAGCCTCTGTCAACGGACGCTGTGGGTCGACGGGGCTGTGGCTGTTGGTTAGCTGACAAGTTTGAAGAGGCCCAGGGCAAGTCCAAGCATGTACGAGAGGGTGTTTACTGTGGCCTTGTGAGATGAATGGAGAAATGGAAAGTCTGTGAAGGGCCTCTTTCACAACCATACGTGCTGGCTGCTTGTTATAATCCTCTTTGCTTATTGTACAGTCAATGTTGGACATCCTGGGAGTTAGTTTGTGCCTATCTGTCACTTCTACACCCCAGCAAGTAAGGGACGAATAAAGATTAGGTTTTAATCCTATAAAGGCAGTAAACTATTACAAGTCAGTCACATTACTAAAGCTTTTGGATTTCATTCAACAGAAGTTCGGGAAGAAAGCTGGCTTTCTGATTAGACTGACAAGGTTTTGAAATCTCCTGTCTCATAAAGTTACGAAACAAAGACTTGTATTGATGTAGAGACTCAGGAACATGTCAAACTGCCTCACAGGCAATGAATTAAAGGCGTTGAGCTGCTACAAGGGCAAATGCACAGCTATTCCGTGCACAGCAAGATGCCAAAAGACAACACTGAATGTGCTTCAGGTTGAGGGATAAATATTGGTCCGGATACCCCGGGAGAACTCCCCTGCTCTTTTTCCAATTGTGCCATAGGATCTTTTACATCCACCCGAGAGGGCAGACGGGGCCTCGGTTTAACATCTCATTCGAAAGACATCAACTCCGACAGTGCGGCACTCCCTCAGTACTGCCTCGCCAACAGTGCGGGACTCCCTCAGTACTGCCCCTCGACAGTGCGGCCCTCCCTCAGTATTGCCCCTCCAACAGTGCAGCACTCCCTCAGTACTGCCTCTCCAACAGTGCAGCACTCCCTCAGTACTGCCTCTCCAACAGTGCAGCACTCCTTCAGTACTGCCCCTCGACAGTGCGGCACTCCCTCAGTACTGCCTCTCCAACAGTGCGGCACTCCTTCAGTACTGCCCCTCGACAGTGCAGCCCTCCCTCAGTACTGCCTCTCCAACAGTGCGGCGCTCCCTCAGTACTGCCCCTCCGACAGTGCGGCCCTCCCTCAGTACTGCCCCTCCGACAGTGCAGTGCTCCATCAGTACTGCCCCTCCAACAGTGCAACACTCCCTCAGTACTGCCCCTCCGACAGTGCAGCACTCCCTCAGTACTGCCCCTCTGACAGAGCAGTGCTCCCTCAGCATTACCCCTCCAACAGTGCAGCACTCCCTCAGTACTGCCCCTCGAGCAGTGCGGCGCTCCCTCAGTACTGCCCCTTCAACAGTGCAGCACTCCCTCAGTACTGACCCACCGACAGTGCGGCGCTCTCTCAGTACTGCCTCTCCGACAGTGCAGCGCTCCCTCAGTACTGCCCCTCCAACAGTGCAGCGCTCCCTCAGTACTGCCTCTCCAACAGTGCAGCATTCCCTCAGCACTGCCCCTCCAACAGTGCAGCACTCCCTCAGTATTGCCTCTCCAACAGTGCGGCACTCCCTCAGTACTGACCCTCCGACAGTGCAGCAGCCCCTCAGTACTAGCCCTCCGACAGTGCAGCGTTCCCTCAGTACTGCCCCTCCGACAGTGCAGCAGCCCCTCAGTACTGCCCCTCCAACAGTGCAGCGTTCCCTCAGTACTGCCCCTCCGACAGTGCGGCACTCCCTCAGTACTGCCCCTCCGACAGTGCAGCACTCCCTCAGTACTGATCCTCCAACAGTGCAGCACTCCCTCAGTACTGATCCTCCGACAGTGCAGCACTCCCTCAGTACTGATCCTCCGACAGTGCAGCACTCCCTCAGTACTGATCCTCCGACAGTGTAGCACTCCCTCAGTACTGATACTCCGACAGTGCAGCACTCCCTCAGTACTGATCCTCCGACAGTGTAGCACTCCCTCAGTACTGATCTTCCGACAGTGCAGTGCTCCCTCAGTACTGCCCCTCCAACAGTGCAGCACTCCCTCAGTACTGCCCTGGGAGTGTCCACCTGGATTTTGTGCTCAAGTTGGAGTGGGGCTTGAACCTACAACCTTCTGACTCGAGGGAGAGTGCTCGCAATGCGCCCGGGCTGACACCGTACAAATTCCTCTGAATATTAGAGTTAGTAGCTGCTATTAATGATTTGGCAGAAGAGTGGATCAGGTATTGCACTGCACAAAAAACACAACTCAATCAATCATTGAAGCTCTTTCTGTTCTTGTTAATGAGCTAATACAGATAGAGAGAAAAAACAATATTGGAACCCCTCAAGCACTTTTTAATTTATCTTATTTATAATGATAAATGATCGGCTGGCAGGGAATTTTGTTATGGATTTGTGAATTTGAAATCTCATTTTTTAATTTTACAATAAGTCACTCTTGAATTCATCAGCGTAATTGCCAGACTCAGAGAATTCTGGAGGGGATTAGCTTGCCGGAGGTGGGGTTTTGAGAATTAGTGAAGGGGATGGTTAGAAAGGCTTCAAGTGCAGCCACCCAGTAATGAAGCTAAGTGTTAGTGAGGTGCGGGAGTGGGAGGAGCTTCTGTGACTGTTTACATGTGGGTCGGTTGAAAGTCGGGACAGATTTGCAGGCCTGTCTGCCTCGGACGCCTGCACTGAACCCTGCCTGGCGATGTCAGGGGAGGGTTGAACCATTACTGAGCTCTGATGTTTATTAGGTGGGGAGGGAGGGGGCAGAGAGAGAGAGGCGTTGGAGCTATGGAGCGGTGCCTGAAGTTCGATATCGTGCCAATACCAGATACCTTTCCAAAGCTGAATGTGTGATTCATCGATAGCCCTGCTATTGCCTTCTGGTCCCACTTATCACTAATTATCCCGTCAAGACCTCAACTTTTCCACGTTATGGAAAAGGAAAGGAAACTTATTCTTGGTTCAAGATTTTAGGAAGAGAGTCGGAATTTGAAACTCCCTGGAGTCCGGCTGCAGAGTTCTATCCTTCTCCAAATTTCCCCTCATCCAGTTTCCCCCTCCCCTCCCCCTCCAGCCACGGATGCACAGGTGTCAGCCTCATCCAAGGGACTGCTTGCGAGCTTGGGGCCATTCCACTGGGGGAGGCATCACACCCAATCCAGCAGGGGCGCTCGTTCCTTTGTGCTTATTTGCTCTCGCGATGTGGGCGCCGCTGGCAGGGCTGCCGTTTATTGGCCCCGTCCCTCGGTGTCCTGAGAAGCTGGTGGTGGTGGGCCTTCTTCTTGAAGTCTTGAGTGACCACCTTAAGGGGACATTAAGAGTCAACCACATAGGCTGATACTGGAGTCATGTATAGGCCCAGAGCAGGTAGTGGGCGGCAGGTTCCTTTCCCTGAAGGACATCAGTGAACTAGACGGGTTTGCACCACATTTTCTCTGGAACCAGCCCGTGAATTACAAGATTAGTTGAATTCGGCTCCACAACATGCCACAGTTGGGTTTGGGCCCACGACCTCTGGCTTGCTGGACCAGTACCGTAACCACAACAGTACCTGCCTTGTAATGTAGGCTGCGATCGGAAGCGGGATCCCTGCCTGGTTTTTCCAGACTGGGGGCGGGGGAGGTGCAGCTGAGACTAACTAATTCAGCGCAGGCCGGCATTGGGGCTGGGACTTTACTGGGTCATAAAGCCCAGGTACAGAGACTCTAACTAGGAACCGTGCCCCCCACGAGCCTGCCCCGCCATTCAATCCGATCACGGCTGACCTGCACCTCAAACCCATTTAACTGCCTTTGCTCCATATCCCTCGATACCCTCACCCAACAAAAATCTATCGACCTCAGTCTGGGACGTTCCAAGTGCTCCCAGCATCCACAGACTCTTGGGGCGGAGAATTCTAGATAGAAGCAGATCATTTCAACAACAACAACAACAACTTGTATTTATATAGCGCCTTTCACCCAGTAAACCATCCCAAGGCGCTTCACAGGAGCGTTGTCAAACAAAATTTGACACCAAGCCACATAAGGACAAGAGGTAAGTTTTAAGGAGCGTCGTAAAGGAGGAGAGCGAGGCGGAGAGGTTTAGGGAGGGAATTCCAGAGCTCGGGGCCCAGGCGGCTGAAGGCGCTGCCGCCAATGGTGGAGCGATGGAAATCGGGGGATGCGCAAGTGGCCAGAATTGGAGGAGCGCAGAGATCTTGGAGGATTGTGGGGCTGGAGGAGGTTACAGAGATAGGGAGGGGACGAGACCACGGCGGGATTTGAACACAAGGATGAGAGTTTTAAAATCAAGGCGTTGCTGGAATGGGAGCCAATGTAGGTCATTCCAGTGGTTGAGGGGCCTAGAAGAAAGGGAGTTTGCATGGATGTAAGACTAAACGTAAGAGATTTTTGAATTTGTATTTTCTAAGTAACTCTCAATTGATTGAGCTTGCAGGGGCAGGGTTTGAACTCACGGACTTTAGTTGCCATCCCAGTGCCATCACCACTCTCTCACACGGTATGCCTGTATTCTACATTAGCCTGCGTCAGCGGTGAGGTATCAGGTAGACTCGAATGCAGCGAGCATCTGGCCAATATTACATCCAGATGTGCGCCAGGTGTTTTTTATTTACAGCACTTGTCTGCGCAGCTTTAGCCTGCAGCACGAGCCCGAGATTTACAGATTAAACACGGCGGTGAGGTGTTTATACTCTGAAATGGAGAAGGCCCAGAGTCGTAGTAACAGGAGCAACCTGTCAGGACGGAGTCCCCTGCTCCTGCCTGTCTTATTCAGCCCACTTCCAAGAAAGTTGAAAGGGGAACAAAAGCAGCAAATTAATTTAAATTTAATTATATCCCGCCAAAAATAAATAAAGATTAAACCAACGGGCTTAATATTATTCATTTTTTTGAGGGATTATATTTCATGTCATTCATCTGCTCCGTCTGTTTAAATCATAGAGTCATTCATCGAATCAAAGACCCTGACAGCACAGGAGGAGGCCATTCGGCCCATCGTGCCTGTGCCGGCTCTTTGAAAGAGCTCTCCGATTAATCCCACTCCCCTGCTCTTGCCCCATAGCCCTGTGAATTTTTCCTTTTAATCAATTTTAAGCTCGAATTTACAGAGTAACAGGCTTCAGAATTAAGATCAATTATTGTATGAGGTAGAAAGGGTGACAGTTAGAAGAATTGTACAACACATTTGGTGTAAATACTTTTATTTCATTCATTCTGGGGATGTGGGTGCCGCTGGCGAGGCCGGCATTTACTACCCATCCTGAGTTGCCCTGAGGCGGTGAGCCGCCTTCTTGAACCACTGTAGCAGTTTTACACTGAGTGACTCACTCGGCCACTTCAGAGGGGCAGTGAAGAGGCAACTGCGTTGGTGTGGGACTGGAGTCACATAGGCAAGCACGCCAGCCAATCTGCGCACAGCAAGATCCCACGAGCCGCAAGTGACGGCCAGGTATTCTGTGTTGATGGTGCCCTTTGAGCCAGGACAGAGCCCCGCTTGCGCCTCTTCGAATAGTGCCACGGGATCTTGTATGTCCACCTGGGAGGGCAGACGGTTTAACGTCTCATCTGAAAGACACTTTCCCTGCACCCAGCTCGTGCAGAGCCTCCTCAAATTTAGCAGCCATCAAGCGGGAGAGGAGAGGTGCTGGGCCGCTCCATGCATTCTCGTCTCTGCTGTAAGAAGGTCGTGGGGTCAAGTCCCACTCCCGCGACTTGATCACATAATCCAGGCCAACACTCCCAGTGCAGTACTGAGGAGCGCTGCACTGTCAGGGGTGCATCATTTGGATGAGGCCCCGTCTGCCCTCTCGGGTGGATGTAAAAGATCCCGCAGCCAGTATTGGAAGAAGAGCAGGGGAGTTCTCCCCGGTGTCCAGGGCCAAAATTCATCCCTCAAACAACATCACTTCAAAAGTACTTGCTGGCTGTAAAGCGATTTGGGACATCCTGAGGACATGCTAGGCGCTATAGAAATGCTTTCACTTGCCTGCAGACTCATGGTTAGACCTTGGGGGTCCCGTCCCTGTTATATTGGCCTCCTAGTCTGTGGTCCCCTGCTCTTGCAGTCTTGCTGAAAGCCGGTAATGGACTGAGCAGTTGTTTGAGGCTTTCCAAAGCGGACATTTTGTCCCCCTCCCCCTCTTGTGACACTCCCTTTTACTTCTCCCATCCCTTTAAAATTAATACATTCTTACCTAACCCCGTCTGAGTTTACAGCTGTGACTGTGAATAATGATGCAGAGGTACATCGAGTTTACAGCACAGAAACAGGCCATTCGGCCCAACAGATCCGTGCCGGTGTTTCTGCTCCACATGCGCCTCCTCCCACCCCTCTTCATCTCACCCCATCACCATATCCTTCTGTTCCTTTCTCCCGCGTGTGTTTATCCAGCTTCCCCTTAAATGCATCTATACTATTCACCTCGACCACTCCCTGTGGTAACGAGTTCCTGATTCTCACCACTCTCTGGGGAAAGACATTTCTCCTGAATTCCCTACTGGATTTATTAGTGACTCTCTTATATTGATGGCCCCTAGTTCTGGTCTCCCCCACAAGTGGAAACATCTTCTCTACGTCTACCCTATCAAACCCATCAAAAAAAGAGTCTGCTCGCTTCCCAATCGTCGTGGAAACACGGGGCGTCACGAGGATGGGCCAATAGTGGGGGGCAGGGCAGTTGGAGATGGGAGGTCATGTGTTGAACCATCCAAGAATACATCCAACCAGAGTTGGCAACGCTCATGTAGGTTGAACCCCTTTCGAAGGAGATGCTACCGTTTGGGAAGTTCATTATGAGTGAGACTTGTAAGGCAGTAGGATGATGGTAGAATTACATTTTTAAAGTATTAGCTTAAAATAAGCAGGGTGGTTACAGTAAGTTCAAACACAGGGTTAATATATTTCGGGTGATACGACAGTAAACTCAAACCTGTTTGATCATATTATAAAAGGTACCAATAAGAGGACCATTTTTGTACCGCTTGGTCTCCGTACCTAAGGAAGGATATACTTGCCTCAGAGGTGGTGCAATGAAGATTCACTAGATTGATTCCTGGGATGAGAGGGTTGTCCTATGAGGAGAGATTGAGTAGATTGAGAGATTTAGAAGAATGAGGTGATCTGATTGGAACGTATAAGATTCTGAGGGGGATTGACAGGGTAGATGCTGAGAGGCTTTATTGAGTATATTCAAGACTGAGATCGATAGATTTTTGAACACTAAGGAAAATTGAGGGATATGGGGATCGGGCGGGAATGTGGAGATGAGGTAGAAGATCAGCCAGGATCTTATTGAATGGTGGAGCAGGCTCGAGGGCTGAATGGCCGACTCCTGCTCCTAATTCTTATGTTCTTATTTGATCACATTGTTTGGGCTATTGATCAAGGGAAGTAAAGGCAGATGGTGCGATTACAATCTTTAGGTGAGTTTGCATCTTAATTAAGTGGGGTTTGCATGCAGCGTATGGTGAGCAATACAAGAAAGGCATGTTAGTGGAGCCACTGAAACTTGGATCACAGCATAGAAACTGGGATAAAGAAAGAACTGGGGTGTGAATCAAAGGACGAACACGAGGAAGAGGCAGGGGTTATGATTCTACCCAGAAGACCAGGTAATACCATTTGGCTTATTCTCTGTGCTATTGCTAAAGGGATAGTATTCCCTCAGATGCATACAGGCTCTTGCTGACTCTTCATAACTGCCTTGCTTCACATCCCTTTCTCACTTCTGCCTGACCTTTGCGGAAAGTCAAATACAGGCAGGTTCTTGAAAAGCGCCATGGTTCCCAGCCTCATTTAAAGGGTAAGGAGCCATCAAATAAAAGAGTGAAATGTGTAACAAAGAAGTGTTATCAGAACTTTATTGATAACTGGCAGAGAAATACAAAAATGGTTGTAATATATCTACTGCCAAGCTCGTATGGAATGACAAAAAAAATGTCATTCTGGATCATCTTCACCAGATTTAGGCTTTTCCTTTGACTGTCTGAGTGCCGAGTCTTCACCAGATTTAGGCTTTTCCTTTGACTGTTTGAGCACCGAGTCTTCACCAGATTTTGAACCTTCCTTTGACTGTTTGAGCGCCGAGTCTTCACCAGATTTAGGCTCTTCCTTTGACTGTTTGGGCGCCGAGTCTTCACCAGATTTAGGCTCTTCCTTTGACTGTTTGAGCACCGAGTCTTCACCAGATTTAGGCTCTTCCTTTGACTGTTTGAGCACCGAGTCTTCACCAGATTTAGGCTCTTCCTTTGACTGTTTGAGCACCGAGTCTTCACCAGATTTAGGCTCTTCCTTTGACTGTTTGAGCACCGAGTCTTCACCAGATTTTGAACCTTCCTTTGACTGTTTGAGCGCCGAGTCTTCACCAGATTTAGGCTTTTCCTTTGACTGTTTGAGCACCGAGTCTTCACCAGATTTAGGCTCTTCCTTTGACTGTTTGAGCGCCGAGTCTTCACCAGATTTAGGCTCTTCCTTTGACTGTTTGAGCACCGAGTCTTCACCAGATTTAGGCTCTTCCTTTGACTGTTTGGGCGCCGAGTCTTCACCAGATTTTGGCTCTTCCTTTGACTGTTCAACTGGCATGACGTCAGATGATTTATTTTTATCTTTTGACTGTTTGTGCATATCAGTGGATTTCTGCCTTATGCCCATCATGGTTTGCCCGAAAGTTTTCAACACATTGGAGTGACCAAATAAGCTCTCTTCAGAAGTCATAATCCCGAACTTGTCCGACCCTCGCTTAGCGTCAATGAAGCTCTGCTGCCCTATTAGGTCTAGTCGAGCGCTATCGAGATTGAAAAGGTGATGGTCAATGTTTGTGGCCCTTACAGCCATGGAGGTTTTTCTGGCCATTGTGTGCAACGGGATGAACTTGGAGGAGTAATTCTTCTGACAGTAGGTGGAGGTGGCCATGGTTTGCGTGTCAAGGTAGGGCACAGAACACATGATGAAGTCTGTCATGATAAGTTCAAACGAAGAGAAGGGATTTGTGATGACGAATCTGAAGGAGAGGACAACAAGAGTGACTTTGAATCATAGAATGATACAGAAGGAGGCCATTCTGGGCCATCGTGCCTGTGCCGGCTCTTTGGTCGAACTCTCCAATAAGTCCCACTCCTCTGCTCTTTCCCCATAGCCCTGAAAATGTTTCCTTTATAACTATTTATCCAATATCCTTTTGAAACTTATTATTGAATCTGGTTCCACCGCCCTTTCAGGCAGCGCATTCCAGATCACAACAACTCCAGTGTATTACTGAGAGAGCCAGAGGTGCCGTCTTAAAACACCTCATTGGATCAAGCTCTTGGTCACCCCCCCCAACATCTCCTTTGTTGCCTTGGTGTCCATTTTCTTTTTTGCATGACACCTCTGCGCCGCGCTTTGGGATGTTTTCCGACATTAAAGGCGCTATATAAATGCGATGTGCTGTTGTCTTTCGGATGAGACGTTAAACCGAGACCCCCATTGGCCCTCTCAGGTGGGTGTAAAAGATCCCACGGCAACAAGGTTTCCTGTCACTTTTTTATTGGGTGCGCGGCCCATTCAAATTTTTGCACATGCACAGTTATTCCAATTGAAAAGCCGGCGAGTGGCCTGCGCGGGAGCTAACGACTGCTGCATGGCCGCGCGATTCATGGGAACATTACACGGCACTATTTCAAAGAAAAGTAGGGGAGTTCTCCCCGGTGTCCTGGGGCCAATATTTATCCCTCAACCAACGTCACTTAAAAAAACAGATGATCTGGTCATTATCTCATTGCTGTTTGTGGGAGCTTGCTGTGCACACGATTGGCTGCCACGTTTCCTACATTACAACAGTGACCACACTTCAAAAGTAATTGAGACGTCCTGAGGACATGAATGGTGTTTTATGCAAGTTCTTTATTTCTTCTGTTTTAGGCCCTTTTCGATTTGAGGCACTTGGAGCGGAGGAAACAGATGAGCGTTGTCCATGTGCTCGTTCCTTGTGTCTGCATTGCTAAAAATGAATCTCAGCTGAAATTGTGGGTCTACACAGCAGCCAATTTGTGTGCAAGTGACAAGCAGTGAATAACTAGATAATCTATTTTTTTTTGGTGGTGTAAAGGGTGGATTGTTGACCTGCACATTGGGACTACTCCCTGCTCTTCTTCCAATAGAGCCATGGGGTCCAACTGTACAGGTGGACAGAGCCTCATCCAGACGCCGACTCCCTTGGTACTGCACTGATCAGCCGAGATTACGTCCTCAAGTCTCTGGAGTGGAGATGGAAACCCGTGACCTTCTGACTCAGAGTGCTACCGACTAAGGCAAGCTGACAGTGTTGCGTTCAGTTCTGGGCCCCACATCTCAGGAAGGGTATATTGTCCTTGGAGGGAGTGCAGCACAGATTCACCAGAATGATACCCGGGGGGGGGGGTAAAAGGCTTAAATTACGAGGACAGGTTGCACAGTCTGGGCTTGTGTTCCCTCGAGTATGGAAGATTAAGGGGTGATCTAATAAAGGATTCAATAGACTAGATAGAGAGAAACTGTTTCCTCTGGTGGGGGGAGTATAGAACAAGGGGGCATAACCTTAAAATTAGAGCCAGGCCGTTCAGGGGTGATGTCAGGAAGCACTTCTTCACACAAAGGGTGGTGGAAATCTGGAACTCTCCCCCCCAAAAAGCTGTTGAGGCTGGGGGTCAATTGAAAATGTCAAAACTGAGATTAATAGATTTTGGTTGGGTAAGGGTTGTGTTACAGAGCCAAGGCGTTAAGATACAGATCAGCCGTGATCTAATTGAATAGTGGAACAGGCTCGAGGGGCTGAATGGCCTCCTCCTGTTCCTGTGTTCTTATGTTTCTATGACAGCAATTATGGTAGATATTAGCAAACTTGTTATGGCCATTACAATGCAATGGTTGCCAAGCAACTGCGCGGAGTATGGACACAGAGGCGCAGGGCATAGTGACACTATACGGTAACAGAAAGTATTACCGCTTCTTCGATTGCTTGGCTGGGTCTTGCAATCGAAATATCCCGAAGCAAAGTATTCCATAGGTGTTCAAGGCTTTGCAGAAGAGTTCCCCGTACTTTCCTCCATCCTAGTAAAACACAGAGACCTGTTACAGAAGAGAAATGCTTCTTGGGCAGCGCGAGTGAAGCAGAAAAGCAGCATTATTCACGTTGGGTCCCCGGGTACGCTATTCGACCTTGGTGGGGCATCCTGTCTTCACACCATCGCAACGTGTACATTGGAGAATAGAAACACAGGCTGGGTTTTTATTTTACTGAGGTACTCACCTTGTTTCTCAGAGCCCCTGCCCCCTCCCCCCTCACTGCCACTACCATCCCGTCCCGACAGCTGTCCCCACACAAACTCGAGGATCAAAATACTCGATGGGGCATTGCAGAGCCGTCCAGACCCAGCTGCCAATCAGGACAGGTTTTTTTTCTCAAAGTCCACTCACTAGGGTTGCCAACTCTGGCTGGACACATGCCTGGAGGTTTCATCACATGACCTCCTCCCGCCAACCGCCCCGCCCCCACTCTCCCACCATTGGTCAACCGACATGTCCATCATCATGATGGCCTGCCCCCTTCCCACGGCCAATCGAAAATTTCTCCTCAAATCCCCTCTAAACCTCCTACCAATTACTTTAAATCTGTGCCCCCTGGTTATTGACCCTTCTGCTAAGGGAAATAGGTCCTTCCTATCCACTCTATCTAGGCCCCTCATAAATGTTATGATGCGCTATCAATTACTCATAAAAGACTGAGAGTTAAGAGAGTAACTAAAGGCTTTTATTAGCAAAGAACAGAGCATGCCTCTCGTGGTTGACTGGGTTCCAAGAAGGCAGGGGGCTGCAGGTCAATCACCTTTATACCTGGGCCTGTGTGGGTGGAGCCAGCCGAGACATGTTGAGGCATGCATAGGTACAACAGTGTGTAACAACAACAACAACAGTGGTTTACCACATTCACCCCTTGTTTAAAATTGAGTCCGGCGGGGTGAAGTGTACTAAAGGTTTGTGTAAGTAAGTCTATCAGGTGGCCTTGTATGCCGTCCTGATCGTCGTGGTGGCGGCAGTGATGGTGCAGCATCCAACGTTGAGTCTGGCGTCTCATTGAGTGGTTGGGTTGTGGGTAGTGGTGGATGGCAATGGTCGTGTTTCAGGGGCCCCCAAAGGTGTGAGATCTCGTGTGGGGGCTGTGTCCTCCCGCCCGTCCGGGTACGCTACGTAAGCGTACTGGGGGTAGGCGTGGGTAGCGGTGGATGGCGAGGGGGGTGTTTCGGGAGCACCCGAAGGTGCGAGGTCTCGTATGGAGACTGTGTCCTCCCGCCCGTCCGGGTACACCACGTAAGCATACTGAGGGTTGGCATGGAGGAGGCTCACCCTCTCGACCAGGGGGTCCGTCTTATGGGACCGCACATGCTTCCGCAGTAGGACGGGTCCTGGAGAAGTCAGCCATGTCGGTAACGAGGTCCCCGATGTGGACTTCCTGGGGAAGGAGAACATTCTCTCGTGAGGGGTAGCATTGGTGGCTGTACAGAGCAGTGACCGAATGGAATGGAGCGCCGCAGGGAGGACTTCCTGCCAGCGAGAGGTCGGGAGGCCCTTAGATTTCAAGTTTAAAAGGACTGCCTTCCAGACCGTCGCATTCTCCCTTTCCACCTGGCCATTCCCCCGGGGGTTGTAGCCGGTGGTCCTGCTTGTAGCGATACCTCTCGAGAGCAGGTACTGCCGGAGTTCGTCGCTCATAAAGGATGAGCCCCTGTCGCTATGAATATAGCTAGGGAAACCGAACAAGGCGAAGAGGTCATTCAGACATTTAATGACCGTGGTACTGGTCATGTCTGAGCAAGGGATGGCAAACGGGAAACGGGAGTACTCATCAATTATGTTGAGGAAGTACACATTGCGGTCGGAGGAGGGGAGGGGCCCTTTAAAATCGACGCTCAGCCGTTCAAAGGGGCACGTGGCTTTGATCAGGCTTGCTCTGTCTGGCCTATAAAAATGCGGTTTGCACTCGGCACAGATTTGGCAGTTCCTGGTCATGGTCCTGACCTCCTCGATGGAGTAGGGCAGGTTACGGGATTTGATGAAGTGAAAAAACCTGGTGACCCCCGGGTGGCAGAGGTCATTGTGGAGGGTCTTCAGTCTATCGACCTGCGCGTTGGCGCATGTACCACGTGATAGGGCATCTGGGGGCTCATTGAGTTTCCCGGGCCGGTACAAGATATCGTAATTGTAGGTGGAGAGTTCGATTCTCCACCTCAAGATCTTGTCGTTCTTGATTTTGCCCCTCTGCGTATTATTAAACATAAAAGCTACTGAACGCTGGTCAGTGAGCAGGGTAAATCGTTTTCCAGCCAGGTAATGCCTCCAATGTCGCACAGCTTCCACAATGGCCTGGGCCTCCTTTTCGACAGAGGAGTGTCGAATCTCGGGGCCCTGGAGGGTCCTTGAGAAAAAGGCCACGGGTCTCCCCGCCTGGTTAAGGGTTGCAGCTAGGGCAAAGTCGGAAGCGTCGCTCTCCACTTGGAAAGGGATGGACTCACCCACTGCGTGCATTGTGGCCTTCGCAATATCTCCTTTTATGAGAGTGAAGGCTGCACAGGCCTCTGCTGTCAGGGGGAAGGAGGTGGACTTGATGAGGGGTCTGGCTTTGTCCGCATAGTTGGGCACCCACTGAGCATAGTACGAGAAAAACCCTAGGCATCTCTTCAGTGCTTTTTGGCAGTGGGGGAGGGGGAGCTCCATAAGGGGGCGCATCCTGTCGGGGTCGGGGCCGATGACTCCGTTCTCCACTACACAGCCAAGAATGGCAAGGCGCTTGGTACGAAACATACATTTGTCCTTGTTGTATGTTAGGTTCAGCCGCTGGGCCGTACGGAGGAATTTCTCTAGATTAACATCATGGTCCTGCTGGTCGCGGCCGCAGATGGTGACGTTGTCTAGATAGGGGAAAGTGGCCTGGAGCGCATTCTGGTCGACCATCCGGTCCATCTCCCGTTGGAAGACTGAAACCCCGTTGGTGACGCCGAAGGGAACTCTGAGGAAGTGGTAGAGACGACCGTCAGCTTCAAAAGCTGTGTACTGGCGGTCCTCAGCCCTGATGGGGAGCTGGTGGTATGCCGACTTCAGATCAATCGTCGAGAACACCCGGTATTGTGCTATCTGATTGACCATGTCAGATATGTGGGGGAGTGGGTATGCATCTAGCTGGGTGTAGCGATTGATCGTCTGGCTGTAGTCAATAACTAGGCGCTGTTTTTCGTCAGTCTTCACTACCACCACTTGTGCTCGCCATGGGCTGGTGCTACTTTCAATAATCCCTTCCTTCAGGAGTCTTGCTACCTCGGATTTAATGAAGCTCCTATCCCCGGCACTGTAACGCCTGCTTTTGGTAGCGATGGGCTTACAGTCGCGGGTGAGGTTAGCGAACAAGGACGGGGGGGGACTTTAAGGGTGGAGAGGCTGCAAATGGTGCGCGGCGGGTGATTTAAAAGCTGCTGGCTGCAGACTGTGAGTGGGGGGAGGGGTCCGTCGTACGCTAATGTGACACTCTTAAGGTTGCACTGAAAATCCAACCCCAGTAGAACGGCAGCGCAAGGATGGGGCAGGACCAGGAGTTTAAAATTTTTGTATTCTGTGCCCCTTACTGAAAGGGTCACTACACAGTAGCCACCGACGTCCGCTGACTGGGCTTTGGAAGCCAAAGAGATCCGATGTCGCGTCGGCAGGACCGGGAGAGAGTAACTCCGCACCGTGTCGGGGTGGATAAAGCTTTCCGTGCTCCCGCTGTCAAAAAGGCAGGTAGTGGCGCGGCCGTTTACCTTAATGTCCATCATGGACCTGGACAGTTGATGAGGGAGAGATTGGTCCAGCGTCACGGAGGCCAGCGTATGGTCGAGCGAGTCGATGTGGTCGTCAGATGAGGCGGTGGTTGAGTCCGGGTCCCCCGTGGTTGAAGTTGGAGACGTCCGAGATGGCGGACAAAATGGCGGCGCCCATGGTCCCGATCCCCACGCGGCTGGGGGAGCCCAAGATGGCGGACAAGATGGCTGCCCCCACGGTTCGCACGCGGCGCTGCTGGTGTTAGCGGTTTTACCTTTGCAGGCGCTGACATAGTGTCCTTTCTTCCCGCAACCGGAGCAGGTAGCGTTTCTCGCCGGGCAGCGTGCTCTGGGGTGTTTTGCCTGGCCACAAAAATAACATTTCTGTGCCTTGGACATCGCAGCAGCAGTTGAAGGTGGTGGTCCCATGACCCAAGGTTGTGGCGTCCACGTTGCGGAGCGGTTAGGGGAGAAGGCGTCCATATTCCTGTGGGCCGCGTCGAGCGAGAACGCGAGGGACACTGCCTTTCTCAGGTCCATTTCTCCCTTTTCCAACAGTCTCTGCCGGGAGTAGTCGGACCTTAGACCCTCAACGAAAGCATCTCGGATCAGTCCCTCCGTGTGTGCTGCGGCTGATGCTTCTTTGCAGTCGCAGTCTCGGCCGAGTATCCGTAGTGCCCGTAGGAAGGCCTCCACCGATTCCCCGGGCTGCTGTCTGCGGGATCTTAAGAGGTGCCGGGCATAGACCGTATTTACCGGGCGTGCGTATTGCCCTTTTAGCAGACCGATAGCCGCCGCGTAGGTCGTCGCGTCCTGGATTATTGTATAAACTTGGTGGCTCACCTTTGAGGCCAGGATTTCCAACTTGTTTTCGTCCAGGGTCACAGTTGAGGCTTGCAGGTAGGCCTCGAAGCAACGCAGCCAATGCGCGAATTTGGTAGCCGAACCCGCCTCTTGGGGGTCTAGGTCCAGGCATGTTGGTATGAGGGCTCGCAGCAGCTCCTGTTGCTCAGCGTTTGGTGCAGCAGCCTGCTGTTCAGCGTTTGGTGCAGCAGCCTGCTGTTCAGCAAATGTCGACATTTTGTTTTTGCTAATAAAATTGATGTGCTATCAATTACTCATAAAAGACTGAGGCCTAGAAATTCGGTTTGAGTCCGCCAGGGCTTTAGCGCCCGAAATTTTGCGCCCGCCATAATTGCCGCTGCGTCCGCCTAAAATTCAGTTGCCCCGGGCCCAGATGGCGGCGGGCGCTAATGGAGGGTTTTAGCGCCTCGCTATGGGCGTTGAATGCAGGTTTCAGGCGCTAATCCCCCGCTGCGGCACCCGATGCGGTGCGGCAGGCTGGGGTACTGCAGGTCACCTCCTTCGCTTAAGGAGGAGCTGCGTGCAGCCGACAGCTGACCGGTGGATTCCCCCGACAAATGAGCCCGGCACCTCGCGGGACACACACATCAGTGCCGCGGGGGGGTGGTGCAGGAGTCCGGGGAGGGAGGTGCGGGCAGGCGGCTGCCGGGAAAGCGGCCGGCCGCCGCTCCACCTTTATGCGCCGGCCTTACGGTGCTGCAACATCCCGTTCCACAATCGTTGTTTGCGGCTGCCACGGGCGAGGCGGCCGCAACTGAATTTGGCCATCGGGCCGGATTACCACTGCAACCGGGGCGCTGCGCACACCGATGACGTCATCGGTGCCGGCGCAGCGCTACCGGGTAACGCCGATGTTAGGGCCCATCGCAATTTCGGGCGCAGCGATACCGCCGGCGCAAGCCACTCCAACGCCCCTAATTGGGCGCTAACCCAACCGAATTTCTAGGCCTGAGAGTTAAGAGAGTAACTAAAGGCTTTTATTAGCAAAGAACAGAGCATGCCTCTCGTGGTTGACTGGGTTCCAAGAAGGCAGGGGGCTGCAGGTCAATCACCTTTATACCTGGGCCTGTGTGGGTGGAGCCAGCCGAGACATGTTGAGGCATGCATAGGTACAACAGTGTGTAACAACAACAACAACAACAACAACAACAACAGTGGTTTACCACATGTTATACACCTCAATCAAGCAGCATCTCTGTTACCCGAGGGGATGAGCCTTGGCCGTCAGTCAAACTCCCATTTCTTTCCCATCGCCAACAATTTAATAACTAATAAGCAGCAGTGTCCGGGAGATCAATCATCAATTCCTGGAGACTCCAAGCCAGTCCAGGAGAGTTGGTAACTCCTCCGGTCACTCAGGAAGAGGAGTGGGCCTTTGGCGTAGCGGTAGCATCCCCGCCGCTGGGCCATGAAGGCATAGGGTTTCGAACCCCGCTCCAGACAGTCCCGGCAAGTGGAGTCGGAGCTCCAGCTCTAAATTCTAGGTTGACATCCAGTGGGATACTTGCGTCCGTGGGTGTGGGTGGCCCCCCCCCCCCTCATATGGGTTGTGGGAGCTCGTAAAACCCTCCTGTCATAGGACTAACCACCCTAATGGCTGGTACGAAGATGGTTACAGTCACGGAAGGAGCGTTAATTGCAGCCAGAAATCCTTCCACCACTTCATACAGTTCCCCAAAGGGAACAGTATGAAGACACATATGACGACGACTCAGGAAGAGCAATGTTAGCAGGGTTTCTTGAAGAAGATATTAAGACAACATGGGAGAGAATATTTTTATTCATTCTTGGGATGTGGGCATTGCCGGCAAGGCTGGAATTTATTACCCTTCCCACGTTCATAGAACCAGAGAAATTTACAGCACAGGAGGAGGCCATTCGGCCCATCGTGTCCGCGCCGGCCAACAAAGAGCTACCCAGCCGAATCCCACTCTCCAGCTCTTGGTCTGTGGCCCTGTAGGTTACGGCACTTCAAGCGCATATCCAAGTACTTTTTAAATGTGATGATGGTCTCTGCCTCTCCCACCCTTTCAGGCAGTGAGTTCCAGACCCCCACCACCCTCTGGGTGAAGAAATTTCTCCTCAAATCCCCTCTAAACCTCCTACCACTTACTTTAAATCTCTGCCCCCTGGTTATTGACCTCTCTGCTAAGGGAAATAGGTCCTTCCTATCCACTCTATCTAGGCCCCACATAATTTTATACACCTCAATTAAATCTCCCCTCAGCCTCCTCTGTTCCAAAGAAAACAACCCTCAGCCTATCCAATCTTTCCTCAGAGCTAAAATTCCCCAGCCCAGGCAACATCCTCGTAAATCTCCTCTGCACCCTCTCTAGTGCAATCACATCCTTCCTGTAATGTGGTGACCAGAACTGCACGCAGTATTCTAGCTGTGGCCTAACTAGTGTTTTATACAGTTCAAGCATAACCCCCCTGATCTTATATTCTATACCTCAGCTAATAAAGGCAAGTATCCCGTATGCCTTCTTAACCACCTTATCTACCTGTCCTGCTACCTTCAGGGATCTGTGGGCATGCACTCCAAGGTCCCTCTGATCCTCTGCACTTCTCAGTGTCCTACCATTTTTTTTATTTACTTATGGGATCTGGGCAACCGTTAGCCCTCCCCAAATGCATTACCTCACACTTCTCCAGATTGAATTCCATTTGTCTCTGTTCTGCCCACCTGACCAGTCCATTGATATCTTCCTGCAGTCTGCTGCTTTCTTCTTCATTATCAACCATACGGCCAATTTTTGTATCATCTGCAAACTTCTTAATCATACTTCCTACATTCAAGTCTAGATCATTGATATATACCACAAAAAGCAAGGGACCTAGTACTGAGCCCTGCGGAATCCCACTGGAAACAGCCTTCCAGTCACAAAAACACCCTTCGACCATTACCCTCTGCTTCCTGCCTCTGAGCCAATTTTGGATCCAACTTGCCACTTTGCCTTGGATCTCATGGGTTTTTACTTTCGTGACCAGTCTGCCATGCGGGATCTCATCAAAAGCCTTGCTAAAATCCATATAGACTACATCAAACGCACTACCTGCATCGACCCTCCTTGGTACCTCCTCAAAAAATTCAATCAAGTTAGTCAGACACGACCTTCCCTTAACAAATCCATGCTGACTGTCCCTGAATAATCCGTGTCTTTCTAAATGAGGATTTATCCTGTCCCTCAGAATTTTTTCCAATAATTTTCCCACCACCAAAGTTAGGCTGACTGGCCTGTAATTACTCGGTCTATCCCTTTCTCCCTTTTTAAACAACGGTACCACGTTAGCAGTCCTCCAGTTCTCTGGCACCACACCTGTAGCCAGAGAGGATTGGAAAATGATGGTCAGAGCCTCTGCTATTTCCTCTCTTAACAGTTTGGAATACATATCATCCAGGCCTGGGGATTTATCCACTTTCAAAGATGCTAAACCCCTTAATACTTCCTCTTTCACTATGTTTATTGCCCCGTTGCTATGTTGCCCCGAGAAGGTGGTGGTGGCCTTCTTCTTGAATCGATGCCGTCCATTCTTTCTAGTGGTTTGATACAACTGAGTGGCCACTTCAGAAGGCAGCCGAGAGTAAACCAGGTTGGTGTGGGTCTGGAGTCACATATAGGCCCAGACTAGGTAAGGACGGCAGATTTCCTTCCCTAAAGGACATTAGTGAACCAGTTGGGTTTTTACGACAATCCGACAGCTTCATGGTCACTTTTACTGAGAGCGGGTTTTTATTTCCAGATTTTTTTTAACTGAATTCAAAATGTTCAAACTGCCCTGGTGGGATTTGAACTCACGTTCCGGGGATTATTAGTCCAGGCCTCTGGGTTGCTAGTCCAGTAACATAACTCGTGTCATCATGGTATAAAGACAAAATTAAAAGCTCTTTATCTGAATGCATGCAGCATTCATAACAAGATAGATGAGTTGATAGCACAAATAGAAGTAAATGGGTATGATCTGATAGCCATTACAGAGACGTGGTTGCAAGGTGACCAAGGCTGGGAACTGAATATTCAGGGGTATTTGCCATTTTGGAAGGATAAGCAGAAAGGAAAAGGAGGTGGGGTAACTCTGTTAATAAAGGATGAGATCACTGCAGTGGTGAGAAATGAGATTGGCTCAGAAGATCAAGATGTAGAATCAGTTTGGGTGGAGATAAGAAATAATAAGGGAAAGAAGTCGCTGGTGGGAGTAGCCTATAGGCCCCCTAACAGTAGCTACACTGTAGGACAGAGTATAAATCAAGAAATAATGGAGGCTTGTAAGAAGGGTACTGCAATAATCATGGGCGATTTTAAATCTTCATATAGATTGGACAAATCAAATTGGCACAGGTAGCCTTAAGAACGAGCTCATAGAGTGTATTCGGGATGTTTTCTTAGAACAATACATTGTGGAACAAACCAGGGAACAGGCTATTTTAGATCTGGTATTGTGTAATGAGACAGGATTAATTAATGATCTCATAGTAAAGGATCCTCTAGGGAAGAGTGATCATAGCATGTTAGAATTTCAAATTCAGTTTGAGGGTGAGTAACTTGGGTGTCAAACTAGTGTCCTGAACTTAAATAAAGGCAATTACAAAGGTATGAAGACAGAGTTGGCTAAAGTGGACTGGGAAAATAGATTAAAGGGTAAGACGGTAGATAAGCAGTGGCAGACATTTAAGGAGATATTTCATAACTCTCAGCAAAGATATATTCCAGTGAGAAGGAAAGACTCTAAGAGAAGGATAAACCATCCGTGGCTAACTAAAGAAGTTAAGGATGGTATCAAATTGAAAGAAAAGGCATACAATGTTGCGAAGATTAGCGGAAGGCCTGAGGATTGGGAAATTTTTTAGAAATTTCCAAAGCCAGCAAGTGCCACCCCAGCCCCTCACCACAGAGCGCCAACGTGGGGAGACTGCCTACCGCAAACTCTACAAAGCGCTTGTCGCACAGGGTGATTCGCGCCAGCTTGCACCGGTTCCTCTGCTCCGCCTTGTCCTGGGCGAGGATGCTGCCCCTCAGGGCGTCCTCGTCGGCCAACTGTTCGTCAAGCTCCGGGGTCGCGCCCCCCGTAACCATGGTGCGGATTAGCAGCAGTATGTTGTCATTGAAGTAGGTCTGGAAAGGGAGAGCAAGAACATTCTTTAGATTGAGCGTGACACGATCGCCTGTGAAATTAGATTAAGGCACACTTACCCATGTCCTAACTCGCACCAACTCCCGTTCACCCATCACACCCACCACTCGCTGACCTACATTGGCTCCCGGTCCAGCAACACCTCGATTCTAAAATTCTCATCCTTGTTTTCAAATCCCTCCATGGTCCTCGCCCCTCCCTATCTCTGTAACCTCCTCCAGCTCCACAACCCCCCGAGATCTCTGCGCTCCTCCAATTCTGGCTTCTTGCACACTCCCGATTGTCATCACTCCACCATTGGCGGCCGTGTCTTCAGCTGCCTGGGCCCCAAGCTCTGGAATTTCCTCCCTAAACCTCTCCGTCTCTCTCCTCCTTTAAGACGCTCCTTAAAACCTGTCCTAATATCTCCTTATGTGGCTCGGTGTCAGATTTTGTTTGATAATCGCTCCTGTGAAGCACCTTGGCATGTTTTACTAGGTTAAAGGCGCTATGTAGATGCAAGTTGTTGTGTGTTGTAGATGACCAAGTTGACTCTTGATAACCAATTCCATTATTTTACCTGGTTTCAACAAAGCCTAATTGCCTGGATCTGCATTGCCACCTCTTTGAAAAGTATTTCCAATCTCCTAGGACTTTGCAGGAATTCAGCATCTCACAAATCTCATCCGTTGCCTCTCTTAGTACCTCAGGATAAATACCATCCATGCCTTGAGATTTGCTGCCCTAATCCCTCCAGGCCCATTTGGACCTTCATCCCATTGATGTAAAGTGACAAACACCATTAAGATTTTCTATTTGCTTTCTCACTAATGCAATGAGAGGTATCAGGGCCTTCAAATCCAGGACACATCTCTGAGGTTCTTGACATTAACCAACCTGATTTCACCTCAACCTCGTCACATCGGCAACTATTACATAAGAACATAAGAAATAGGAGCAGGAGTCGGCCAATTGGCCCCTTGAGCCTGCTCCGCCATTCAATGAGATCATGGCTGATCTTCTGCCTCAACTCCATTCACCGGCCCTATCGCCATATCCCTTGATGCCCTTACTAGTCAGAAATCTATCAACTTCTGTTTTGAATATACCCAATGACTGAGCCTCCACAGCCCTCTGGGGTAGAGAATTCCAAAGATTCACCACCCTCTGTGTGAAGAAATTTCTTCTCATCTCAGTCCTGAATGGCCTACCCTTTATCTACATTGACCTGCACTAAGATTCCAGTGTCTGTTTACTGTGGTTTAACTCACCGTACACATCAAAGAATTCAAAATATTGGACGCAAATACGCATCCACTGGCGTACGGCTGTGTGAGGTAAAGGTCCGTATCTGGGTCATCTCGGTCCTCCTGGTCCAAAAAATGGACATTCGAATCGTGAACTGGAATTAAAAAGGGAGCTGAGAGAGGGCCAAATGGAAGTGTCTGTAGACCCGACACAATTCTTTGAAGTAATAGGAGAGGAGAGATAAAGGAAGTGTAGTGGCTCTTGGAATGTCAGAAACACAGCAGCCAATTTGCGCACAGCAAGCTCCCACAAACAGCAATGAGATAAATGACCAGATAATCAGTTTTAGTGATGTTGGTTGAGGGATAAATATTGGCCAGAACACCGGGGAGAACTCCTCCGCTCTTCTTCAAAATAGTGTCGTGGGATCTTTTGCATCCACCTGAGAGAGCAGACGGGGCCTCGTGTGTAACACCTCATACATAAGATGGCACCTCCGACAGTGCAGCACTCCCTCAGTACTGCACTGGAGGGTCAGCCTAGATTTTGTGCTCAAGTCTCTGGAGCGGGACTTGAACCCACAAACTTCTGAGTACAGAGGTGAGCATGCTAGCCACTGAACCACGGCTAAGTCCACACATCCCACACCATTGTTTCACTAGCGGTTCGGTAGACTTGGGTTTTCGAAGCCTGGTCTCTGAAGCTGCAGATTATTGGAAAGTGAGCCCAGTCTGACTGGTGGTGAGGACACTAAGGAGGTTTAAACAGGTATAGGACTCTAAATAAACACATTCTCTTACCGAGTGCAGTGATGATGGGAATTCTGTAGTAGTGCTTGTTCTCTATGGAGGGAAAATCAGAATCTGTAAAGTTAGCTCCTATAAAACAAAGAGTCAGATGCAAGTCAACCATTTTGTGATAGGTGGCAATTAAACAGTTCCTCAGTATCCTTGAGTGTGAAGCATAGCCAGGTATCATCACCTGATCTCTACACTCACCAAGCAACAACTGGTGATTCCCTGCTCTTCTTCAAAATAGTGCCATGGGATCTTTTACATCCATCTGAGAGAGCAGACAGGGCCTCTTCATTCTGAAAGACAGCACCTCCAACAGTGTGGCGCTCCCTCAATACTGCCCCTACCGACAGTGTGGCACTCCCTCAGTACTGCCCCTCTGACAGTGCAGCACTCCCTCAGTACTGCCCCTCCAACAGTGAGCACTCCCTCAGTACTGCCCCTCTGACAGTGAGTGCTCCCTCAGTACTGCCCCTCCGACAATGCAGCACTCCCTCAGTACTGCCCCTCCGACAGTGCAGCACTCCCTCAGTACTGCCCCTCTGATAGTGCAGCGCTCCCTCAGTACTGCCCCTCCGACAGTGAGTGCTCCCTCAGTAATGTCCCTCTGACAGTGCAGCACTCCCTCAGTACTGCCCCTCCGACAGTGAGTGCTCCCTCAGTACTGCCCCTCCGACAGTGCAGCACTCCCTCAGTGCTGCCCCTCCAACAGTGCAGCACTCCCTCAGTAATGCCCCTCCAACAGTGTAGCGCTCCCTCAGTAATGCCCCTCCAACAGTGCAGCACTCCCTCAGTACTGCCCCTCCGACAGTGCAGCGCTCCCTCAGTACTGCCCCTCCGACAGTGCAGCACTCCCTCAGTACTGCACTGGAAGTGTCGGCCTAGATCTTTGTGCTTAAGTCTCTGGGACTTGAACTCACGACCCTCTAGGCTCAAAGGCGAGAGTGCTACCCACTGAGCCATGGCTGACGCCTCTCCACATCTGGTTTTAGTGTTTGTTCTACAATGAGCGAAGTGACATAGTTCGGAAGGGGGATCGAAGCCCTCGCAAAATCGCACAGTCGTAGTCCACAGCCCAGCGAGTGAGCGGGCACTGACCACTAAGCATTGCTGCCTAATTAATCGAGTTATCACTGCCTTATTTTCGAGCTGGCTCACTTCCAGCAAGTGTCAAGTTGTAGTGCACGTTAATTCATGTTCTGGTGCCTGTTATCCCGCTCTACCGCTCAGCTTTGTACAAGCGAAGCAGAGATAAGACAAGGCCCTAATTAAGACCGTAGCGTCTGATTTAAGGAAAAGAAAGCCAGCACGCATTCCAATTAGAGCCTGCACCCCCTGATCACCTGCGTCTAAAGGCCTGTCTAAATAGATTTGACCTGACGTCTGTGGGATTTGTATGTAATTGATAATAGGCTTCGTTTGCTCCTTGTAGTGACAGGCTCTCCCCCCCCTCCCCCCAACCCCCTCCCCACCCCACCCCAACCCCCACCCCCACCCCCACTCTCCCACCCTCCCACTCTCCCCCACCCCTCCCACTCTCCCCCACCCTCTCCCACCCTCCCACTCTCCCCCACCCCCCACTCTCCCCCACCCTCTCCCACCCTCCCACTCTCCCCCACCCCCCTCCCCACCCCCCTCCCCCCAACCCCCTCCCCACCCCCACTCTCCCACCCTCCCACTCTCCCCCACCCCCTCCCCACCCCTCCCACTCTCCCCCCCCACCCTCCCCTCTCCCCCCCACCCTGTCCACCCTCCTCAACCCCCTCCCCCACCCACCCACTCCCCCATTCTCCCCCTCTCTCCCTCTCCCACCCTCCACCACCCCCTCTCCCACCCTCCCCCACTCTGCCCCATCCCAACCTAAGAACATAAGAAATAGGAGCAGGAGTTGGCCATTCGGCCCCTCGAGCCTGCTCTGCCATTCAATGAGATCATGGCTGATCTTCTGCCTCAACTCCATTCACCGGCCCTATCGCCATATCCCTTGATGTCCTTACTAGTCAGAAATCTATCGACTTCTGTTTTGAATATACCCAATGACTGAGCCTCCACAACCCTCTGGGGTAGAGAATTCCAAAGATTCACCACCCTCTGAGTGAAGAAATTTCTTCTCATCTCAGTCCTGAATGGCCTACCCTTTATCTTGAGGCTGTGGCCCCTGGTTCAAGGGAAACATTCTCCCAGCATCCATCCTATCAAGCGCTGCAATAATTTTGTATGCTTCAATTAGATCCCCTCTCATTCTTCTGAATTCAAGAGAATACAGGCCTAGTTTACTCAATCTCTTCTCATACGACAGTCCCACCATCCCAGGAATCAATCTCGTGAACCTTCGTTGCACTCGCTCTATGGCAAGTATATCCTTCCTTAGGTAAGGAGACCAAAATTGTACACAGTACTCCAGGTGTGGTCCCACCAAGGCCCTATATAATTGGAGTAAGACTTCTTTACTCCTGTACTCAAATCCTCTTGTAATGAAGGCCAGCATACCATTTGCCTTCCTAATGGCTTGCTGCACCTGCACATTCACTTTCAGTGACTCATGTACAAGGACACCCAGGTCCCTTTGAGCATCTGCATTCCCCAATCTTTCACCATTTAGGAAATACTCTGCCTTTCTGTTTTTTCTACCAAAGTGGATAACTTCACATTTATCCACATTATATTCCATCTGCCATGTTCTCACCCACTCACTGAGACTGTCGAGATCCCCTTGAAGCCTCTTCACATCCTCTTCGCAACTGACACTGCCACCTAGCTTTGTATCATCAGCAAATTTGGAAATGTTACATTTAGTCCCCTCATCCAAATCATTGATATAGATTGTGAATAGCTGGGGCCCATGCACCGATCCTTGCAGTACCCCACTAGTCACAGCCTGCCATCCTGAAAAAGACCCGTTTATCCCTACTCTTTGTTTTCTGTCTGTTAACCAATTCTCAATCCATGCTAGTATATTACCCCCAATTCCATGTGCCCTAATTTTGTATACCAACCTCTTGTGTGGGACCTTATCGAAGGCCTTCTGAAAATCCAGATACACCACATCTACCAGTTCCCCTTTGTCTACTTCACTAGTTACATCCTCAAAGAACTCCAATAGGTTTGTCAAACAGGATTTCCCTTTCATAAATCCATGTTGACTCTGCCCAATCTTACTATTAGTTTCTAAGTGCCCAGTTATTGCATCCTTTATAATAGATTCCAGCATTTTCCCAACTACTGATGCGAAGCTAACAGGTCTGTACTTCCCCGTTTTCTCTCTCCCTCCTTTCTTAAATAGCGGGGTTACATTTGCTATCCTCCAATCTGCAGGAACCATTCCAGAATCTATAGAATTTTGAAAGATGACAACCAATGCGTCCACTATTCCAATGGCCACCTCTTTCAAAACCCTAGGATGTAGGTCATCCGGTCCTTGGGATTTATTGACTTTTAGTCCCATTAATTTTGCTAGTACTGTTTTTTTACTAATAATAATTTCTTTAAGTTCCTCATTCTCGCCACACCCTTGGTTTTCTCGTATTTGTGGGAGGTTTTTTGTGTCTTCCTCTGTGAAGACAGAAACAAAGTATTTATTTAATTTCTCTGCCATTTCCTCGTTCCCCATTATAAATTCTCCTGTCTGACTGTAAAGGACCTACATTTACCTTCGCCAGTCGTTTCCATTTCACATACCTATAGAAGCTTTTACAATCTGTTTTTATATTTTTCGCTAGTTTGTGCTCATATTCCATTTTCCCTTTATCAATTTCTTGGTCCCCCTTTGCTGATTTTTTAAAAAGATCCCAATCCTCAGGCTGACCGCTTTTTCTGGCAACTTTATAAGCTCCCTCCTTTCACTTAATACTAGCTTTAATTTCTTTTGTTAGCCATCACCTCCACCCTCCCCCTCCCTCAATTTCTCCTTATTTATTCTCTCAAAATTTTGAGCACCTCTATCAGATCTCCCTTTAACCTTCTCTGCTCTAAGTAGAACAACGCCAGCTTCTCCAGACCCTCCACGTGACTGAAGTCCCTGAGGTTTTGGGGCAGAATTGGTGTAATTTGGGCACGTGTGTGGGAAGGGAGGGGATTGATGGGGTGGGAATGGGGGCCAAATTTGGGGCAGACGTTTATCCATTGAGAAACTCGAATGGAGAAGGGGTTGACAGTATAGGTTATAGTCCTGTTGTCACTCAGTTACGAACCCCATCAGTAAACCTGGTCATTAGTGGACTGACACCTAAAATTAAATGACCGTGAAGCTGCTGGATTGTGGTAAAAAACCCAACTGGTTCACCAATGTCCTTCAGGGAAGGGAAGCTGCACAACCCCCACCCCACCCTGCACCAATAGGTGACTCTGGGCTGCAGTCGACGGTTGACTCTTAATGTCCTCTGAAGTGGCCACTCTTCTATCAGGGCAACTAGGAGAAGCCAACAGGTGAGGGCTTGCCAGCATTGCCCAGATCCCAAAGGGAATTTCCGCTAGTTGGGACGAGTCACCATTTATTGATAAAGTCCTTGACTAGTTCTCAGCCACATAACAGATGCAGGTCAGCCATGAACTAATTGAATGGCGGAAGAGGCTCGAGGGGCTGAATGGCCTCCTCCTGTTCCTGTGTTCTTATAAAAATCTCCAGCCTGTTGGGCAGTGAGCATCCGTACCGAGTGAAGACAGCGAGAAGAGCTCACTGTCTTCCTTAGAATCCTCGAAGAGCATTGCCTTGAGGTTGAGGGTGGCCAGGATACATTCCTTGTCCTGCAGGGTCTTCTCCTCCAAGTCGCTGCGATTCGATGAGATGATGACGGTCATGTCGCAGCTCCCGATGCTGACTGCTTTTAAGTCGGCGCGGCATAACGGCGAGCCCTGCACCAAACACCGAGAGGTAATTATACATCGTCCCTTATCGCTACACAGCTCTCAGCCGCTTCTCCAATACACTGACAGGGCTGTAGATTAGCAGCCAATGGCGCAGTAGAAAGACAGAAAGAAAGAATCAGAAAGAAAGAGAGGGAGAGAAAGAAAGAGAAAAGAATCAGAGAAAGAATCAGTGAAAGAAAGAACAACAGAAAAAGAGAAAAATGAAAGAGGAAAATAACTCGCATTTATATTCACGACCTCACGATACTTTACAACCAATGAAAAGCAAGACCTGTATTTCTACCGCACCTTTCACAACCTCAGGACGTCCCAAAGCGCTTCACAGGCAATCAAGAATTTTGTTTTGAAGTGTAGTCACTGCTGTACTGTCGGAAACACGGCCACCAATTTGTGCACAGCAAGCTCCCACAAACAGCAATGTGATAAGGACCAGATAATCTGTTTTAGTGATGTTGGTTGAGGGATAAATATTGAGCCGCAAGACACCGGGGAGAACTCTGAGCTGTGACTAACATCTTAGTCAGAAGGTCGTGGATTCAAAATCCAGGCTGACTCTCCCAGTGTAGTACTGAGGGAGTGCCGCACTGTCGGATGGAGAGTACTGAGGGAGCGCCGCACTGTTGGAGGGGCAGTACTGAGGGAGCGCCGCACTGTCGGAGGGGCAGTACTGAGGGAGCGCCACACTGTCAGAGGGGCAGTACTGAGGGAGCGCCACACTGTCGGAGGGGCAGTACTGAGGGAGCGCCGCACTGTCGGAGAGGCAGTACTGAGGGAGCACCGCACTGTCGGAGGGGCAGTACTGAGGGAGCACCGCACTGTCAGAGGGGCAGTACTGAGGGAGCACCGCACTGTCGGTGGGGCAGTACTGAGGGAGCGCCGCACTGTCGGAGGGGCAGTACTGAGGGAGCACCGCACTGTCAGAGGGGCAGTACTGAGGGAGCGCTGCACTGTCGGAGGGGCAGTACTGAGGGAGTGCCGCACTGTCGGAGGGGCAGTACTGAGGGAGTGCTGCACTGTTGGAGGGGCAGTACTGAGGGAGCGCCGCACTGTCAGAGGGGCAGTACTGAGGGAGCGCCACACTGTCAGAGGGGCAGTACTGAGGGAGCGCCGCACTGTCGGAGAGGCAGTACTGAGGGAGCACCGCACTGTCGGAGGGGCAGTACTGAGGGAGCACCGCACTGTCAGAGGGGCAGTACTGAGGGAGTGCTGCACTGTCGGAGGGGCAGTACTGAGGGAGCGCCGCACTGTCGGAGGGGCAGTACTGAGAGAGCACTGTACTGTCAGAGGGGCAGTACTGAGGGAGCACCGCACTGTCAGAGGGGCAGTACAGAGGGAGCACTGCACTGTCGGAGGGGCAGTACTGAGGGAGCGCCGCACTGTCGGAGGGGCAGTACTGAGGAAGCACCGCACTGTCAGAGGGGCAGTACAGAGGGAGCAATGCACTGTCGGAGGGGCAGTACTGAGGGAGCACTGTCGAAGGAGCAGTACTGAGGGAGCGCCGCACTGTCAGAGGGGCAGTACTGTCAGAGAGGCAGTACTGAGGGAGTGCTGCACTGTCAGAGTGTCAGGGCTGAGGGAGCGCTGCACCGTCGGTGGGGCAGCATGGAGGGAGCACTTCACTGTCGGAGGGGCAGTACTGTCAGAGAGGCAGTACTGAGGGAGCGCCGCACTGTTGGAGGAGCAGTACTGTGGGAGCGCAGTACTGTGGGAGCGCCGCACTGTCGGAGGGGCAGTACTGTCAGAGAGGCCATACTAAGGGAGTGCTGCACTGTCGGAGGGACAGTACTGAGGGAGTGCTGCACTGTCGGAGGGGCAGTACTGAGGGAGCACTTCACTGTCGGAGGGGCAGTACAGAGGGAGCACTGCACTGTAGGAGGTGCTATCTTTCGGATGAGACGTTATACCGAGGCCCCATCTGCCCTCTCAGCAGCGCCTATATTTCCTAAGGAGGCTGAAGGGATGTAACCTGTCACCCCTGATCCTCTCTAACTTTTACCGCTGACGAACTGTATCACAGCATGGTATGGCAGCTGTAGCTACTATGACCGGAAAGCCCTGCAGCGGGTAGTCAAAACTGCCCAACGCATTACCGGCACCCGGCTACCGACCATAGAGCACATATACCAGAAACGCTGTTTACGGAGGTCACGGACCATCATCAAAGGCCCTACCCACCCCAGCCACAGTCTGTTCACCCTCCTGCCATCTGGGAGACGCTACAGATGCATTCGCACCCGAACGACCAGATTTAGGAACAGCTTCTTTCCCAGGGCTGTCATCCTACTGAACTCCACAAATAAACTCTAAAGCCTGCACATCTGCCAATGCACTTTATTATGTTTATGTTTATGTTAATGTATTACAAGCCAAATGTATGTTGAATGTTTAAATGTCTTAATCTAAATGTACACTCTCGGGAGCCGCAAGCCTACATTTCGTTGTACTGCACTTGTGCACTAACAATGACAATAAAGTTGATTATTATTATTATTATTATTATGTAAAAGTCCCACAGCCACGATTGGATGACTCAAACAGATTATCTGGTGATTTATCACATTGCGGTTGTGGGAGCTTGCTGTGCGCAATTTCCTACCTGACAACAGTGAGTGCACTTCAAAAGCACTTCATTGGCTGTAAAGTGCTTTGGGATGATCTGAGGTTATACAAAGCGCTGTAGAATGCAACATCTTTCTTTACTGGAGTGTCAGCCTAGATGATGTGCTCAAGTGCAAGAGTGGAGCTTGAACTCATGACCTTCTGACCCGGAGACAAGGTTGCGGCCGACCGAGGGCTGCACTTGGCGCACCGTCAGCCCTCCCTGGGCTTGTGAGCAACTCTCCATGTTTATCAGCCTGCCGAAGATGAACTGCGTAGCGTGCTCTGGTACTGACCGGCAGAATGAAGACCTTGGGGAAGTTACTGATTGTCTCCCACTCCTGGGCGATGTACTTCAGCGACACCACGAACACAATGGACTTCAGCTCGTCATATGTGAAGCTGCTCGCCCGCAGGGGCATCACAAAGTTGCGCAGGCCAATCTCAGGGCACTGCTCCTCGCCAAAGATGCAGACGATCACGTGTTTAGAGAGGTGCAGTCGAGATGCCATCGCACGATTCTGGAGGACAGGAAACAGCGACAGCAGGCTACTTGAACGCTATGTTACTACGATGAGGGGACCATTAGGAAACAGGAGGAGGTCATTCAGCCCCTCGAATTCAGTCTTGAAAGTACCAATTGACCCCAGCATCCACATCCCACTTTTGGGGGAGAGAGTCCCAGATTTCCACTACCCTTTGTGTGAAGAAGTGCTTCCTGACATCACCCCTGAACGGCCTGGCTCTAATTTTAGGGTTATGCCCCCTTGAACTGGACTCCCCCCACCAGAGGAAATAGCTCTTCTCTATCTAATCTATCAAATGCCTTTATCATTTTAAACACCTCAATCAGATCACCCCTTAATCTTCTATACTCGACGGAATACAAGCCTCATCTATGCAACCTGTCCTCATAATATAGATACAGAGTAAAGCTCCCTCTACACTGTCCCATCAAACACTCCCAGGGCAGGTACAGCACAGGGTTAGATACAGAGTAAAGATCGCACTAAACTGTCCCATCAAACATTCCCAGGGCATATAAAGCACGGGTTAGATACAGAGTAAAGCTCCCTCTACACTGTCCCATCAAACACTCCCAGGGCAGGTACAGCACGGGTTAGATATAGAGTAAAGCTCCCTCTACACTGCCCCATCAAACACTCCCAGGGCAGGTACAGTATGGATTAGATACAGAGTAAAGCTCTCTCTACACTGTCCCGATAGCACTCCCAGGGCAGATACAAAACGGGTTAGATACAGAGTGAAGCTCCCTCTACACTCTCCCATCAAACACTCCCAGGGCAGGTACAGCACGGGTTAGATACAGAGTAAAGCTCCCTCTACACTGTCCCATCAAACACTCCCAGGGCAGGTACAGCACGGGGTTAGATACAGAGTAAAGCTCCCTCTACACTGTCCCATCAAACACTCCCAGGGCAGGTACAGCACGGGTTAGATACAGAGTAAAGCTCCCTCTACACTGTCCCATCAAACACTCCCAGGGCAGGTACAGCACGGGTTAGATACAAAGTAAAGCTCCCTCTACACTGTCCCATCAAACACTCCCAGGGCAGGTACAGCACGGGTTAGATACAGAGTAAAGCTCCCTCTACACTGTCCCATCAAACACTCCCAGGGCAGGTACAGCACGGGTTAGATACAGAGTAAAGCTCTCTCTACACTGTCCCGTCAATAACTCCCAGGGCAGGTACAGCACGGGTTAGATACAGAGTAAAGCTCCCTCTACACTGTCCCATCAAACACTCCCAGGGCAGGGACAGCACGGGTTAGATACAGAGTAAAGCTCTCTCTACACTGTCCCGTCAATAACTCCCAGGGCAGGTACAGCACGGGTTAGATACAGAGTAAAGCTCCCTCTACACTGTCCCCATCAAACACTCCCAGGGCAGGTACAGCACGGGTTAGATACAAAGTAAAGCTCCCTCTACACTGTCCCATCAAACACTCCCAGGGCAGGTACAGCACGGGTTAGATACAGAGTAAAGCTCCCTCTACACTGTCCCATCAAACACTGCCAGGGCAGGTACAGCACGGGTTAGATACAGAGTAAAGCTCCCTCTACACTGTCCCATCAAACACTCCCAGGGCAGGTACAGCACGGGTTAGATACAGAGTAAAGCTCCCTCTACACTGTCCCATCAAACACTCCCAGGGCAGGTACAGCACGGGTTAGATACAGAGTAAAGCTCCCTCTACACTGTCCCATCAAACACTCCCAGGGCAGGTACAGCACAGGTTAGATACAGAGTAAAGCTCCCTCTACACTGCCCCATCAAACACTCCCAGGGCAGGTACAGCGCGGGTTAGATACAGAGTAAAGCTCCCTCTACACTGTCCCATCAAACACTCCCAGGGCAGGTACAGCACGGGTTAGATACAGAGTAAAGCTCCCTCTACACTGTCCCATCAAACACTCCCAGGGCAGGTACAGCACGGGGTAGATACAGAGTAAAGCTCCCTCTACACTGTCCCATCAAACACTCCCAGGGCAGATACAGCACGGGTTAGATACAGAGTAAAGCTCCCTCTACACTGTCCCATCAAACACTCCCAGGGCAGGTACAGCACGGGTTAGATACAGAGTAAAGCTCCCTCTACACTGTCCCATCAAACACTCCCAGGGCAGGTACAGCACGGGGTAGATACAGAGTAAAGCTCCCTCTACACTGTCCCATCAAACACTCCCAGGGCAGGGACAGCACGGGTTAGATACAGAGTAAAGCTCCCTCTACACTGTCCCGATAACACATCCCACGCCAGCCTCTAATGGGCCGTCCCAATGCATACTGACATTTTCCATTACCCACAGCACCATCCTATGCCAATGTCCGACTAATTATCGGCCCCTCAGGAACAGATTATTGCTGGGAGCCTGCACAACTGGAAACTACGTTGAAATCTTGCCCAGACAGTTGCAGCTTTCCATTAAGGGCAAGCGGTCCAGTGGGGGTCTTCCCTGGGGGTCTTCTCGATCATAACTATGGTGGAGGAGCCTCAAATACCGCCCAGCATTTCAGCTGGACGTGTGGGAGAATCTCCGGTGGAAATATGCACCGCGATACCTCAGCTCTTCCGACCATAGAGAACATATACCAGAAACGCTGTTTACAGAGGTCACGGACCATCATCAAAGACCCTACCCACCCCAGCCACAGTCTGTTCGCCCTCCTGCCATCTGGGAGACGCTACAGATGCATTCGCACCCGAACGACCAGATTTAGGAACAGCTTCTTTCCCAGGGCTGTCATCCTACTGAACTCCACAAATAAACTCTAAAGCCTGCACATCTGCCAATGCACTTTATTATGTTTATGTTAATGTATTACAAGCCAAATGAATGTTGAATGTTTAAATGTCTTAATCTAAATGTACACTCTCGGGAGCCGCAAGCCTACATTTCGTTGTACTGCACTTGTGCACTAACAATGACAATGAAGTTGATTATGATTATTATTATTATAACAGTCGCCAGCCCAACTCTGAGTACCCACCAGCGTCACCTGATTGATGCCCTTTGGCGGGCACCAGTGAAACATGCCGGTGGAGTCCAATTTCACTATCTCTTTAGCTGGCATCGCTTCCATTCTGCAGGATAAAAAAGGAAAATCAGAAGCATGAAGTGACCTTTGCCCCTTGATTCAGAGTGTGACGGGACGTGCCCTCGCCAAGTGTGAACGGAGGTGGGCGCTCGTGTTGGGGTTCAGCAGCGGAGGCCTGCGCCCCACGGTGAGAACCGCGCTTTGAGGGAGCCACTGATGGCGGTGTGGAGAGAAACGCACTGATAACATTGAGCCTCACAAACGTGTCGCTGGGATGTCGAAGTGTCTCCGCGTAGTTTGGAGTTTTGCCTCAACGGGGCACACTGAATCAGAACTTGTGACTTCAGACATAGAAACATAGAAGATAGGAGCAGGAGTAGGCCATTCGGCCCCTCGAGCCTGCTCCGCCATTCAATGAGATCATGGCTGATCATCCAAATTCAGTACCCTGTCCCTGCCTTCTCCCCATATCCCTTTATCCCTTTAGCCTTAAGAAATATATCTAACTCCTTCTTGAATATATTTAATGAATTGGCCTCTACTGCCTTCTGTGGTAGAGAATTCCACAGGTTCACCACTCTCTGGGTGAAGAAATTCCTCCTCATCTCTATCCTAAATGGCTTAACCCTTATCCTTAAACTGTGACCCCTGGTTCTGGACTCCCCGGCCATCGGGAACATCCTTCCTGCATCTAGTCTGTCTAGTCCTGTTAGAATTTTATAAGTTTCAATGAAATCACCTCTCATTCTTCTAAACTCCAGCGAGTATAAGCTCAATCGACCCAATCTCTCCTCATACGTCATTCCTGCCATCCCAGGTATCAGTCTGGTGAATCTTCGCTGCACTCCTTCCATGGCAAGAACATCCTTCCTCAGATAAGGCGACCAAAACTGCACACAATACTCAAGATGTGGTCTCACCAAGGCCCTGTACAACTGCAGCAAGACATCCTTGCTCCTGTACTCAAACCCCCTCGCTACGAAATCCAACATACCATTTGCCTTCTTAACCGCCTGCTGCACCAGGTTGTCGAGGCTGACTCGTCAGTGCAGCACGGAGGGAGGATTATACAAGATTATAGCACAGAAGGAGGCCATTTGGCTCAACATATCAGTGCTGGCTCTTTGTTAGAGCAATCCCAAACTAAACCCACTGCCCCACTCTCTCGCCCCATAGCCCTATATCAATCGAACAACAACTTATATCTATATAGTGTCTTTAACATAGTAATACGCCCCAAGGCGCTTCACAGGAGCGATTATCAGACAAAATTTGACACCAAGCCACATAGGGAGATATTAGGACAGGTGACCAAAAGCTTGGTCAAAGAGGCAGGTTTTAAGGAGCGTCTTAAAGGAGGAAAGAGAGGCGGAGAGGTTTAGGGAGGGAATTCCAGAGCTTAGGGCCCAGGCAGCTGAAGGCACGGCCGCCAATGGTGGGACGATGAAAATTGGGGATACGCAAGAGGCCAGAATTGGAGGAGTGCAGAGATCGTGGGAGGGCTATCTCTGTAATCTCTTACAACCCTCAGTGAATAATACCTTCAGTGGGACTGATGCCAGTTCTTCCCTTCCCCTCCCCCTCTCCGCTGTGGCTCAGTGGGTAGCACACTCGCCTCTGAGTCAGAATACTCCAGAGCCTTGAGCACAAAAACATAGGCTGACACTCCAGTGCAGTACTGAGGGAGCACCGCACTGTCAGAGGGGCAGTACTGAGGGAGCGCCGCACTGTCGGAGGGGCAGTACTGAGGGAGCGCCGCACTGTCGGTGGGGCAGTACTGAGGGAGCGCAGCACTGTCGGAGGGGCAGTACTGAGGGAGTGCCGCACTGTCGGTGGGGCAGTACTGAGGGAGCGCAGCACTGTCGGAGGGGCAGTACTGAGGGAGTGCAGCACTGTCGGAGGGGCAGTACTTAGGGAGCGCCGCACTGTCGGTGGGGCAGTACTGAGGGAGCGCCGCACTGTCAGAGGGGCAGTACTGAGGGAGCGCCGCACTGTCGGTGGGGCAGTACTGAGGGAGCGCCGCACTGTCAGAGGGGCAGTACTGAGGGAGCGCCGCACTGTCAGAGGGGCAGTACTGAGGGAGCACCGCACTGTCGGAGGGGCAGTACTGAGGGAGCGCCGCACTGTCAGAGGGGCAGTACTGAGGGAGCGCCGCACTGTCAGAGGGGCAGTACTGAGGGAGCACCGCACTGTCAGAGGGGCAGTACTGAGGGAGCACCGCACTGTCGGAGGGGCAGTACTGAGGGAGCACCGCACTGTCGGAGGGGCAGTACTGAGGGAGCACCACACTGTCGGAGGGGCAGTACTGAGGGAGCGCAGCACTGTCGGAGGGGCAGTACTGAGGGAGCACCACACTGTCGGAGGGGCAGTACTGAGGGAGCGCAGCACTGTCGGAGGGGCAGTACTGAGGGAGCACAGCACTGTCGGAGGGGCAGTACTGAGGGAGCACCACACTGTCGGAGGGGCAGTACTGAGGGAGCGCAGCACTGTCGGAGGGGCAGTACTGAGGGAGCGCTGCACTGTCGGAGGGGCAGTACTGAGGGAGCGCTGCACTGTCGGAGGGACAGTACTGAGGGAGCACCACACTGTCGGAGGAGCAGTACTGAGGGAGTGCTGCACTGTCGGAGGGTCAGTACTGAGGGAGCGCCGCACTGTCGGAGGGGCAGTACTGAGGGAGTGCCGCACTGTCAGAGGGGCAGTACTGAGGGAGCACCACACTGTCAGAGGGGCAGTACTGAGGGAGCGCCGCACTGTCAGAGGGGCAGTACTGAGGGAGTGCTGCACTGTCGGAGGGGCAGTACTGAGGGAGCACCACACTGTCAGAGGGGCAGTACTGAGGGAGCGCTGCACTGTCAGAGGGGCAGTACTGAGGGAGTGCTGCACTGTCGGAGGGTCAGTACTGAGGGAGCGCCGCACTGTCGGAGGGGCAGTACTGAGGGAGCACCACACTGTCAGAGGGGCAGTACTGAGGGAGCACCACACTGTCAGAGGGGCAGTACTGAGGGAGCGCTGCACTGTGGGAGGGGCAGTACTGAGGGAGTGCTGCACTGTCAGAGGGGCAGTACTGAGGGAGCGCTGCACTGTCGGAGGGGCAGTACTGAGGGAGCACCACACTGTCAGAGGGGCAGTACTGAGGGAGCGCTGCACTGTCGGAGGGGCAGTACTGAGGGAGCGCAGCACTGTCAGAGGGGCAGTACTGAGGGAGCGCCGCACTGTCAGAGGGGCAGTACTGAGGGAGCGCAGCACTGTCGGAGGGTCAGTACTGAGGGAGCGCCGCACTGTCGGAGGGGCAGTACTGAGGGAGCGCTGCACTGTCGGAGGGACAGTACTGAGAGAGCGCCGCACTGTCGGAGGGGCAGTACTGAGGGAGCGCTGCACTGTCGGAGGGGCAGTACTGAGAGAGCGCTGCATTGTCAGAGGGGCAGTACTGAGGGAGCGCCGCACTGTCGGAGGTGCAGTACTGGGGGAGCACCACACTGTCAGAGGGGCAGTACTGAGGGAGCGCAGCACTGTCGGAGGGGCAGTACTGAGGGAGCGCTGCACTGTCGGAGGGGCAGTACTGAGGGAGTGCTGCACTGTCGGAGGGGCAGTACTGAGGGAGCGCTGCACTGTCGGAGGGGCAGTACTGAGGGAGCGCTGCACTGTCGGAGGGGCAGTACTGAGAGAGCGCTGCATTGTCAGAGGGGCAGTACTGAGGGAGCGCCGCACTGTCGGAGGGGCAGTACTGAGGGAGCACCACACTGTCAGAGGGGCAGTACTGAGGGAGCGCAGCACTGTCGGAGGGGCAGTACTGAGGGAGCGCTGCACTGTCGGAGGGGCAGTACTGAGAGAGCGCTGCATTGTCAGAGGGGCAGTACTGAGGGAGCGCCGCACTGTCGGAGGGGCAGTACTGAGGGAGCGCTGCACTGTCGGAGGGGCAGTACTGAGAGAGCGCTGCATTGTCAGAGGGGCAGTACTGAGGGAGCGCCGCACTGTCGGAGGGGCAGTACTGAGGGAGCGCTGCACTGTCGGAGGGGCAGTACTGAGGGAGCGCTGCACTGTCGGAGGGGCAGTACTGAGGGAGCGCTGCACTGTCGGAGGGGCAGTACTGAGGGAGCGCTGCACTGTCGGAGGGGCAGTACTGAGGGAGCACCGCACTGTCGGAGGGGCAGTACTGAGGGAGTGCTGCACTGTCTGAGGGGCCGTCTCTCGGATGAGATGTTAATCCGAGACCCCGTCTGCAATCTCAGGTGGATGTAAAAGATCCCATAGCCCTATTTCAAAGAAGAGCTGGGGAGTTCTCCCCGGTGTCCTGGTCAATATTTATCCCTCAATCAACATAACAAAAACACAGTTTTATTTGGTCATTATCACATTGCTGTTTGTGGGATCTTGCTGTGCGCAAATTGGCGACTATGTTTTGTACATTACTACAGTGACCACACTTCAAAACAAAGTGCTTCATTGGCTGTACGGCGCTTTGGGACGTCCAGTGGTCGTAAAAGGTGTTGTAGAAATGCAAGTCTTTCATTTTTTCTTTCTCCCCTCTCCCCATCTCAGCCCTCTCGCAGATGACCCCGTTCAGGTGATCAGCGACCTCCGCCCTCAGGCCCGAGTGTTGTTCAGAATCAGGTCAGTTTGACCTTCAAGAGTCAATGTGTGCTGCCGTTTGTTTTCCCAGCCAATGAAACGGTTATTTTTGGCACTAACTCTCTATTATGACAAGCATATATTTTACCAGTTGACTAAGCAGAGCCAAAGAGTTAATCCTGCCCCATAACAAAACAGCAGTGATTGAGACACAGGCCCAGCTTAAATGAGGTAAAGAAATGTTATCAAAGTGCGTGCGCGCGACGTGCACAGAGCAGCTAATTTGCAGCAGGTTCTGCCCCACTCCGAGCCTCGGACAGCTGCCTGCTCGCAAATCCATCAATGAGGCCGAGCGAGCAGGGTTTTTATTTGGAGTCGAACTCCGCCTTACCCCCAGATTTACGACCGCCCTTCTGCCCTTTGAAGGACTGAGGAGCATTTCTGTATTTAACATTATTCATTTTTTTTTTGTTTTGTGCGTGTACGGGAGGGACTTTGACAGGCGCTGATCTACAGAACTGGCTTTGGGCCCATCACTTTCCCTTTGCTTAATTAAATTAAGGCTGCGGCCTGTGAAAGAGCTGGAGTCAGGCGGTGCAAACCTTTCCCTTCAGCGTGTGCCAGCAAAAGAAATAAATCCAGCTTGTGCGCAATGGGCCCTTGCTCATGGTCAAGGGGTTCAACTGGGCGAGGGCTTGGAGCCCGGGGCTGCGAGTCTTTCCGTCGCCCTGGTCTGATTGGTTTTGCTTGTTTTCAACTTCCTATGATATCACAAACTGCAACAGTAACAGAAATCTTTGACGGTGGCAGGACATGGTGATAAAGCTGTTAAAGAAGCATCCTGGGCTTTATAAACAGAAGCATAGGGTACAAAAGCAAGGAGGTTACAACACACTGGTTCGGTTCTAACTGGTGTCTGGTGTCCAATTCTGGGCACCACACTTTAGGAAGGATGTCAAGGAGAGGGTGCGGACTGGACCAGGGATGAGGGACTTCAGTGATGTGGAGAGACTGGAGAAGCTGGGATTGTACTCCTTAGAGCAGAGAAGGTTAAGAGGAGATTTAATAGAGATGTTTAAAATCATGAGGGGTTTAGAGCAAATAAAGAGAAACTGTTTCCAGTGGCAGGAGGGTCGGTAACCAGAGGACACAGATTGAAGATAATTGGCAAAAGAGCCAGAGGCGACATGAGGAAACACTTTTTTACTGAATTTGGATGATCAGCCATGATCTCATTGAATGGCGGAGCAGGCTCGAGGGGCCGAATGGCCTACTCCTGCTCCTATCTTCTATGTTTCTATGTTTACGCAGCGAGTTGTTGTGATCTGGAATGCGCTGCCTGAAAGGGCGGTGGAAGCAGATTCAATAGTAACTTTCAAAAGGGAATTGGATAAATACTGGAAGGGGAAAGATTTGCATGGCTCGACCAAAGAGCAGGCTCAGGAACGACGGGCTGAATGGCCTCCTTCTGTGCTACAAGGGGAATGGCACCCGAACAAGCGTGCGGATAGTGCCTATAACTTTAGGGGGTAACAGACAGGGACACTGCCAACGGGCTGTTGTGTGTTGCGTATCAAGCAAACGGAAGAATCCAAAGTGTGCGGACTGACAGCAGTGAGATACACCCCACCCCGCCCCCACCCTTTAATATTGATACATTCCAAATTATCGGTCTTGAGAAGACAACAACAACTTACATTTATACAGCGTCTTTAACATAGTAAAACGTCCCAAGGTGCTTCACAGGAGCGATTATCAAACAAAATTCGACACCGAGCCACATGAGGAGATATTAGGACAGGTGGCCCAAAGCTTGGGCAGAGGGAGGTTTTAAGGAGCATCTTAAAGGAGGAGAGAGAGGCGGAGAGGTTTAGGGAGGGAATTCCAGAGCTCAGGGCCCAGGCAGCTGAAGGCACGGCCGCCAATGGTGGAGCGATTAAAATCGTGAATGTGCAAGAGGCCAGAATTGGAGGAGCGCAGAGATCTCGGGGGGTTGTGGGGCTGGAGGGGGTTACAGAGATAGGGAGGGGGGCGAGGGCCATGGAGGGATTTGAGCAGGAGGATTTGAATTGTAAAAGAGAGGGCTTGGTGGAGGGGTGATTTGTAGGGCCAGGCAGCTGATGGTATCAGAGAGTCGCTAGTCATTGATGATTAAAGCTTTAATGAACTACAGCTGTTGTCAGGGCGATGGAAAATCTCTGCAAAGCTGGGAGGGGGAGGGAAACAGCACAGGCCCAAGAATGTCCGCTGTTAATCTTTCAGCCAGTGATTAATGGCAGCCTACAATAAAACATTAAACTGGCGAGCGGAGTTGTCTTATCAAAGCTCGTGAGTAATTTACAGGATCACAAATCAATCAGCAGGCATCCTGTTCCAAACAGACTCCAGTAACGTTTAAAGAGCAGCTGTCAGAATGGAGGCAGCTCGCTACTAACCCGAGAGACGGAGAGAAGGAAAGAGCTGAAATTTGCCTTGTGAGAGGGCACTTCATCACTCAAGCTTCTGTCGAGCTGCCTTCTTGCCAAGTTTGTAACAGACCCTGTTCACCATTCCCGACTTGAAGACTCTTTGCTGCCTTGCATTCTGGGGCTGAACAAAGTAAATCCGGTGATAAATAAAGGCTACGGGGCCAAGAGCAGAGAAATGGGATTAGGTGGAGAGCTCTTTCAAGGAGCCGGCACAGGCGCGATGGGCTGAATGGCCTCCTTCCGTGATATAAGGTTCTATGATTGCAATTCTTTTCTGTCGCTGAGGGGTGTCTGCCTGAGCATGTCAGTGGGCCATCAGGTCTACTTTGACTGCATAGCGTAGAAAAGTGACGGGTGACAACTATGTGTGCAGGAAGTGTGTCCAGCTGCAGCTCCTAGCAGACCGCATGGCGGCGCTGGAGCTGCGAATGGACTCACTCTGGAGCATACGCGATGCTGAGGATGTTGTGGATAGCACATTCAGTGAGTTGGTCACACCGCAGGTAAAGGCTAGCTCAGACAGTAAATGGGTGACCAAAAGGCAGGGTAAAGGCAGGAAGGTAGTGCAGGAGTCACCTGCGGTCATCTCCCTCCAAAACAGGTTTACCGTTTTGGGTACTGTTGGGGGAGATGACTTATCAGGGGAAGGCACCAGCAGCCAGGTTCAGGGCACCATGACTGGCTCTGCTGCACAGAAGGGCGGGAAAAAGAGGGATAGGGCTATAGTGATAGGGGATTCAATTGTAAGGGGGATAGATAGGAGTTTCTGTGGCCGAGACCGAGACTCCAAGATGGTATGTTGCCTCCCTGGTGCAAGGGTCAAGGATGTCTCGGAGCGGGTGCAGAGCATTCTGAAGGGGGAGGGGGAACAGCCAGTTGTCGTGGTACATGTAGGTACCAACGATGTAGGTAAAAAGAGGGAGGAGGTCCTACAAGCTGAATTTAGGGAGTTAGGAGCTAAATTGAAAAGTAGGACCTCAAAGGTAGTAATCTCTGGATTGCTACCAGTGCCACGAGCTAATAAGTTTAGAGAGAGTAAGATAGATAAGCTAAATACGTGGCTTGAGCAGTGGTGCAAGGGAGAGGGATTTAAATTCTTGAGGCATTGGAACCAGTTCTTGGGGAGGAGTGACCTGTACCAAGGGGACGGTCTACACCTGAACTGTGAGGGAGCCGATGTCCTCGGGGTAATATTTTCTAGGGCGGTTCGGGAGGATTTAAACTAATTTGGCAGGGGGATGGGAACCTAGGTAGTGGAAAAGAGGGAAGTCATATGAAGTCAGAAATAGATGGTAGAAAGGTGAGAAGCAATAAGCAAAGGAGAGAAACACAAAGGGCCAAACTAATTCATAATGAGAGTGTGAAAAAAGCAAGCCTGAAGGCTTTGTATCTTAATGCTAGAAGCATTAGGAACAAGGTGGATGAATTAGTTGTGGAAATAGAGGTAAACAAGTATGATTTGATTGGGATTACAGAAACGTGGCTGCAGGGTGGGCAAGGCTGGGAACTTAACATCCAGGGATATACAATATTTAGGAAGGATCGGCAAAAAGGTAGGGGAGGTGGGGTAGCATTGCTGGTAAAGGAGGGGATTAATGCAATGGAAAGGAAGGATATTAACTCGGATGAAACGGAATCTGTATGGGTAGAAATGAGAAATAGCAAGGGGAGGAAAACGTTAGTGGGTGTGATATATAGGCCTCCAAATAGTAATATGGAGGTGAGGGAAGGCATAAAAAGGGAAATTAGAGAAGCGTGCGATAAGAGCACAGCTGTCATCATGGGTGACTTTAATTTACATATTGATTGGACTACCCAAATTAGTAAAAATTCTGAGGAGGAGGAATTCCTGGAATGTTTTCGGGACGGTTATCTGGACCAATATGTCGAGGAGCCGACTCGAGATCAGGCCATTTTAGACTGGGTATTGTGCAATGAGAAGGGACTTATCAACAATCTTCTTGTACGAGGCCCCTTGGGTCAGAGCGATCATAATATGATCGAGCTCTCAGTCGAGATGGAGAGTGAGGAAATTGAATCAGAGACTAAGGTCCAGAACTTAAATAAAGGGAATTACGAGGGTATGAGACGGGAATTGGGTAAGATTGATTGGGTGGTGTTTCTGGGGGGATTGACAGTGGATAGACAATGGCAAGCATTCAAAGATAGAATGGAAGAATTCCAGAACATGTTTATACCGGTTTGGCATAAAAATAAACCTAAAAAGGTGGCTCAACCGTGGATAACGAGGGAAATTAGGGACAGCATAAAATCAAAAAAAAGGGCATATCAACTGGCAAAAAAAAGCAGCAGACCGGAAGATTGGGGGCAGTACAGGATACAGCAAAAGAGGACAAAGGGATTAATCAGGAAGGGGAAAATAGAATACGAAAGTAAACTTGCAGCAAACATAAAGACAGACTGCAAAAGCTTTTATCGGTATATCAGGAGGAAAAGACTGGTAAAATCCCAAGTCGGTCCCTTGCAGTCCGATTCGGGAGAATATATAATGGAGAATAAGGAAATGGCAGACCAATTAAACTCATACTTTGGTTCTGTATTCACAAAGGAGGACACAAATAACCTCCCAGGAATATCGGCAAACATAGGGACTAATGAGAGGGAGGAGCTGACAGAAATTAGTATCTCTAGGGATATGGTGTTGGGTAAGTTGAGGGGACTGAAGGCCGACAAATCCCCGGGGCCTGATAAACTACATCCTAGGGTACTTAAGGAGGTGGCCCTGGAGATAGCAGATGCTCTAAGGATCATCTTCCGGAACTCCATTGACTCGGGAACAGTACCCGTGGATTGGAGGGTAGCTAATGTTACCCCAATATTTAAAAAGGGGGGTAGAGAGAAAGCAGGGAATTATAGACCAGTAAGCCTTACATCGGTTGTGGGCAAAATGCTAGAGTCCATTATTAAGGATAAAATAGCGGAGCACTTGACAAATGGGGAAAGGATCGGACAGAGTCAACATGGATTTACAAAGGGTAAATCGTGTTTGACTAATCTGCTGGAATTTTTTGAGGAAGTAACTGGTAAAATAGATGGGGGAGAGCCAGTGGATGTGGTGTACCTTGACTTCCAGAAAGCCTTCGATAAGGTTCCACACAAAAGATTATCATGCAAAATTAAGGCTCATGGGATTGGGGGCAAAGTATTAACGTGGATAGAGAACTGGCTGGCGGATAGAAAACAGAGAGTTGGAATAAACGGCTCGTTTTCGGAGTGGCAGGCAGTGACCAGCGGGGTGCCGCAAGGATCTGTCCTGGGACCCCAGCTGTTCACAATATATATAAATGATCTGGATCAGGGAATTGGATGCAATATTTCCAAATTCGCTGACGACACTAAACTAGGAGGAGGGGTGGGCTCTGATGAGGATGTCAGGAGGCTACAGTGCGATTTGGACAGGTTGGGGGAATGGGCGGATACGTGGCAGATGCACTATAATGTGGATAAATGCGAGGTTATCCACTTTGGGGGTAAAAACAGGAGGGTAGATTATTATCTAAATGGCAATAGATTGGGAGATGGGGAAGTGCAGAGGGACCTGGGTGTTCTTGTGCACCAGTCACTGAAGGAGAGCATGCAGGTGCAACAGGCGATTAAGAAGGCAAATGGTATGTTGGCCTTCATATCAAGGGGGTTCGAGTATAGGAATAGGGATACCTTACTACAGCTGTACAAGGTGCTGGTGAGACCGCATCTGGAGTATTGTGTACAGTTTTGGTCGCCCCATCTGCGGAAGGATGTTCTTGCCATGGAAAGAGTGCAGCGGCGATTCACCAGGCTGATACCTGGAATGGCGGGAATGACCTACGAGGAGAGATTGAATAGTTTGGGCTTGTACTCACTGGAGTTTAGAAGATTGAGAGGGGATCTCATCGAAACATATAAAATTATGGCAGGCCTGGACAGGCTGAATTCAGAGAGAATGTTTCCAATGGCAGGGGAGCACAGAACCAGGGGCCACAGTCTAAAAATAGCGGGCAAATCATTTAAAACAGAGATGAGGAAGAATTTCTTCACTCAAAGAGTGGTGAGCCTGTGGAATTCCCTGCCACAGAGGGCTGTGAAGGCTAATTCAATAAATATTTTCAAGAGAGAATTGGATATATTTCTGAAGGCTAAGGGGATTAAGGGTTACGGAGAAAAGGCGGGGACGGGGTACTGAACTGGTAAGATCAGCTAAGATCTCAGACGAAGATCAGCCATGATCTCATTGAATGGCGGAGCAGGCTCGAAGGGCCGAATGGCCTACTCCTGTTCCTATCTCTATGTTTCTATGTGATCTAATCAAGGTGCTTAAGATGTTAAAAGGGGGAGTCCTACCCTGGTTATATAGCCTGGGTCTCCTTAGAACAGAAAAGACTGAGTGAAGATTTGATAGAGGTGTTTAAAATCATGAAGGGGTTTAGATAGAGTAAATAAAGAGAAATTGTTTCCACTGGCAGAAGGGTCGGTAACCAGAGGACACCGACTTAAGGTGATTGGCAAAAGAACCAGAGGCGACATGAGAAAAAACTTTTAACGCAACGAGTGGTTAGGATTTGGAATGCACTGCCTGATCGGGTGGTGGCGACAGATTCAATAGTAGCTTTCAAAAGGGAATTGGATAAATACTCGAACAAGAAAAAATTGCTGAGATATGGGGAAAGAACGAGGGAGGTCTTTGAAAGACCGGGCACAGATTCGATGGGCCGAATGGCCTCTTGCTGTGCTGTAAGATTCTATGATTCTATAATCCAGGCTGACGATCTCAGTGCAGTACTGAGGGAGCACTGCACTGTCGGAGGGCAGTACTGAGGGATCACCGTACTGTTGGAGGGGCAGTACTGAGGGAGCGCTGCACTGTCGGAGGGGCAGTACTGAGGGAGTGCTGCACTGTCGGAGGGCAGTACTGAGGGATCACCGTACTGTTGGAGGGGCAGTACTGAGGGAGCGCTGCACTGTCGGAGGGGCAGTACTGAGGGAGTGCTGCACTGTCGGAGGGCAGTACTGAGGGATCACCGTACTGTTGGAGGGGCAGTACTGAGGGAGCGCTGCACTGTCGGAGGGGCAGTACTGAGGGAGTGCTGCACTGTCGGAGGGCAGTACTGAGGGATCACCGTACTGTTGGAGGGGCAGTACTGAGGGAGCGCTGCACTGTCGGAGGGGCAGTACTCAGGGATCACCGTACTGTCGGAGGGGCAGTACTGAGGGAGCACTGCACTGTCGGAGGGGCAGTACTGAGGGAGCGCTGCGCTGTCGGAGGGGCAGTACTGAGGGAGCGCTGCACTGTCGGAGGGGCAGTACTGAGGGAGTGCTGCAGTGTCGGAGGGGCAGTACTGAGGGATCACCGTACTGTCGGAGGGGCAGTACTGAGGGAGCGCTGCACTGTCGGAGGGGCAGTACTGAGGGATCACCGTGCTGTTGGAGGGGCAGTACTGAGGGAGCGCTGCACTGTCGGAGGGGCATTACTGAGGGATCACCGTACTGTCGGAGGGGCAGTACTGAGGGAGCGCTGCACTGTCGGAGGGGCAGTACTGAGGGAGCACTGCACTGTCAGAGGGGCAGTACTGAGGGAGTGCTGCACTGTCGGAGGGGCAGTACTGAGCGATCACCGTACTGTCGGAGGGGCAGTACTGAGGGAGCGCTGCACTGTCGGAGGGGCAGTACTGAGGGAGTGCTGCACTGTCGGAGGGGCAGTACTGAGGGAGCACTGCACTGTCAGAGGGGCAGTACGGAGGGAGTGCTGCACTGTCGGAGGGGCAGTACTGAGCGATCACCGTACTGTCGGAGGGGCAGTACTGAGGGAGCGCTGCACTGTCGGAGGGGCAGTACTGAGGGAGTGCCGCACTGTCGGAGGGGCAGTGCTGAGGGAGGGCCGCACTGTCGGAGGGGCAGTACTGAGGGAGCGCCGTACTGTCGGAGGAGCAGTACTGAGGGAGCGCTGCACTGTTGGAGGGGCAGTACTGAGGGAGTGCCGCATTGTCGGAGGAGCAGTACTGAGGGAGCGCCGCATTGTCGGAGGGGCAGTACTGAGGGATCACCGTACTGTCGGAGGGGCAGTACTGAGGGAGCGCTGCAGTTTCGGAAGGGCAGTACTGAGGGATCACCGTACTGTCGGAGGGGCAGTACTGAGGGAGCACCGCACTGTCAGAGGGGCAGTACTGAGGGAGCGCCGCACTGTCGGAGGGGCAGTACTGAGGGAGCACCGCACTGTGGGAGGGGCAGTACTGAGGGAGCGCTGCACTGTCGGAGGGGCAGTACTGAGGGAGCGCCGCACTGTGGGAGGGGCAGTACTGAGGGAGCGCCGCACTGTGGGAGGGGCAGTACTGAGGGAGCGCCGCACTGTCGGAGGGGCAGTACTGAGGGAGCGCCGCACTATCGGAGGGGCGGTACTCAGGGAGCGCTGCACTGTCGGAGGGGCGGTACTGAGGGAGCGCTGCACTGTGGGAGGGGCAGTACTGAGGGAGTGCTGCACTGTCGGAGGGGCAGTACTGAGGGAGCACCGCACTGTGGGAGGGGCAGTACTGAGGGAGCACCGCACTTTGGGAGGGGCAGTACTGAGGGAGCGCCGCACTGTCGGAGGGGCAGTACTGAGGGAGCGCCGCACTGTCGGAGGGGCAGTACTGAGGGAGCACCGCACTGTCAGAGGGGCAGTACTGAGGGAGCGCCGCACTGTCGGAGGGGCAGTACTGAGGGAGCGCCGCACTGTGGGAGGGGCAGTACTGAGGGAGCGCTGCACTGTCGGAGGGGCAGTACTGAGGGAGCGCCGCACTGTGGGAGGGGCAGTACTGAGGGAGCGCTGCACTGTCGGAGGGGCAGTGCTGAGGGAGGGCCGCACTGTCGGAGGGGCAGTGCTGAGGGAGCGCCGCACTATCGGAGGGGCGGTACTGAGGGAGCGCTGCACTGTCGGAGGGGCGGTACTGAGGGAGCGCTGCACTGTGGCAGGGGCAGTACTGAGGGAGTGCTGCACTGTCGGAGGGGCAGTACTGAGGGAGCGCCGCACTGTCGGAGGAGCAGTACTGAGGGAGCGCCGCACTGTCGGAGGGGCAGTACTGAGGGAGCGCCGCACTGTCAGAGGGGCAGTACTGAGGGAGCGCTGCACTGTCGGAGGGGCAGTACTGAGGGAGCGCCGCACTGTGGGAGGGGCAGTACTGAGGGAGCGCCGCACTGTGGGAGTGGCAGTACTGAGGGAGCGCCGCACTGTCGGAGGGGCAGTACTGAGGGAGCGCCGCACTATCGGAGGGGCGGTACTGAGGGAGCGCTGCACTGTCGGAGGGGCGGTACTGAGGGAGCGCTGCACTGTGGAAGGGGCAGTACTGAGGGAGTGCTGCACTGTCGGAGGGGCAGTACTGAGGGAGCGCCGCACTGTGGGAGGGGCAGTACTGAGGGAGCACCGCACTTTGGGAGGGGCAGTACTGAGGGAGCGCCACACTGTCGGAGGGGCAGTACTGAGGGAGCGCCGCACTGTCGGAGGGGCAGTACTGAGGGAGCACCGCACTGTCGGAGGGGCAGTACTGAGGGAGCGCCGCACTGTCGGAGGGGCAGTACTGAGGGAGCGCTGCACTGTCGGAGCGGCAGTACTGAGGGAGCGCCGCACTGTGGGAGGGGCAGTACTGAGGGAGCGCCGCACTGTGGGAGGGGCAGTACTGAGGGAGCGCCGCACTGTCGGAGGGGCAGTACTGAGGGAGCGCCGCACTATCGGAGGGGCGGTACTGAGGGAGCGCCGCACTGTGGGAGGGGCAGTACTGAGGGAGTGCCGCACTGTCGGAGGGGCAGTGCTGAGGGAGGGCCTCACTGTCGGAGGGCTAGTACTGAGGGAGCGCCGCATTGTCAGAGGGGCAGTACTGAGGGATCACCGTACTGTCGGAGGGGCAGTACTGAGGGAGCGCTGCAGTTTCGGAAGGGCAGTACTGAGGGATCACCGTACTGTCGGAGGGGCAGTACTGAGGGAGCGCCGCACTGTCAGAGGGGCAGTACTGAGGGAGCGCCGCACTGTCGGAGGGGCAGTACTGAGGGAGCACCGCACTGTGGGAGGGGCAGTACTGAGGGAGCGCTGCACTGTCGGAGGGGCAGTGCTGAGGGAGGGCCGCACTGTCGGAGGGGCAGTACTGAGGGAGCGCCGCACTATCGGAGGGGCGGTACTGAGGGAGCGCTGCAATGTCAGAGGGGCGGTACTGAGGGAGCGCTGCACTGTGGGAGGGGCAGTACTGAGGGAGTGCTGCACTGTCGGAGGGGCAGTACTGAGGGAGCGCCGCACTGTGGGAGGGGCAGTGCTGAGGGAGCACCGCACTTTGGGAGGGGCAGTACTGAGGGTGCGCCACACTGTCGGAGGGGCAGTACTGAGGGAGCGCCGCACTGTCGGAGGGGCAGTACTGAGGGAGCGCCGCACTGTCGGAGGGGCAGTACTGAGGGAGCGCCGCACTGTCAGAGGGGCAGTACTGAGGGAGCGCCGCACTGTCGGAGGGGCAGTACTGAGGGAGCACCGCACTGTGGGAGGGGCAGTACTGAGGGAGCGCCGCACTGTGGGAGGGGCAGTACTGAGGGAGCGCCGCACTGTCGGAGGGGCAGTACTGAGGGAGCGCCGCACTATCGGAGGGGCGGTACTGAGGGAGCGCCGCACTGTGGGAGGGGCAGTACTGAGGGAGTGCCGCACTGTCGGAGGGGCAGTGCTGAGGGAGAGCCGCACTGTCGGAGGGGCAGTACTGAGGGAGCGCCGTACTGTCGGAGGAGCAGTACTGAGGGAGCGCTGCACTGTTGGAGGGGCAGTACTGAGGGAGTGCCGCATTGTCGGAGGAGCAGTACTGAGGGAGCGCCGCACTGTCGGAGGGGCGGTACTGAGGGAGCGCTGCACTGTGGGAGGGGCAGTACTGAGGGAGTGCTGCACTGTTGGAGGGGCAGTACTTAGGGAGCGCCGCACTGTGGGAGGGGCAGTACTGAGGGAGCACCGCACTGTGGGAGGGGCAGTACTGAAGGAGCGCCGCACTGTCGGAGGGGCAGTACTGAGGGAGCGCTGCACTGTGGGAGGGGCAGTACTGAGGGAGCGCTGCACTGTCGGAGGGGCAGTACTGAGGGAGCGCCGCACTGTGGGAGGGGCAGTACTGAGGGAGCGCTGCACTGTCGGAGGGGCAGTACTGAGGGAGTGCTGCACTGTCGGAGGGCAGTACTGAGGGATCACCGTACTGTTGGAGGGGCAGTACTGAGGGAGCGCTGCACTGTCGGAGGGGCAGTACTCAGGGATCACCGTACTGTCGGAGGGGCAGTACTGAGGGAGCACTGCACTGTCGGAGGGGCAGTACTGAGGGAGCGCTGCGCTGTCGGAGGGGCAGTACTGAGGGAGCGCTGCACTGTCGGAGGGGCAGTACTCAGGGATCACCGTACTGTCGGAGGGGCAGTACTGAGGGAGCACTGCACTGTCGGAGGGGCAGTACTGAGGGAGCGCTGCGCTGTCGGAGGGGCAGTACTGAGGGAGCGCTGCACTGTCGGAGGGGCAGTACTGAGGGAGTGCTGCAGTGTCGGAGGGGCAGTACTGAGGGATCACCGTACTGTCGGAGGGGCAGTACTGAGGGAGCGCTGCACTGTCGGAGGGGCAGTACTGAGGGATCACCGTGCTGTTGGAGGGGCAGTACTGAGGGAGCGCTGCACTGTCGGAGGGGCATTACTGAGGGATCACCGTACTGTCGGAGGGGCAGTACTGAGGGAGCGCTGCACTGTCGGAGGGGCAGTACTGAGGGAGCACTGCACTGTCAGAGGGGCAGTACTGAGGGAGTGCTGCACTGTCGGAGGGGCAGTACTGAGCGATCACCGTACTGTCGGAGGGGCAGTACTGAGGGAGCGCTGCACTGTCGGAGGGGCAGTACTGAGGGAGTGCTGCACTGTCGGAGGGGCAGTACTGAGGGAGCACTGCACTGTCAGAGGGGCAGTACGGAGGGAGTGCTGCACTGTCGGAGGGGCAGTACTGAGCGATCACCGTACTGTCGGAGGGGCAGTACTGAGGGAGCGCTGCACTGTCGGAGGGGCAGTACTGAGGGAGTGCCGCACTGCCGGAGGGGCAGTGCTGAGGGAGGGCCGCACTGTCGGAGGGGCAGTACTGAGGGAGCGCCGTACTGTCGGAGGAGCAGTACTGAGGGAGCGCTGCACTGTTGGAGGGGCAGTACTGAGGGAGTGCCGCATTGTCGGAGGAGCAGTACTGAGGGAGCGCCGCATTGTCGGAGGGGCAGTACTGAGGGATCACCGTACTGTCGGAGGGGCAGTACTGAGGGAGCGCTGCAGTTTCGGAAGGGCAGTACTGAGGGATCACCGTACTGTCGGAGGGGCAGTACTGAGGGAGCACCGCACTGTCAGAGGGGCAGTACTGAGGGAGCGCCGCACTGTCGGAGGGGCAGTACTGAGGGAGCACCGCACTGTGGGAGGGGCAGTACTGAGGGAGCGCTGCACTGTCGGAGGGGCAGTACTGAGGGAGCGCCGCACTGTGGGAGGGGCAGTACTGAGGGAGCGCCGCACTGTGGGAGGGGCAGTACTGAGGGAGCGCCGCACTGTCGGAGGGGCAGTACTGAGGGAGCGCCGCACTATCGGAGGGGCGGTACTCAGGGAGCGCTGCACTGTCGGAGGGGCGGTACTGAGGGAGCGCTGCACTGTGGGAGGGGCAGTACTGAGGGAGTGCTGCACTGTCGGAGGGGCAGTACTGAGGGAGCACCGCACTGTGGGAGGGGCAGTACTGAGGGAGCACCGCACTTTGGGAGGGGCAGTACTGAGGGAGCGCCGCACTGTCGGAGGGGCAGTACTGAGGGAGCGCCGCACTGTCGGAGGGGCAGTACTGAGGGAGCACCGCACTGTCAGAGGGGCAGTACTGAGGGAGCGCCGCACTGTCGGAGGGGCAGTACTGAGGGAGCGCCGCACTGTCGGAGGGGCAGTGCTGAGGGAGCGCCGCACTATCGGAGGGGCGGTACTGAGGGAGCGCGGCACTGTCCGAGGGGCGGTACTGAGGGAGCGCTGCACTGTGGGAGGGGCAGTACTGAGGGAGTGCTGCACTGTCGGAGGGGCAGTACTGAGGGAGCACCGCACTTTGGGAGGGGCAGTACTGAGGGAGCGCCACACTGTCGGAGGGGCAGTACTGAGGGAGCGCCGCACTGTCGGAGAGGCAGTACTGAGGGAGCGCCGCACTGTCGGAGGGGCAGTACTGAGGGAGCGCCGCACTGTCGGAGGGGCAGTACTGAGGGAGCACCGCACTGTGGGCGTGGCAGTACTGAGGGAGCACCGCACTGTGGGAGGGGCAGTACTGAGGGAGCGCTGCACTGTCGGAGGGGCAGTGCTGAGGGAGGGCCGCACTGTCGGAGGGGCAGTGCTGAGGGAGCGCCGCACTATCGGAGGGGCGGTACTGAGGGAGCGCTGCACTGTCGGAGGGGCGGTACTGAGGGAGCGCTGCACTGTGGCAGGGGCAGTACTGAGGGAGTGCTGCACTGTCGGAGGGGCAGTACTGAGGGAGCGCCGCACTGTCGGAGGAGCAGTACTGAGGGAGCGCCGCACTGTCGGAGGGGCAGTACTGAGGGAGCGCCGCACTGTCAGAGGGGCAGTACTGAGGGAGCGCTGCACTGTCGGAGGGGCAGTACTGAGGGAGCGCCGCACTGTGGGAGGGGCAGTACTGAGGGAGCGCCGCACTGTGGGAGTGGCAGTACTGAGGGAGCGCCGCACTGTCGGAGGGGCAGTACTGAGGGAGCGCCGCACTATCGGAGGGGCGGTACTGAGGGAGCGCTGCACTGTCGGAGGGGCGGTACTGAGGGAGCGCTGCACTGTGGAAGGGGCAGTACTGAGGGAGTGCTGCACTGTCGGAGGGGCAGTACTGAGGGAGCGCCGCACTGTGGGAGGGGCAGTACTGAGGGAGCACCGCACTTTGGGAGGGGCAGTACTGAGGGAGCGCCACACTGTCGGAGGGGCAGTACTGAGGGAGCGCCGCACTGTCGGAGGGGCAGTACTGAGGGAGCGCCGCACTGTGGGAGGGGCAGTACTGAGGGAGCACCGCACTTTGGGAGGGGCAGTACTGAGGGAGCGCCACACTGTCGGAGGGGCAGTACTGAGGGAGCGCCGCACTGTCGGAGGGGCAGTACTGAGGGAGCACCGCACTGTCGGAGGGGCAGTACTGAGGGAGCGCCGCACTGTCGGAGGGGCAGTACTGAGGGAGCGCTGCACTGTCGGAGCGGCAGTACTGAGGGAGCGCCGCACTGTGGGAGGGGCAGTACTGAGGGAGCGCCGCACTGTGGGAGAGGCAGTACTGAGGGAGCGCCGCACTGTCGGAGGGGCAGTACTGAGGGAGCGCCGCACTATCGGAGGGGCGGTACTGAGGGAGCGCTGCACTGTGGGAGGGGCAGTACTGAGGGAGTGCTGCACTGTTGGAGGGGCAGTACTTAGGGAGCACCGCACTGTGGGAGGGGCAGTACTGAAGGAGCGCCGCACTGTCGGAGGGGCAGTACTGAGGGAGCGCTGCACTGTGGGAGGGGCAGTACTGAGGGAGCGCTGCACTGTCGGAGGGGCAGTACTGAGGGAGCGCCGCACTGTGGGAGGGGCAGTACTGAGGGAGCGCCGCACTGTCGGAGGGGCAGTACTGAGGGAGTGCCGCACTGTGGGAGGGGCAGTACTGAGGGAGCGCCGCACTGTGGGAGGGGCAGTACTGAGGGAGTGCCGCACTGTGGGAGGGGCAGTACTGAGGGAGTGCCGCACTGTCGGAGGGGCAGTACTGAGGGAGCGCCGCACTGTCGGAGGGGCAGTACTGAGGGAGCGCCGCACTGTGGGAGGGGCAGTACTGAGGGAGCGCCGCACTGTGGGAGGGGCAGTACTGAGGGAGAGCCGCACTGTGGGAGGGGCAGTACTGAGGGAGCGCCGCACTGTGGGAGGGGCAGTACTGAGGGAGCGCCGCACTGTGGGAGGGGCAGTACTGAGGGAGCGCCACACTGTGGGAGGGGCAGTACTGAGGGAGTGCCGCACTGTCGGAGAGGCAGTACTGAGGGAGCGCCGCACTGTCGGAGGGGCAGTACTGAGGGAGCACCGCACTGTGGGAGGGGCAGTACTGAGGGAGTGCCGCACTGTCGGAGGGGCAGTACTGAGGGAGCGCCGCACTGTGGGAGGGGCAGTACTGAGGGAGCGCCGCACTGTGGGAGGGGCAGTACTGAGGGAGCGCCGCACTGTGGGAGGGGTAGTACTGAGGGAGTGCCGCACTGTCGGAGGGGCAGTACTGAGGGAGCGCCGCACTGTCGGAGGGGCAGTACTGAGGGAGCGCCGCACTGTGGGAGGGGCAGTACTGAGGGAGCGCCGCACTGTCGGAGGGGCAGTACTGAGGGAGCACCGCACTGTGGGAGGGGCAGTACTGAGGGAGCGCTGCACTGTCGGAGGGGCAGTACTGAGGGAGCGCCGCATTGTGGGAGGGGCCATCGTTTGGGTGAGAAGTTAAACCCAGGTCCCGTCTGACCTCTCAGGTGGAAGTTAAAGATCCCCTGGCACTATTTTGAAGAAGAGCAGGGGAGTATCGCCAACATTCCTCCCACAAGCAGAAGCAGATTAGCCGGTTGTTTAACTCACTTGCTGTGTGTGGGATCTTGCTGTGCGCATATTGGCTGCTGCGTTTCCTACATTACAACAGTGACTACACTTCAAAAGTACTTCATTGACTGTGAAGCGCTTTGGGACGTCCTGAGGTTGTGAAAGTTGCTGGATAAACGAAAGCATGTTCTTTCTCACTAAATCTCACCACTTGTCAGACTTTAAAACACCGTGCACCCTGCGAGATATATCATTTCATCCGACTTTCCAATGCACCAAGTCTTGTCTGAACTGATTGGATTAAACCGGCCTGGTTGGGGGTAGATCTGGCTTCTGATGTCAATGCATCTCTCCACGCCCCCCCCCCCGCCTCCCCAAGAGCTAGAAGGAACATTGTGTTCAGTCTCCCCCTGCGCCTCACGGGCTAGTCTTCGCGAGGCAAATGCTTTCCCTGTAAAGTAGAATTCTAACACTGATCCTTGTCAGTCAAATCGCCCGAGGCATGAGCTATTTGAAAATTCAACACCCCTTCCCCTGCTCCCCCCTTCCTATTTTATGCTCGATTATCTGAAGACACCAATCTATTTGGTGTGCAGAATAACGCCAGATAAAAGTGTTTGAAAGCGCTCCAAGGGTTTCTGGGATGTGGGTTGAAGACAGCATTGAATCCCAACGGATGATTTATTTCGTGTTCCTAATCTTTTTACTGAGTCATCGCTCAGACGCTTCCCGGTGACAGATCTTAATAATAATGACCCCTGGAGCAAGTTATGGTCCCAGCTATAGAAACATTGATCAAAGTGGCAATGCAAGTAAATGAAATACCACAGGCAATAATGCTACATGTTTAAGACAGCAATCGGTTACTAAATGCGATTTGCTCCGTCTCCCTGTCTATTTTTTGGAACGCTGCACTGTGAAGTCCTCTTGTGATTTATTGAGACGGAAATTGAGATGCATCTTTTCCTGCCCTTTTCTGCCTTGTTCCACACAAACTGAGACTTGCATCAATACAGCACCTTTCAGAGCCTCAGGACGTCCCAAAGCCTTTCACAGCCATTGAAGTACTTTTGAAGTGTTGTCACCTGTCCCGTCTTGATCCAAAAATATATCAGCTGCCAGTACTGAGGGAGCGCTGCACTTTCGGAGGTGCCAATAGATGAGACGTTAAACCGAGGCCCCGTCTGCTCTCTCAGGTGACTGTAAAAGATCCCATGGCCACTGTTGGAAGAAGAGCAGGGAAGATGTCCTGGCCAACATTCCTCTTTCAGCCAACAAAAAGCAGATTATCTGGTCATTCATCTCATTTGCTGTTTGTGGGATCTTGCAGTGCACAAATCGGCTCTCACATTTACCGACAAACCAGCAGTGACTGCACTTCAAAAGTACTTCATTGGTTGTGACGTGTTTTTGGAATGTGACTGAGGCTGTGAAAGGCGCTGTAGAAATGCAAGGTTTTTTTAAAATTAAAAATGTTACATCTGCACGCGCTTCCTGTTGTCGTGTTTCGGTCCGTCTTTAGAATGGGAGCTTCCTAGGTAAACATGTCACGCTGCAATTGCACTCTCCCGCCAGTGGTGGCGCTGCAGTGCCTCACTTGTGTTTCCCACAGCTCCTCAGCCTCCACTGCGGTGAGACACCTCTGCTCCAACCAACCCTGCTTCCGAAATTGCTGCACGCTTTGCTATTTAACTGCAAATAATATCAAGACTGATCAGGATGGGGCTCTTATCTCTAGAACAGGAAAGGCTGAGGGGTGGTCTGATCGAGGTCTTTAATATTACGAAGGGGTTTGAAAGGGTAAACGTAGAGAAGTTGTTTCCACTTGCGGGGGGGAACTAGGGGCCATCAATATAAGATCGTCACTAATAAATCCAACAGGGAATTCAGGAGAAACCTCTTTACCCAGAGAGTGCTGAGAATGTGGAACTCGCTCCCACAGGGAGTGGTTGAGGCGAATAGTATAGATGCATTTAAGGGGAAGCTCGATAAACGCAGGAGGGAGAAAGGAATAGAAGGATATGCTGATGGGGTGAGATGAAGAGGAGTGGGAGGAGGCTCGTGTGGAGCAGAAACACCGGCACGGACCAGTGGGGCCGAATGTCCTGTTTCTGTGCTGTAAATTCTATGTAAATCAAAGTATTATATAAAAATGGAGACTGGGTTACATCTGGGCGCTCTGGTCCAGTTATCACCCCTGACCTGTGACCTCGCTTCACCTGAAGGTTACACTCGGTCTCAGCTCCCACAGTGCAACGGCACGGGAGGTCGACGAGCTCGCTGAAACAAAAGTGACGCACAAAGTATCCCGGGCGCCCGGGAAGTTTAGCCCAGATTCAACTTCCGATTCACGAGGGAAGGACTTCCCAGAAGAGGCAGCATTCCTCATTTCGGAGTGTTCTCTGCGAGAGAAAGTTGAAATTACCTCTGGGGAAAGGGTGAGTCTGGGACTTTCTCCTGTTCCAAATTGCCTTCATAATTCATTTGACTATTTAAAAAAAAAAAAATGCCTGTTCATCTTTCAGTGATGAGTTGTTTGTATTTAGTAAGTCAAGTGCTTCTCATCCTTCAAAGCTTCTAACTTCATATTGAGGAATAAATCAGCTATAATTGCAGTGTCCGACAACCAGCTCAACGGGATGAGGCCTAATTGGGCATGGACAATGGCCAATACCCGGGAGTTTGGCGAGCAATTTATCACCAAGGATATATCGGCCTTGGAGGGGGGGCAGCGCAGATTCACCGGAATGATACCAGGGCTAAAAGGGTTAAATAATGAGGACAGGTTGCACAGACTGGGCTGGTGTTTAGAAGGTGGAATCGGGGAATATGGAGATTGGACAGGAAAGTGGAGTTGAGGTTGACGATCAGCCATGATCTTATTGAATGGCGGAGCAGGCTCGAGGGGCTGTATGGCCTCCTCATGCTCTTAATTCTTATGTTCTTATGCAGGGGTGATCTAATCGAGGCGATTAAAACAATTACAGGATTCGACAGGGTAGAGAGAGAGAAACTGTTTCCTCTGGTGGGGGGAGTCCAGAACAAGGGGGCAGAACCTTAAAATTAGAGCCAGGCCGTTCAGGGGTGATGTCAGGAAGCACTTCTTCACACAAAGGTTAGTGGAAATCTGGAACTCTCTCCCTCAAAAGGCCGTGGAGGCTGGGGGTCAATTGGAGCCTCGAGACTGAGATTGATAGATTTTTGTTGGGTAAGGGTATCGAGGGATACGGAACCAAGGCGGGGAAATGGGGATGAAGCGCAGATCAGCCATGATCTGATTGAATGGCGGAGCAGGCTCGAGGGGCTGAATGGCCTCCTCCTGTTCCTCTGAAGGGTTTAGTACTCGGAGAGATGCCAGACACAGTTTAACCTCTGGGTGGGGGTGGGCGGGGCAATAGGACCAGTGCGGTAGAAAATTCTACACCCTAAGTATAATGCCTACACCTTCCACCCCTAATGAGCAGATTCAGCATTTACCCCTGTCCCAGGAACCGCCCCAGCTTCCCATACAGACCCTCCAACACCGATTTAGGCTGTGACCCTTTGCACAGCCAGAATGCACTGTTAATGGACTGGAGGGATGGGCTTCGATGGGAGAGTTCGGGGACTAGAGGGATGGGCTTCGATAGGAGAGTTCGGGGACTAGAGGGATGGGCTTCGATGGGAGAGTTAGGGGACCAGAGGGATGGGCTTTGATGGGAGAGTTAGGGGACTAGAGGGATGGGCTTTGATGGGAGAGTTAGGGGACTAGAGGGATGGGCTTCAATGGGAGAGTTAGGGGACCAGAGGGATGGGCTTTGATGGGAGAGTTAGGGGACTAGAGGGATGGGCTTTGATGGGAGAGTTAGGGGACTAGAGGGATGGGCTTCGATGGGAGAGTTAGGAGACTAGAGGGATGGGCTTCGATGGGAGAGTTCGGGGACTAGAGGGATGGGCTTCGATGGGAGAGTTAGGGGACCAGAGGGATGGGCTTCGATGGGAGAGTTAGGGGACCAGAGGGATGGGCTTCGATGGGAGAGTTCGGGTACTGGAGGGATGGGCTTCGATGGGAGAGTTAGGGGACTGGAGGGATGGGCTTCGATGGGAGAGTTAGGGGACTAGATGGATGGGCTTCGATGGGTGAGTTAGGGGACTAGAGGGATGTGATGCGCTATCAATTACTCATAAAAGACTGAGAGTTAAGAGAGTAACTAAAGGCTTTTATTAGCAAAGAACAGAGCATGCCTCTCGTGGTTGACTGGCTTCCAAGAAGGCAGGGGGCTGCAGGTCAATCACCTTTATACCTGGGCCTGTGTGGGTGGAGCCAGCCGAGACATGTTGAGGCATGCATAGGTACAACAGTGTGTAACAACAACAACAACAACAACAGTGGTTTACCACATTCACCCCTTGTTTAAAATTGAGTCCGGCGGGGTGAAGTGTACTAAAGGTTCGTGTAAGTAAGTCTATCAGGTGGCTTTGTATGCCGTCCTGATCGTCGTGGTGGCGGCGGTGATGGTGCAGCATCCAACGTTGAGTCTGGCGTCTCATTGAGTGGTTGGGTGGTCAATGACGGGTCCTGGGGCTGCGGCATGCCGTCTAGCGGGGTTGGGTTGTGGGTAGTGGTGGATGGCAATGGTCGTGTTTCAGGGGCACCCAAAGGTGCGAGATCTCGTGTGGGGGCTGTGTCCTCCCACCCGTCCGGGTACGCTACGTAAGCGTACTGGGGGTAGGCGTGGGTAGTGGTGGATGGCGAGGGGGGTGTTTCGGGAGCACCCGAAGGTGCGAGGTCTCGTATGGAGACTGTGTCCTCCCGCCCGTCCGGGTACACCACGTAAGCATACTGAGGGTTGGCATGGAGGAGGCTCACCCTCTCGACCAGGGGGTCCGTCTTATGGGACCTCACGTGCTTCCGCAGTAGGACGGGTCCTGGAGAAGTCAGCCATGTCGGTAACGAGGTCCCCGATGTGGACTTCCTGGGGAAGGAGAACATTCTCTCGTGAGGGGTAGCATTGGTGGCTGTACAGAGCAGTGACCGAATGGAATGGAGCGCCGCAGGGAGGACTTCCTGCCAGCGAGAGGTCGGAAGGCCCTTAGATTTCAAGTTTAAAAGGACTGCCTTCCAGACCGTCGCATTCTCCCTTTCCACCTGGCCATTCCCCCGGGGGTTGTAGCTGGTGGTCCTGCTTGTAGCGATACCTCTCGAGAGCAGGTACTGCCGGAGTTCGTCGCTCATAAAGGATGAGCCCCTGTCGCTATGAATATAGCTAGGGAAACCGAACAAGGCGAAGAGGTCATTCAGACATTTAATGACCGTGGTACTGGTCATGTCTGAGCAAGGGATGGCAAACGGGAAACGGGAGTACTCATCAATTATGTTGAGGAAGTACACATTGCGGTCGGAGGAGGGGAGGGGCCCTTTAAAATCGACGCTCAGCCGTTCAAAGGGGCGCGTGGCTTTGATCAGGCTTGCTCTGTCTGGCCTATAAAAATGCGGTTTGCACTCGGCACAGATTTGGCAGTTCCTGGTCATGGTCCTGACCTCCTCGATGGAGTAGGGCAGGTTACGGGATTTGATGAAGTGAAAAAACCTGGTGACCCCCGGGTGGCAGAGGTCATTGTGGAGGGTCTTCAGTCTATCGACCTGCGCGTTGGCGCATGTACCACGTGATAGGGCATCTGGGGGCTCATTGAGTTTCCCGGGCCGGTACAAGATATCGTAATTGTAGGTGGAGAGTTCGATTCTCCACCTCAAGATCTTGTCGTTCTTGATTTTGCCCCTCTGCTTATTATTAAACATAAAAGCTACTGAACGCTGGTCAGTGAGCAGGGTAAATCGTTTTCCGGCCAGGTAATGCCTCCAATGTCGCACAGTTTCCACAATGGCCTGGGCCTCCTTTTCGACAGAGGAGTGTCGAATCTCAGGGCCCTGGAGGGTCCTTGAGAAAAAGGCCACGGGTCTCCCCGTCTGGTTAAGGGTTGCAGCTAGGGTAAAGTCGGATGCGTCGCTCTCCACTTGGAAAGGGATGGACTCATCCACTGCGTGCATTGTGGCCTTCGCAATATCTCCTTTTATGAGAGTGAAGGCTGCACAGGCCTCTGCTGTCAGGGGGAAGGAGGTGGACTTGATGAGGGGTCTGGCTTTGTCCGCATAGTTGGGCACCCACTGAGCATAGTACGAGAAAAACCCTAGGCATCTCTTCAGTGCTTTTTGGCAGTGGGGGAGGGGGAGCTCCATAAGGGGGCGCATCCTGTCGAGGTCGGGGCCGATGACTCCGTTCTCCACTACACAGCCAAGAATGGCAAGGCGCTTGGTACGAAACATACATTTGTCCTTGTTGTATGTTAGGTTCAGCCGCTGGGCCGTACGGAGGAATTTCTCTAGATTAACATCATGGTCCTGCTGGTCGCGGCCGCAGATGGTGACGTTGTCTAGATAGGGGAAAGTGGCCTGGAGCGCGTTCTGGTCGACCATCCGGTCCATCTCCCGTTGGAAGACTGAAACCCCGTTGGTGACGCCGAAGGGAACTCTGAGGACGTGGTAGAGACAGCCGTCAGCTTCAAAAACTGTGTACTGGCGGTCCTCAGCCCTGATGGGGAGCTGGTGGTATGCCGACTTCAGATCAATCATCGAGAACACCCGGTATTGTGCTATCTGATTGACCATGTCAGATATGCGGGGGAGTGGGTATGCATCTAGCTGGGTGTAGCGATTGATCGTCTGGCTGTAGTCAATAACTAGGCGCTGTTTTTCGCCAGTCTTCACTACCACCACTTGTGCTCGCCATGGGCTGGTGCTACTTTCAATAATCCCTTCCTTCAGGAGTCTTGCTACCTCGGATTTAATGAAGCTCCTATCCCCGGCACTGTAACGCCTGCTTTTGGTAGCGATGGGCTTACAGTCGCGGGTGAGGTTAGCGAACAAGGAGGGGGGCGGGACTTTAAGGGTGGAGAGGCTGCAAATGATGCGCGGCGGGCGATTTAAAAGCTGCTGGCTGCAGACTGTGAGTGGGGGGAGGGGTCCGTCGTACGCTAATGTGACACTCTTAAGGTTGCACTGGAAATCCAACCCCAGTAGAACGGCAGCGCAAAGATGGGGCAGGACCAGGAGTTTAAAATTTTTGTATTCTGTGCCCCTTACTGAAAGGGTCACTACACAGTAGCCACCGACGTCCGCTGACTGGGCTTTGGAAGCCAAAGAGATCCGATGTCGCGTCGGCAGGACCGGGAGAGAGTAACTGCGCACCGTGTCGGGGTGGATAAAGCTTTCCGTGCTCCCGCTGTCAAAAAGGCAGGTAGTGGCGCGGCCGTTTACCTTAATGTCCATCATGGACCTGGACAGTTGATGAGGGAGAGATTGGTCCAGCGTCACGGAGGCCAGCGTATGGTCGAGCGAGTCGATGTGGTCGTCAGATGAGGCGGTGGTTGAGTCCGGGTCCCCCGTGGTTGAAGTTGGAGACGTCCGAGATGGCGGACAAAATGGCGGCGCCCATGGTCCCGATCCCCACGCGGCTGGGGGAGCCCAAGATGGCGGACAAGATGGCTGCCCCCACGGTTCGCACGCGGCGCTGCTGGCGTTAGCGGTTTTACCTTTGCAGGCGCTGACATAGTGTCCTTTTTTCCCGCAGCCGGAGCAGGTAGCGTTTCTCGCCAGGCAGCGTGCTCTGGGGTGTTTTGCCTGGCCACAAAAATAACATTTCTGTGCCTTGGACATCGCAGCAGCAGTTGAAGGTGGCGGTCCCATGACCCAAGGTTGTGGCGTCCACGTTGCGGAGCGGTTAGGGGAGAAGGCGTCCATATTCCTGTGGGCCGCGTCGAGCGAGAGCGCGAGGGACACTGCCTTTCTCAGGTCCATTTCTCCCTTTTCCAACAGTCTCTGCCGGGAGTAGTCGGGCCTTAGACCCGCAACGAAAGCATCTCGGATCAGTCCCCCCGTGTGTGCTGCGGCTGATGCTTCTTTGCAATCGCAGTCTCGGCCGAGTATCCGTAGTGCCCGTAGGAAGGCCTCCACCGATTCCCCGGGCTGCTGTCTGTGGGATCTTAAGAGGTGCCTGGCATAGACCGTATTTACCGGGCGTGCGTATTGCCCTTTTAGCAGACTGATAGCCGCCGCGTAGGTCGTCGCGTCCTGGATTATTGTATAAACTTGGTGGCTCACCTTTGAGGCCAGGATTTCCAACTTGTTTTCGTCCAGGGTCACAGTTGAGGCTTGCAGGTAGGCCTCGAAGCAACGCAGCCAATGCGCGAATTTGGTAGCCGAACCTGCTTCTTGGGGGTCTAGGTCCAGGCATGTTGGTCTGAGGGCTCGCAGCAGCTCCTGTTGCTCCGCGTTTGGTGCAGCAGCCTGCTGTTCAGCGTTTGGTGCAGCAGCCTGCTGTTCAGCAAATGTCGACATTTTGTTTTTGCTAATAAAATTGATGCGCTATCAATTACTCATAAAAGACTGAGAGTTAAGAGAGTAACTAAAGGCTTTTATTAGCAAAGAACAGAGCATGCCTCTCGTGGTTGACTGGGTTCCAAGAAGGCAGGGGGCTGCAGGTCAATCACCTTTATACCTGGGCCTGTGTGGGTGGAGCCAGCCGAGACATGTTGAGGCATGCATAGGTACAACAGTGTGTAACAACAACAACAACAACAACAACAGTGGTTTACCACAGGATGGGCTTTGATGGGTGAGTTGGGACTAGAGGGATGGTCTTCGATGGGAGAGTTAGGGGACGAGATGGATGGGCTTCGATGGGAGAGTTAGGGGACTAGAGGGATGGGCTTCGATGGGTGAGTTAGGGGACCAGAGGGATGGGCTTCGATGGGAGAGTTAGGGGACTAGAGGGATGGGGTTCGATGGGAGAGTTAGGGGACGAGAGGGATGGGCTTCGATGGGAGAGTTAGGGGACTAGAGGGATGGGCTTCGATGGGAGAGTTAAGGGACCAGAGGGATGGGCTTCGATGGGTGAGTTAGGGGCCTAGAGGGATGGGCTTCGATGGGAGAGTTAGGGGACTAGAGGTGTAATGAAATCTGTTTGTTCTTGCCTGTATTCGTTTTGCACTCATGTATATTACCCTCCCCCACACGGTGTATAGTTTCACTTCCTCTTTCCTGACTAACCTGTATGACTCATTCCTGTGAGCCAGTCAGTGTGTTGAGATGTTAGCTCTGATCTTAGTGATTAAAAGCCAACTTGTTTAAGCCTATAACTTCTAGTTTTGTGGTTATTGAAGGCGCATCAATTTTAATCACTAAAGAATACTAGGATGGATCGACTCCTAAAACCAGAGCGTCTGGACTTGGATCCACATTCTGCTGAAGCATCAAATCAATTTGGACACTGGCTCAAATGCTTCGAACTCTTCGCAAGGGCCTCATCCGCTAGCGAGGTAGATAAACTGAGTCTACTGACTACTCGCATTAATCATCGGATTTATTCGTTCATCCGGGATGCCACCTCTTACACGGAGGCCATCACTATCCTGAAGGCCCAATACCAGAGGCCAGTAAACGAAGTGTACGCCAGACATCTGCTGGCTACACGCAGGCAGCGACCTGAGGAATCAATGGACGATTTCTTACAGGGCCTAAAGGACTTGGTCCGGGACTGTAACTGCAAGGCCGTGACGGCCAACGTGTACTCTGACGACTTGGTCCGCGATTCCTTCATCACGGGCCTCAAATCGAATTATATCCGGCAGAGACTGCTGGAGGAGGAGGTCCTGGACTTAAAAAAGGCAGTGGCCACTGCGCGATCGCTGGACGTGGCCCAGAAACACTCTGACTCTTATTCTTCCGGCCATGCGGCCCTCGCCGCCTCGTGCGCGCCGAGCGGGCCGCCATCTTGGAATCAGCCATCTTCCCCATCCAGGTCTCAGACCAGCTCTACACCGCCGGAGTCCCCACACAGAAGTTCACCCAGGAGTCCTACTACAGCAGCAATGTCTCGAGGCCCGAAATGCTACTTCTGCGGCCAGGCCAAGCACCCCAGACAACGCTGCCCAGCGAAGGACGCTACATGCTTCAAATGTAAGAAAAAGGGGCATTTTAGCAAAGTCTGCAGGGGGAATCCGATTTCCAACTCCGTCACCGCCTCGTGCGTGCCGTGCGGGCCGCCATCTTGGGATCCACCATCTTTACCCGACTCAACGGCCGCCCAGGGCCCAACAGTGGCTTCGATCACGGTGGATCAATCCAGGCCACACCCGTTGACAAAATCCATGATGGACATATAGGTAAACGGGAATTTAACGAAATGTTTAATTGACTGTGGGAGTACCGAGAGTTTTATCCACCCTAGCCTGGTACGGCAGCACTCATTAACGGTAACCCCTACACGGAGCAGAATTGCTATGGCTGCTAAGCCCCACACTTCGGACATTTTGGGCTACTGTGTGGTAACACTGACTGTAAAAGGCACGGACTACAAGGATTTTAAACTCCTCGTGATGCCAGAACTCTGTGTTAATGTAATCTTGGGCCTGGACTTCCAGTGCCACCACGAAAGTGTCACGCTAGCATATGGCGGGTCCCAGCCGCCACTCACAGTCTGTGGCCTATCAACCTTAAAAATCAGCCCGCCCTCTTTATTCGCTAATCTCGCTCCGAACTGTAGGCCCATAGCGACCAAAAGTAGACGGTACAGTCTGGAAGACAGACACTTTATCAAGGCGGAAGTGGACAGACTCCTGCGGGAAGGCATTATTGAATGCAGTACCAGCCCGTGGCGTGCCCAAGTAGTCATAGTTAAAAATAGCGAAAAGAAACGGATGGTAATTGACTACAGCCAGACTGTTAATATTTATACCCAGCTGGACGCCTACCCTTTACCCCGCATATCAGAAATGGTCAACCAGATCGCGCAATACCGAGTCTTCTCGACTATCGACCTCAAATCCGCGTATCACCAGCTCCCCATTAGAACGGAGGACCGCCCATACACCGCCTTTGAGGCGAACGGACGCCTCTACCATTTTCTCAGAGTGCCCTTCAGGGTAACAAATGGGGTCTCGGTCTTCCAACGTGAGATGGACCGCATGGTTGACGAGAATAAACTACAAGCTACCTACCCCTATCTGGACAATGTCACTATCTGCAGGCACAACCAGCAAGACCACGATCTAAATCTTGCGAGATTTTTAAAAACTGCCCTAAAGCTGAATCTAACCTACAACGAAGACAAATGTGTCTTCAACACAACCCGTCTCTGTATCCTCGGCTGTGTGGTGGAAGATGGGGTAATTGGACCGGACCCTGACCGATTATGCCCCCTAAAGGAACTGCCCCTGCCACACAATCCCAAAGCTTTAAAAAGGTGCCTGGGATTTTTTTCGTATTATGCCCAATGGGTGCCCAATTACTCTGATAAGGCCCGACCCCCTCATTAAATCAACGTCCTTCCCACTATCAGCTGAAGCTCGGGAGGCTTTCACCAGTATCAAACAGGACATTGAAAGGGCTGCACTGTGTGCAGTGGACGAAAGCATTCCCTTTCAAGTCGAAAGCGATGCGTCAGACTTTGCTTTAGCTGCGACCCTCAATCAGGCTGGGAGACCTGTGGCCTTCTTCTCCCGAACCCTTCAGGGACCTGAAATCAGGCACTCTTCTGTCGAGAAGGAGGCACAGGCTATAGTGGAGGCAGTGCGGCACTGGAGACACTACCTAGCCGGCAAACGTTTCACCCTGCTCACCGACCAGCGGTCGGTGGCTTTCATGTTTAATAACAAACAAAGGGGGAAAATCAAGAATGACAAAATACTCAGGTGGAGGATCGAACTATCCACGTTCGACTATGATATTATGTACAGGCCGGGAGCCCTTAATGAACCCCCAGACGCCCTATCGCGGGGAATGTGTGCCAGCATTCATACGGACAAATTACAGGGTCTCCACAACGACCTCTGTCACCCAGGGGTCACCCGACTATACCATTTTATAAAGTCCCGCAATCTGCCCCACTCCATCGAGGAGGTCAGGGCAATGACCAGAGCCTGCCGCATCTGTGCGGAATGCAAGCCTCGTTTCTACAGGCCTGACCGTGCACACCTTATCAAAGCCACACGGCCATTCGAGCGCCTAAGTCTGGACTTCAAGGGACCCCTTCCCTCTGCCGACCGTAACGTATACTTCCTCAATATCATCGATGAATATTCCCACTTCCCCTTCGCCATTCCCTGCCCAGACATGACCAGTGCCACGGTCATCAAGTGTCTCGGTAATCTATTCTGCATGTTTGGCATGCCGAACTACATACACAGCGATAGGGGAACATCATTTATGAGTGACGAACTGCGCCAGTTCTTGCTCTCAAAGGGGATAGCCACTAGCAGAAGCACTAGCTACAACCCCCGGGGTAATGGGCAAGTGGAAAGGGAGAATGCTACTGTTTGGAAGGCTGTCACGTTAGCCTTAAAGTCAAAAGGCCTTCCGACCTCCCGCTGGCAGGAAGTCCTCCCAGACGTGCTCCACTCCATAAGGTCTCTGTTATGTACAGCCACTAACGCTACCCCTCACGAAAAGATGTTCGTTTTCCCCCGGAAATCGACCTCGGGCATATCTCTACCCGCGTGGCTGACGTCCCCGGGGACAGTACTATTGCGGAAGCACGTGAGAGGCCATAAAACGGACCCCCTTGTGGAAAAGGTACAGCTCCTCCATGCAAACCCTCAGTACGCCTATATCGAATACTCTGACGGGCGAGAGGACACTGTTTCCATAAAAGACCTCGCTCCCTCGGGGAGCGGAGAGAACGATGAGAGACTACCCGAGGAAGACCTACACAAAGAGACAGGACGGCCAGAGGTATCAATACCCAACTTTAACCTGGAGGACACTGCAGATAACCTGGAAGACACTGCGGAGGCCCGGACAGCGGAGGAACCAGAATCCACTCCCCTAGAGGCACCCCAACCGGCTTTGCGCCGATCACTGAGAACCGCAAAACCTCCTGACAGACTCACTTATACCAACTTTTAAGAAACATCACCCCGATGGACTAAATCTAAAGAAGGGGTGAATGTAATGAAATCTGTTTGTTCTTGCCTGTATTCGTTCTTGCCTGTATTCGTTTTGCACTCATGTATATTACCCTCCCCCACACGGTGTATAGTTTCACTTCCTCTTTCCTGACTAACCTGTATGACTCATTCCTGCGACCAGTCAGTGTGTTGAGATGTTAGCTCTGATTTTAGTGATTAAAAGCCAACTTGTTTAAGCCTATAACTTCTAGTTTTGTGGTTATTGAAGGCGCATCAATGGCTTCGATGGGAGAGTTAGGGGACTAGAGGGATGGGCTTTGATGGGAGAGTTAGGGGACGAGAGGGATGGGCTTCGATGGGAGAGTTGGGGTACTGGAGGGATGGGCTTCGATGGGAGAGTTAGGGGACGAGAGGGATGGGCTTCGATGGGAGAGCTAGGGTACTGGAGGGATGGGCTTCGATGGGAGAGTTAGGGGACTGGAGGGATGGGCTTCGATGGGAGAGTTAGGGGACCAGAGGGATGGGCTTCGATGGGTGAGTTAGGGGACTAGACGGATGGGCTTTGATGGGAGAGTTAGGGGACCAGAGGGATGGGCTTCAATGGGTGAGTTAGGGGACTAGACGGATGGGCTTTGATGGGAGAGTTAGGGGACTAGAGGGATGGGCTTCGATGGGAGAGTTAGGGGACTAGAGGGATGGGCTTCGATGGGAGAGTTACGGGACTAGAGGGATGGGCTTCGATGGGAGAGTTAGGGGACGAGAGGGATGGGGTTCGATGGGAGAGTTGGGGTACTGGAGGGATGGGCTTCGATGGGAGAGTTAGGGGACGAGAGGGATGGGCTTCGATGGGAGAGTTAGGGTACTGGAGGGATGGGCTTCGATGGGAGAGTTAGGGGACTGGAGGGATGGGCTTCGATGGGAGAGTTAGGGGACCAGAGGGATGGGCTTCGATGGGTGAGTTAGGGGACTAGACGGATGGGCTTTGATGGGAGAGTTAGGGGACCAGAGGGATGGGCTTCAATGGGAGAGTTAGGGGACCAGAGGGATGGGCTTTGATGGGAGAGTTAGGGGACTAGAGGGATGGGCTTCGATGGGTGAGTTGGGGGACGAGAGGAATGGGCTTCGATGGGAGAGTTAGGGGACTAGAGGGATGGGCTTCGATGGGAGAGTTAGGGGACTAGAGGGATGGGCTTCGATGGGAGAGTTGGGGACCAGAGGGATGGGCTTCGATGGGAGAGTTAGGGGACCAGAGGGATGGGCTTCGATGGGAGAGTTAGGGGACCAGAGGGATGGGCTTCGATGGGTGGGTTGGGGGACCAGAGGGATGGGCTTCGATGGGTGAGTTAGGGGACCAGAGGGATGGGCTTCGATGGGTGAGTTAGGGGACCAGAGGGATGGGCTTCGATGGGAGAGTTAGGGGACCAGAGGGATGGGCTTCAATGGGAGAGTTAGGGGACCAGAGGGATGGTCTTTGATGGGAAAGTTAGGGGACTAGAGGGATAGGCTTCGATGGGAGAGTTAGGGGACTAGAGGGATGGGCTTCGATGGGAGAGTTAGGGGACTAGAGGGATGGGCTTCGATGGGAGAGTTAGGGGACGAGAGGGATGGGCTTCGATGGGAGAGTTAGGGGACTAGAGGGACAGGCTTCGATGGGAGAGTTGGGGACCAGAGGGATGGGCTTCGATGGGAGAGTTGGGGACTAGAGGGATTGGCTCCAGTTGAGCCTCCACTCCAAGCTGTGATTTTTTTGTTTCTCTCTGTTTCTGATAAGTTTTTTAAACCTCCGTGAACACGCTCCAAATAATCTATCTGTCATCGCTGGCAGGCGCCCGTTGTAAATTATATTAGTTCGGGATATTTCACATCAAACCCATTGCAAGCTTGTCATGAGAAATACTGTTTACAATGGATTGTGGCAGGATTGCTGTCTGCACTGGGAGCTGAGGACTAACAATCAGCTGCTTCGCTATGAAGTATTCCTGCTCTCAATGTCAGTATTTAGGCAAATTCTGGGCCTCACATCTCCTGGGGATGAATAAAGAGCGTTATAGGCATCACTTCTTATTTGAAAACATGGATAGCGACGCCAGGGAACTAACTAACAACACATTTTACAGGGCAATAAGCCGTGCCATCTGTGGCTCAGTGGGCAGCTCGCTCGCCTCTGAGTCAGAAGTCGTGGATCCCATTCCAGAGACATGATCGCAAAATCCAGGCTGAAACTCCAGAGCAGTACTGAGGGAGTGCCGCACTGTTGGAGGGCGATTATTGAGGGAGCGCCGCACTTTCGGAGGGGCAGTACTGAGGGAGCGCTGCACTGTCGGAGGGGCAGTACTGAGGGAGTGCCGCACTGTCGGAGGGGCAGTACTGAGGGAGCACCGCACTGTCAGAGGGGCAGTACTGAGAGAGCGCTGCACTGTCGGAGGGGCAGTACTGAGGGAGCACCGCACTGTCAGAGGGGCAGTACTGAGGCAGCGCTGCACTGTCGGAGGGGCAGTACTGAGTGAGTGCTGCACTGTCGGAGGGGCAGTACTGAGAGAGCGCTGCACTGTCGGAGGGGCAGTACTGAGGGAACGCCGCACTATAGGAGGGGCAGTACTGAGGGAGCGCTGCACTGTCGGAGGGGCAGTACTGAGAGAGCGCTGCACTGTCGGAGGGGCAGTACTGAGGGAACGCCGCACTATAGGAGGGGCAGTACTGAGGGAGCGCTGCACTGTCGGAGGAGCAGTACTGAGAGAGCGCTGCACTGTCGGAGGGGCAGTACTGAGGGAACGCCGCACTATAGGAGGGGCAGTACTGAGGGAGCGCCGCACTGTCGGAGAGGCAGTACTGAAGCAGCGCTGCACTGTCGGAGGGGCAGTACTGAGGGAGCGCTGCACTGTCGGAGGGGCAGTACTGAGGGAGTGCTGCACTGTCGGAAGGGCAGTACTGAGGGAGTGCTGCACTGTCGGAAGGGCAGTACTGAGGGAGCACCGCACTGTAGGAGGGGCAGTACTGAGGGAACGCCGCACTATAGGAGGGGCAGTACTGAGGGAGCGCTGCACTGTCGGAACGGCAGTACTGAGGGAGCGCCGCACTGTCGGAGAGGCAGTACTGAGACAGCGCTGCACTGTCGGAGGGGCAGTACTGAGGGAGCGCTGCAGTGTCGGAGAGGCAGTACTGAGGCAGCGCTGCACTGTCGGAGGGGCAGTACTGAGGGAGCGCCGCACTGTCGGAGGGGCAGTACTGAGGGAGCGCTGCACTGTCGGAGGGGCAGTACTGAGGGAGCACTGCACTGTAGGAGGGGAGTACTGAGGGAGCATTGCACTGTCGCTCCGGCCTAGCTCCGATGGATGAACCACATCATCCGCATGTCCGATACGAGACTCCCAAAACAAGCGCTCTACTCGGAGCTCCGATATGGCAAGAGAGCCCCAGGTGGGCAGAGGAAACGCTTCAAGGACACCCTCAAAGCCTCCTTGAAAAAGTGCAACATCCCCACCAACACCTGGGAACCCCTGCCTTCCTGACATCGCTCGCTGCACGGGGTGGGGCCCAGACAGGCTGAAGCACCCCAGGAACAAGAGGCATCTCGAGCTAGGGGAACGGCTGGGGACTTTAGGGAGGTGCAAGTGCTGAAGGGCAACTAGAGCTGGAACAGATGCAAGATGTATCCCAGGCTACTATGTGAGGCAAAGGAGGAGATTGCAGGGGCTCTGACACAAATTTTCAGAACCTCTCTGGCCACAGGGGATGTGCCAGAGGACTGGAGAACAGCTAACGTAGTACCATTATTCAAGAAGGGTAGTAGGGATAAACCAGGGAATTACAGGCCAGTGAGCCTAACATCAGTGGTAGGGAAATTATTGGAAGAAATTCTGAGGGACAGAATTGGTCTCCACTTGGAGAGGCAGGGATTAATTAGGGATAGCCAGCATGGCTTTGTCAAGGGAAGATCATATCTGACCAATTTGATTGAATTTTTCGAGGGGCTGACTAGGTGTGTGGATGATGGTAGTGCAGTGGATGTGGTTTACATGGATTGCAGTAAGGCTTTTGATAAAGTCCCGCATCGGAGACTGGTCAGGAAGGTAAGAGCCCATGGGATCCAGGGTGCCTTGGCACATTGGATCCAAAACTGGCTTAGTGGCAGAAGGCAGAGGGTGATGGTGGAAGGTTGTTTTTGTGACTGGAAGCCTGTGTCCAGTGGGGTACCGCAGGGATCGGTGCTGGGTCCCTTGCTGTTTGTGGTCTACATTAATGATTTGGATGTGAATGTAAAAGGTATGATCAGTAAGTTCGCAGATGACACGAAAATTGGTGGGGTGGTAAATAGCGAGGCGGGAAGCCTCAGGCTACAGGACAATATAGATGGGTTGGTCAGATGGGCGGAACAGTGGCAAATGGAATTTAACCCTGAAAAGTGTGAGGTGATGCATTTTGGACGGACTAACAAGGCAAGGGAATACATAATGAATGGTAAGACCCTAGGAAAGACAGAGGATCAGGGGGACCTTGGTGTGCATGTACATAGATCCCTGAAGGCAGCAGAACAGGTGGATAAGGTGGTTAAAAAGGCATATGGGATACTTGCCTTCATTAGCCGAGGCATAGAATATAAGAGCAGGGAGGTTATGATGGAGCTGTACAAAACGCTGGTAAGGCCACAGCTGGAGTATTGTGTGCAGTTCTGGTCGCCACACTATAGGAAGGATGTGATTGCTTTGGAGAGGGTGCAGAGGAGGTTCACCAGGATGTTACCTGGGCTGGAGCGCTTCAGCTATGAAGAGAGACTGGACAGGCTGGGGTTGTTTTCCTTGGAGCAGAGAAGGCTGAGGGGAGACCTGATTGAGGTATACAAAATTATGAGGGGCATAGATAGGGTGGATAGAAAGGAACTTTTCCCCTTAGTAGAGGGGTCAATAACCAGGGGGCATAGTTTCAAGGTAAGGGGCAGGAGGTTTAGAGGGGATTTGAGGAAAAACTTTTTCACCCAGAGGGTGGTTGGAATCTGGAACTCACCGCCTGAAAGGGTGGTAGAGGCAGGAACCCTCACAACATTCAAGAAGCATTTAGATGAGCACTTGAAACGCCATAGCATACAAGGCTACGGACCAAGTGCTGGAAAATGGGATTAGAATAGACAGGGCTTGATGGCTGGCACGGACACGATGGGCCGAAGGGCCTCTTTCTGTGCTGTTGGACTCTATGACTCCAGGCAGACAGGGCAGGTTGGGAGGCTGCAGATGTAGGGAGGAATTTCTTCACCCAGAGAGTGGCGAACCTGTGGAATTCTCTACCACAGAAGGCAGTAGAGGCCAATTCATTAAATATATTCAAGAAGGAGTTGGATATATTTCTTAAGGCTAAAGGGATCAAGGGATATGGGGAGAAGGCAGGGACCGGGTACTGAATTTGGATGATCAGCCATGATCTCATTGAATGGCGGTGCAGGCTCGAGGGGCTGAATGGCCTATTCCTGCTCCTATCTTCTATGTTTCTATGTTTCTATGAATGAGGCCATTGAAGGAGTTGCTAAGAAGGATTTTTGAATTCACAACCAATGTCCCAATGCTCCCCCTAATTTTTTTTGGGTGCGCGGCCCATTAAAAACTTTGTGCACGCGCGGGACCTCCAAACAGCCGCGCGGCTGTGCAGCTTCGCGGGAACGTTGGTCTCCACACACTGAGGTGCATCCTTCCCTGAACCCACAAACTGCGTTAGGAAATTCCGTTACCCTCGTTGTCTGAGAGCAAGGGGCAGAGTCTGGGAGGGGAGAATTTCCAGCAGTATTCCTTTGCAACTGGAAGAGAGGGCACCGCTTTCATCTCTCATCTCACAAGCGCCGCAGGGGACAGTAATATAATAAAAATATTACATCTGTCAACTCTGTCCATTCTAAATTCAGCTTAACATCGGTGTTAGGAAAAATAATGGAATCCCTACTATAGAAGAACATCTAGAAACCAAAAGCATAGTAATGAGTAGTCAGCATGGGAAAGTCTTGCTTGACCAACCTCAATGAATTTTTTGAAGAGGTAACAGAGAGAGTAGACAATGGTAATGCAGTAGATGTAAGTTATCTAGATTTTCAAAAGGCCTTCGATAAGGTACCCCATAATAGACTGATGAACAAGGTCAGAGAATGTAGAGTCGGGACAAGTAGCAGAATGGATTGCTGGTTGGCTTCAGGACAGAAAGCAGAGAGTAGGGGTAAAGGGTAGTTATTCACAGTGGCAGAAGGTGGGTAGTGGTGTTCCATAAGGATCAGTGCTGGGATCACTGTTGTTCACAATTTACATTAACGATTTAGATTAGGAATCAAAAACACAATTTCTAAATTTGCGGATGACACCAATTTGGGGGGGGGGATAGTCAATACTGAGGAGGACTGCAACAAATTACAGGAGGACATTAATAAACTTGCAGAATGGGCATATAATTGGCAAATGAAGTTCAACACAGATAAATGTGAGGTATTACATTTTGGTAGGAAGAATAGGGAGGTCACTTATCACTTGGAGGGAGCGAGTCTAGGTGGGGTAGAGGAACAAAGGGATCTCGGAGTACAGATACACAAATCACTAAAAGTTGCGACACAGGTTAACAAGGCCATAAAAAAAGCAAACCAAGCACTAGGGTTTATTTCTAGAGGGATAGAATTGAAAAGTGGGGAAGTTATGCTAAACCTGTGTCGAACCTTGGTTAGACCACACTTGGAGTACTGCGTACAGTTCTGGTCGCCATATTATAAAAAGAATATAGAGGCACTGGAGAGGGAGCAGAGAAGATTTACAAGGATGATACCAGAAATGCACGGGTATACATATCAGGAAAGGATGAACAGGCTGGGTCTCTTTTCTCTTGAAAAAAGAAGGCTGAGGGGTGACCTAATAGAGGTCTTTAAAATTATGAAAGGTTTTGATAGAGTGGATACAGAGAGAATGTTTCCACTTGTGGGGAAGAGCATAACGAGAGGCCATCAATATAAGACCGTCACCAAGAAATCCAATAGGGAATTCAGAAGAAACTTCTTTACCCAGAGAGTGGTGAGAATGTGGAACTCGCTACCACAGGGAGTGGTTGAGGCGAATAGTATCGATGCATTTAAGGGGAGGCTGGACAAGCATATGAGGGAGAAGGGAATAGAGGGTTACGCTGATAGATTTAGATGAGGAAAGACGGGAGGAGGCTCGAGTGGAGCATAAACGCCGGCATGGACTGGTTGGGCCGAATGGCCTGTTTCTGTGCCGTATATCCTATGTAATCCTATGTAAGTTGGTCCACATTTATAATGGGAACTGTCTATGTAAACGTCACACTGTAATTACACCCTCCCCCCAGTGGTGGTGCTGTAGTGCCTCAGCCTGTACTGCAGAGACAATCCTTTGCTCCGACCAACTCTGCTCCCCAAGTTGCTGCAAGTTTTACGCTTTGACTCTTGATAAAATCAAATCAAAGTATTTATGAAAATAAAGCACAGGATGTGTGAACCCATACTGATGGCTGAATATCGTCCTGTTTCAATTTAACCTCGCCTCACACGCCTATACCACTGGGCAGAGGTTCTTCGCGGGCAAGGTCATGGGAGGTAAACTTGCCAATAACTAAATGGTGGCGAGGGTATTCCCGTTTGAGTGTTGTGCGGACACTGTTTACGGTTTACTCTTGGTTGCTGTCGGGAAGCGTGACTTGGTGCCGGTAAAAATCGATCAATTGGCACCGATGCCTCGTTGTAATGGCTGCCCTTTATGGGGCGGGGGTAGGGGGGGCGCGACTGGATGAGTGAGCGTCAGAAGGACATTCGACCGGGGGGTGGAGGGGGAGGTGATGGCGTGCTCGTGGCGCAGCTTTAGATGGAGAGGACACGTGTCTGGCTTACCTCTCCCGCGATGAGATCGGCAGCACTCCAAACGACTGGGTTCGGTTCATGGGGTATGACATCCCCTCGGGGTTTGTTGCTAGAAAGGAGCAGAAACAGTGAACAGAATCCTGAAACCCATAGAACGACCGAGGTATCGGGAACAGAGCCAGCGTGTTTCCACTGTGTGGCACTCTCCCTTCACCTAGGGCGGGATTCTGCGCCTCTCCCGGTTTATCTCCGAGCTCCGTTCTTTCTAGTTTATACATGCAAATCCCGTGTTCCCATTGGCTAATCAGTTCCGAATCGGAACGAGGCTGGCTGGACGTCACCGGAAGGTGCTGTGACCCTTCATAAAGTCTCAAGTGCACTGACCGTTGCTAATGTAGGCAATGGCAGCAGCCACTTTGTGCATGGCAAGATCCCACAGGCAGCATCGAGGTGATCACCGGGTCAACCTTTCAGTTGATTGAAGGAGGAATGTTAGCCCAGGACACTGGGGAGAACTCGGGTAATGATACAGAGTAAAGCTCCCTCTACACTGTCCCACCAAACACGCCCAGGTCAGGTACAGCTCGGGTTAGATACAGAGTAAAGCTCCCTCTACACTGTCCCATCAAACACTCCCAGGGCAGGTACAGCTCGGGTTAGATACAGAGTAAAGCTCCCTCTACACTGTCCCACCAAACACGCCCAGGTCAGGTACAGCTCGGGTTAGATACAGAGTAAAGCTCCCTCTACACTGTCCCACCAAACACGCCCAGGTCAGGTACAGCTCGGGTTAGATACAGAGTAAAGCTCCCTCTACACTGTCCCATCAAACACTCCCAGGGCAGGTACAGCACAGGTTAGATACAGAGTAAAGCTCCCTCTACACTGTCCCATCAAACACTCCCAGGGCAGGTACAGCACGGGTTAGATACAGAGTAAAACTCCCTCTACACTATCCCATCAAACACTCTCAGGGCAGGTACAGCACGGGTTAGATACAGAGTAAAGCTCCCTCTACACTGTCCCATCAAACACTCCCAGGGCAGGTACTGCACGGGTTAGATACAGAGTAAAGCTCCCTCTACACTGTCCCATCACACACTCCCAGGGCAGGTACAGCACGGGTTAGATGCAGAGTAAAGCTCCCTCTACACTGTCCCATCAAACACTCCCAGGGCAGGTACAGCACGGGTTAGATACAGAGTAAAGCTCCCTCTACACTGTCTCATCAAACACTCCCAGGGCAGGTACTGCACGGGTTAGATACAGAGTAAAGCTCCCTCTACACTGTCCCATCAAACACTCCCAGGGCAGGTACAGCACGGGTTAGACACAGAGTAAAGCTCCCTCTACACTGTCGCATCAAACACTCCCAGGGCAGGTACAGCACGGGTTAGATACAGAGTAAAGCTCCCTCTACACTGTCCCATCACACACTCCCAGGGCAGGTACAGCACGGGTTAGACACAGAGTAAAGCTCCCTCTACACTGTCCCATCAAACACTCCCAGGGCAGGTACAGCACGGGTTAGACACAGAGTAAAGCTCCCTCTATACGTTTGTACAGCACCTGATACTGTGGCACTGTGTTAATTCCCATTCTCTGCACCAGTCTTTCTGCAGCCTCCCTGACTAGGATTTCAGGCTGGTGCCTGCCCACATTCTCTGCTCCGCCAATGGGACAGTTGGCCGGTGCATGGGGCAGGGTTGAGTCACTTTAGTCCCTGCCTTTTTTCCCCAGAGTTGGTGGTTGCTGGAATTAACCTTCGCCAACCCTGGGTTGGGGTAGCGGGGAAACATCGACAGGGTTCCTTCTCCTGATTGGTTCTCTAGTCAGTGCCGTTGGAACGTGCAAGGATGTTGGTTATGTGGGCGTGAAGCCTCCCATAGTTCAATATCATGCTGACATTGCCAGGTGTGTCAGTCTGCCTTAGGTACTGGGGAGTGCCTGGTACTTGGTACATCAGCAATAGAAAGAAAAAAAGAAAGACTTGCATTTCTATAGCGCCTTTCACAACCTCAGGACGTCCCAAAGCGCTTTACAGCCAAAGCGCTTTACAGCCAATGAAGTACTTTTTGAAGTGTAGTCACTGTTGTAATGTAGGAAACGCAACAGCCAATTTGCGCACAGCAAGCTCCCACAAACAGCAATGTGATAATGACCAGATAATCTGTTTTATTGATGTTGGTTGAGGGATAAATATTGGCCCCAGGACACCGGGGAGAACTCCCCTGCTCTTCTTCAAATAGTGGCCGTGGGACCTTTTACATCCACCTGAGAGGGCAGACGGGGCCTCAGTTTAACATCTCGTCTGAAAGACGGCACCTCCGACAGTGCAGCACTCCCTCTATTTGAAGTGTTTAAGATGATTTCAGGATTCGATAGGGTAGAGAGAGAGAAATTATTTCCTCTGGTGGGTGAGTCCAGAACAAGGGGGCGTGACCTTAAAATTCGAGCCAGGCCGTTCAGGGGTGATGTCAGGAAGCACTTCTTCACACAAAGGGTGAGGAAATCTGGAACACTCTCCCCTAAAAAGCTGTTGAGGCTGGGGGTCAATTAAAAAATTCAAAACTGAGATCGATAGATTTTTGTTGGGTAAGGGTATTAAGGGTTACGGAACCAAGACAGGTAAATTAAGTTAAGTTACAGATCAGCTATGCTCTAAGTGAATGGTGGGACAGGCTCAAGGGGCTGAATGGCCTCCTCCTGTTCCTATGATCCCTCAGTACTGCACTGGGAGTGTCGGCCTGGATTTTGTGCTCAAGTCTCTGGAGTGGGACTCGAACCCACAACCTTCTGACTCAGAGGCGACAGGGGGCAACTTCTCCTTCGGAGGGGAGAAAACTTGGGAGATGGAGGGTGGTGGGTGATTGGGGGAGTGGGGGGAAGCATGGTGTCAGCTAGCCAGCTAAGGCCTGAATGTTGGAAAGTAAGCAGGAGGGACCACGGGTGCAACGCACGCCAATCTCCACACATTTGAAACACCTCCATGTGACTGCCCTGTTTCCGGGACAGGTTGGCTAATGGGGCCAGTTGGACAAGGGGGCCAGAAATTACCAGCCCGCGAATCTCCCTCCCGAGGCCACGCTCACCACCATCAGCTACTCGATCTTCCAGGGAGTTGGCGAGAACAAGGCCTCAGGCTTTCCTAAATGCGGGGGCTATTGTGCACCGTTCTCTAGATACCCTCTCGCCGGCATCAATCTAACCGCAAAAGCATCGCACACACCGAGCATTTGAAGGGAGCCCTGGGAGCAGGTGTGATAATGTATGTCCCTCATCTGTTATTAATCGGCTGAGGAGTAGCTTGTACGCAGCTCTGACTAACACCTCATGGCCCCTTGAACATTCACATCAACTGTGGGCAGCACCAGAACAGACACACACACTGGTTCAGTGGGCAGCACTCTCGCCTCTGAGTCAGAAGGTCATGGGTTCAAGTCCCACTCCAGAGATTTGAGCACAAAAATCCAGACACTCCAGTTCAGTGCTGAGGGAGCGCCACACTGTCGGAGGGGCAGCACTGAGGGAGCGCCACACTGTTGGAGGGTCAGTACTGAGGGAGCGCCGCACTGTCGGAGGGGCAGCACTGAGGGAGCGCCGCACTGTCGGAGGGGCAGTACTGAGGGAGCGCCACACTGTTGGAGGGTCAGTACTGAGGGAGCGCCACACTGTCGGAGGGGCAGCACTGAGGGAGCGCTGCACTGTCGGAGGGTCAGTACTGAGGGAGCGCCGCACTGTCGGAGGGGCAGTACTGAGGGAGCGCCACACTGTCGGAGGGGCAGCACTGAGGGAGCGCCGCACTGTCGGAGGGGCAGCACTGAGGGAGCGCCGCACTGTCGGAGGGGCAGTACTAAGGGAGCGCCGCACTATCGGAGGGGCAGTACTGAGGGAGCGCTGCACTGTTGGAGGGGCAGTACTGAGGGAGCGCTGCACTGTCGGAGGGGCAGCACTGAGGGAGCGCCGCACTGTCGGAGGGGCAGTACTGAGGGAGCGCCGCACTGTCGGAGGGGCAGTACTGAGGGAGCACTGCACTGTCGGAGAGGCAGTACTGAGGGAGCGCCGCACTGTCGGAGGGGCAGTACTGAGGGAGCGCTGCACTGTCGGAGGGGCAGTACTGAGGGAGCGCCGCACTGTCGGAGGGGCAGTACTGAGGGAGCACTGCACTGTCGGAGAAGCAGTACTGAGGGAGCGCCGCACTGTCGGAGGGGCCGTAGTGAGGGAGCGCTGCACTGTCGGAGGGGCAGTACTGAGGGAGTGCCGCACTGTCGGAGGGGCAGTACTGAGGGAGCGCTGCACTGTCGGAGGGACAGTACTGAGGGAGCACTGCACTGTCAGAGGGGCAGTACTGAGGGAGCGCTGCACTGTCGGAGGGTCAGTACTGAGGGAGCACCGCACTGTCGGAGGGGCAGTACTGAGGGAGCGCTGCACTGTCGGAGGGGCAGTACTGAGGGAGGGCTGCACTGTCGGAGGGGCAGTACTGAGGGAGAGCTGCACTGTCGGAGGGGCCATCTGTCGGATGAGAGATAAAACTGAGGCCCTGTCTGCCCTCTCAGGTGGATGTAAAAGTTCCCACGGCCACTATTCCGAAGAAGAGCGGGGGAGTTCTCCCCGGTGTCCTGGCCCAATGTTTATCCCTCAACCAACATCACTAAAACTGATTATCTGATGAGTATCCCATTGCTGTTTGTGGGAGCTTGCTGTGTGAAATTGGCTGCTGCATTTCCTACATTACAGCAGTGACTACACATCAAAAAGTACCTCATTGGCTGTGAAAATTCTTACAGGGCTTGACAGGGTAGATGTAGGGAGGATGTTTCCCCCTGGCTGGGGAGTCTAGAACCAGGGGTCACAGTCTCAGAATAAGGGGTCGCCCATTTAGGACTGAGATGAGGAGAAATTTCTTCACTCAGAGGGTGGTGAATCTTTGGAATTCTCTACCCCAGAGGGCTGTGGAGGCTCAGTCGTTGAGTATATTCAAGAAAGAGATCGATAGATTTTTGAATATTAAGAGATTCATAGAAACATAGAAGATAGGAGCAGGAGTAGGCCATTCGGCCCCTCAAGCCTGCTCTGCCATTTAATGAGATCATGGCTGTTCATCCAAATTCAGTACCCTGTCCCTGCCAACTCCCCATGTCCCTTGATCCCTTTAGCCTTAAGAAATATATCTAACTCCTTCTTGAATATATTTAATGAATTGCCCTCAATTGCCTTTTGTGGTAGAGAATTCCACAGGTTCACCACTCTCTGGGTGAAGAAATTCCTCCTCATCTCTGTCCTAAATGGTTTACCCCTTATCTTTAGACTGTGACCCCTGGTTCTGGACTCACCGGCCATCGGGAACATCCTTCCTGAATCTAGTCTGTCCAGTCCTGTTAGAATTTTAAAAGTTTCAATGAGATCCCCTCTCATTCTTCTAAACTCCAGCAAATATAAGCCTAATCGACCCAATCTCTCCTCATACGTCATTCCTGCCATCCCAAGTATCAGTCTGGTGAATCTTCACTGCACTCCCTCCATGGCAAGAACATCCTTCCTCAGATAAGGTGACCAAAACTGCACACAATACTCAAGGTGCGGTCTCACCAAGGCCCTGTACAACTGCAGCAAGACATCCTTGCTCCTGTACTCGAATCCTCTCGTTATGAAGGCCAACATACCATTTGCCTTCTTAACCGCCTGCTGCACCTGCATGCTTACCTTCAGCGACTGGTGCACAAGGACACCCAGGTCTCGTTGTACTTCCCCTTCTCCCAATCTATTGCCATTCAGATAATAATCTGCCTTCCTGTTTTTGCCACCAAAGTGGATAACCTCACATTTATCCACATTATACTGCATCTGCCATGCATCTGCCCAATCGCCCAACCTGTCCAAATCATCCTGGAGTTTCTCTGCATCCTCCTCACAGCACACATGCCCACCCAGCTTTGTGTCGTCTGCAAACTTGGAGATATTACATCTAGTTCCCTTGTCTAGATCATTAATATATATTGTGAATAGCTGGGGTCCTAGCATCGATCCCTGTGGTACCCCACTAGTCACTGCCTGCCATTTGGAAAAAGACCCGTTTATTCCAACTCTTTGCTTCCTGTCTACCAACCAGTTCTCTATTCAAGTCAGTACCTTACCCCCAATCCCATGTGCTTTAACTTTACACGCTAATCTCTTATGCGGGACCTTATCGAAATCAAGGGATATGGGGGTAGTGCAGGAAAGTGGAGATGAGGTAGAAGATCAGCCATGATCTTATTGAATGGCGGAGCAGGCTCAAGGGGCTGAATGGCCAACTCCTGCTCCTATTCTTATGTTCTTATGTACATTAAAAGGTATGGTGGTAGACAAGAATTAATACATAATTTACAACAAATATACATTCCTTTAAGGCACAAAAACCCCACAGGAAAAGTGATCCAACCGTGGCTAACAAGAAAAGTTAAAGATAGTATTAGATCAATGGAAGAGGCTTATAATGTTGCCAAAAAGAGCAGCAAGCCGGAGGATTGGGAGGATTTTAGAATTCAGCAAAGGAGGACCAAGAAATTGATAAAGAAAGGGAAAACAGAATAGGAGAGTAAACTAGCTAGAGATATAAAAACAGACTGTAAAAGCTTCTATAGGTATGTAAACAGGAAAAGATTAGCGAAAGTAAACGTGGGTCCCTCACAGGCTGAGACAGGAGAAATTATAATGGGGAATAAGGAAATGGCAGAGAAATTAAACAAATACTTTGTGTCTGTTTTCAAGGAAGAAGAAGAAGCAAAAATACTTCCCGGAAATAGTGGAGAACCAAGGGTCTAGCGAGAATGAGGAACGGAAAGAAATTAATATTAGTAAAAAAATAGTACTGGAGAAATTAATGGGACTGAAAGCCGATAAATCCCCTGGACCCGATGGCCTACATCCTAGGGTTTTGAAAGAGGTGGCTATAGAGATAGTGGATGTTCTGACGAAGGGTTCGACCCAAAACATTGACTCTGTTTCTCTCTCCTCGATGCTGCCTGACCTGTTGAGTGTTTCCAGCACATTCTGTTGTTATTTGAGATAGTGGATGCATTAGTTGTCATTTTCCAAAATTCCATTGATTCTAGAATGGTTCCCACGGATTGGAAGGTAGCAAATGTAACCCCACTCTTTAAGAAAGGAGGGAGAGAGAAAACAGGGAACTACAGACCAGTTAGCCTGCCATCAGTAGGAGGGAAAATGCTCGAATCTATTATTAAGGACCTGGTAACAGGGCACTTAGAAAATAATAATAGGATTGGGCCGAGTCGACACAGATTTATGAAAGGGAAATCGTGTTTGACAAATCTTTTAGAATATTTTGAGGTTGTAACTAGCAGAATAGATAAGGGGGAACCAGTGGGTGTGGTGTATTTGGATTTTCAGAAGGCATTCGATAAGGTGCCACACAAGAGGTTATTAAACAAAATTAGGGCTCTTGGGATTGGGGGTAATATACTAGCATGGATTGAGGATTGGTTAACGGACAGAAAACAGAGAGTAGGAATAAACGGGTCATTTTCGGGTTGGCAGGCTGTAACTAGTGGGGTACCACAAGGATCAGTGCTTGGGCCTCAGCTATTCACAATCTATATCGATGATTTGGATGAGGGACCAAATGTAATATATCCAAATTTGCTGATGACACAAAGCTGGGTGGGAGTGTAAGTTGTGAGGAGGATGCAAAGAGGCTTCAAGGGGATATAGACAAGCTACGTGAGTGGGCAAGAACATGGCAAATGGAATATAATGTGGAGAAATGTGAAGTTATCCACTTTGGTAGGAAAAATAGAAAAGCAGAGTATTTTTTAAATGGTGAGAGATTGGGAAATGTTGGTGTTCAGAGGGACCTGGGTGTCCTTGTACATGAATCACTGAAAGTTAACATGCAGGTACAGCAAGCAATTAGGAAAGCAAATGGTATGTTGGCCTTTATTGCAAGAGGATTTGAGTATAAGAGTAAAGACGTCTTACTGCAATTATATAGGGCCCTGGTGAGACCACACCTGGATATTGTGTACAGTTTTGGTCTCCTTACCTAAGGAAGGATATACTTGCCATAGAGGGAGTGCAACGAAGGTTCACCAGACTGATTCCTGGGATGGGGGGATTGTCCTATGAGGAGAGATTGAGGAGACTTGGCCTATATTCTCTAGAGTTTAGAAGAATGCGAGGTGATCTCATTGAAACATACAAAATTCTTACAGGACTTGACAGGGTAGATGCAGGGAGGATGTTTCCCCTGGCTGGGGAGTCTAGAACCAGGGGTCACAATCTCAGAATAAGGAGTCGGCCATTTAGGACTGAGATGAGGAGAAATTTCTTCACTCAGAGGGCGGTGAATCTTTGGAATTCTCTGCCCCAGAGGGCTGTGGAGGCTCAGTTATTGAGTATATTCAAGACAGAGATCGATAGATTTTTGGACACTCAGGGAATCAAGGGATATGGGGGTAGTGCAGGAAAGTGGAGATGAGGTAGAAGATCAGCCATGATCTGATTGAATGGCGGAGCAGGCTCGAGGGGCCGAATGGCCGACTCCTGCTCCTATTTCTTATGTTCTTATGAAGCGCTTTGGGACAAGTGGTGAAGTAGCTGTAGAATGTGAGTGGAGATACTAACTTTTGCACGCACACTTCTTGATCCTCTTGAGGTCGAAAATATCGTAGTGACATTCAGTGCAGTAGATGTTCGCCCTGCAGGGATGGAAAAGTGGCGTCAAGCGTGAAGACCAGGAGATTATTTTCAGAACGAATAAAGCGCGGCCACCACCTATATCCCACAATCCCCCTCACCACTGGTTGCCTCTTCAAACCCATTCGATTGACGAAAAGCTCCCGGCCAAAGTTGGCGGGCAAATGGCTAGCGAGCACGTCAGAGGAGCCCCTGGTGGCCATTTTACATGCTGGAGTCAACCCAACTGAGGATTAGTGGGCAGCACTCTCGCCTCCGGGTCAGAAGGTCATGTGTTCAAGTCCCACTCCAGAGACTTGAACACAATATCTGAGGGAGCGCCGCACTGTTGGTGGGGCAGTACTGAGGTAGTGCTGCACTGTCGGAGGAGCTGTACTGAGGGAGCGCTGCACTGTCGGAGGGGCTGTACTGAGGGAGTGCTGCACTGCCGGAGGAGCACTACCGAGGGAGCGCTGCACTGTCGGTGGGGCAGCACTGAGGGAGCGCCGCGCTGTCGGAGGGGCAGTACTGAGGGAGCGCCGCACTGTCGGTGGGGCAGTACTGAGGGAGCGCCGCACTGTCAGAGGGGCAGTACTGAGGGAGCGCCGCACTGTCGGTGGGGCAGTACTGAGGGAGCGCCGCACTGTCGGTGGGGCAGTACTGAGGGAGTGCTGCACTGTCAGAGGGGCAGTACTGAGGGAGCGCTGCACTGTCGGTGGGGCAGTACTGAGGGAGCGCCGCACTGTCGGAGGAGCTGTACTGAGGGAGCGCTGCACTGTCGGAGGGGCAGTACTGAGGGAGTGCTGCACTGTCAGAGGGGCAGTACTGAGGGAGCACTGCACTGTCGGAGGAGCTGTACTGAGGGAGCGCTGCACTGTCGGAGGGGCAGTACTGAGGGAGTGCTGCACTGTCAGAGGGGCAGTACTGAGGGAGCGCTGCACTGTCGGTGGGGCAGTACTGAGGGAGCGCCGCACTGTCGGAGGAGCTGTACTGAGGGAGCGCTGCACTGTCGGAGGGGCAGTACTGAGGGAGTGCTGCACTGTCAGAGGGGCAGTACTGAGGGAGCGCTGCACTGTCGGTGGGGCAGTACTGAGGGAGCGCCGCACTGTCAGAGGGGCAGTACTGAGAGTGCTGCACTGGGTGTCTGAGTGTATTACACTGTTACGATAGTTTAATCTTGAGATATACTCAGGCCGGGGACCGGCAGCACAGCCTGTGATACATCGGGAATGTGAAATGTAATAAAGAGACTGAATTTCATAACATGTTCGACGTCTTGCACCTGGCATGCACTTCCTGAAGCATCACATACACTTGCTGTCACACTTCGCCCGTCACTCTAAAGGTGAAGTGTCACCGCGGCCTGTCCCCTCTGCCTCACCCAGGGAGATCTGCCCGACTTGTATAAACTACCTCTGCACAAGGCCTCGTTTCCTTGCAATGAAGAATCCGAGAGTGTGTTCCTGAATCAGAATGCTGCAGTTCGGGTTGATCAATGTACTGTGAGAGAGAGAGAGGGACAGGAGGAAATATTCGAGAATTACACACACACCGACACTCACTGAGGAGTTTTATACCGGCGAGTGCTGGTTTGGTATTAGCTCCTTTGATCCAGATACATAAGGAGTAAAAAACCAGCAGCACCTCGAAGTCATAACCCAGCCTACCTCGTTAGGAATGCTGCTTGACAACGTCTGAGTCGCCAGCTTGAGGGAGGAGCCAAGCCACACAATTCAGACTCCAGAAGCTCGACACCATCCAGGACAAAGCAGCCCGCTTGATCAGCACTCCATCCACCACCTTAAACATTCACTCCCTCCACCACCAGCGCACCGTGGCTGCAGTGTGTACCATCTACAAGATGCACTGCAGCAACTCGCCAAGGCTGCTTCGGCAGCACCTCCCAAACCCACGACCTCTTCCACCTAGAAGGACAAGGGCAGCAGGCGCATGGGAACACCACCACCTCCAAGTTCCCCTCCAAGTCACACACCATCCTGACTTGGAAATAGATCGGCCGATCCTTCATCGTCGCTGGGTCAAAATCCTGGAACTCCCTCCCTAACAGCACTGTGGGAGCACCTTCACCACACGGACTGCAGCGGTTCAAGGCGGTGGCTCACCACCCAAGGGCGACTGGGGATGGGCAATAAATGCCAGCCTTGCTAGCGACGCCCACATCCCAAGAATAAATGAAAGAAACGCACAGAGGGACAGAGTTACCTAATCTCATCGGTGCTGTTCCTGTACTGAATGGCTATCAGTAGGAGCTGCAGCTTAATATAGCACAATCTAGAGAGAATTAGATAGATAGAAAGAGACGAGTATCACAGGGTGAATTATTGCACTGTCAACATTCTTCAAAAAATCCTTTTACCAAGAGATTTCTCATCATTTTAACAACTCATTTCTTCAGCAAGTTACAGTAGATCACATGTTGATGGTCATTTTCACTCCATTTGTTGTTGCCATAGAGTCACAGAGCACAGAAGGAGGCCATTCAGCCCATCGGGCCTGTGCCGGCTCTTTGAGAGAGCTCTCCACTTAGTCCCACTCCCCCTGCTCTTTCCCCACAGCCCTGCACATTTCTCCTTTTCAAGCATTTATCCAATTCCCTTTCAAAAGTAAATTGTTCAGAAAATTTTGATAAATATAAAAGGGAAAAAGGAAATGAATGTAGCTTATCCCCCCCCCCCCGGTTATTGACCTTTCTTATAGGCTTGTATTCCCTCGAGTTTAGAAGATTAAGGGGTGATTGAATTGAGGTGTTTAAGATGATTAAAGGATTCAATCAGGTAGAGAGAGAGAAACTATTTCCTCTGGTGGGGGGAGTCCAGAACAAGGGGGCAGAACCTTAAAATTAGAGCCAGGCCGTTCAGGGGTGATGTCAGGAAGCACTTCTTCACACAAAGGGTAGAGGAAATCTGGAACACTCTCCCAAAAGGCTGTGGATTCTGGGGGTCAATTGAAAACTTCAAAACTGAGATTGATAGAATTTTGTTGGGTAACGGTATTAAGGGTTACGGAAACAAGGCGGGTGAATGGAATTAAAATACAGATCATTCTTGATCTAATAGAATGGGGAACAGCTCCGAGTAGCTGAATGGCCTCCTCCTCTTCCTGTGTAACAGTCTCGAGGGGCTGAATGGCCTCCTCCTGTTCCTGTGTAACAGTCTTGAGGGGCTGAATGGCCTCCTCCTGTTCCTGTGTAACAGACCCAAGGAGCTGAATGGTCTCCTCCTGTTCCTGTGCAACAGGCCCGAGGGGCTGAATGGCCTCCTCCTGTTCCTGTGTAACAGACCCAAGGAGCTGAATGGTCTCCTCCTGTTCCTGTGCAACAGGCCCGAGGGGCTGAATGGCCTCCTCCTGTTCCTGTGTAACAGGCCCAAGGAGCTGAATGGCCTCCTCCTGTTCCTGTGCAACAGGCCCGAGGGGCTGAATGGCCTCCTCCTGTTCCTGTGTAACAGGCTCAAGGGGCTGAATGGCCTCCACCTGTTCCTGTGTAAGGCTCGAGGGGCTGAATGGCCTCCACCTCTTCCTGTGTAACAGGCCCAAGGAGCTGAATGGTCTCCTCCTGTTCCTGTGTAACAGGCCCGAGGGGCTGAATGGTCTCCTCCTGTTCCTGTGTAACAGGCCCGAGGGGCTGAATGGCCTCCTCCTGTTCCTGTGTAACAGGCCCGAGGGGCTGAATGGCCTCCTCCTGTTCCTGTGTAACAGGCCCGAGGGGCTGAATGGCCTCCTCCTGTTCCTGTGTAACAGGCCCAAGGAGCTGAATAGAAACATAGAAGATAGGAGCAGGAGTAGGCCATTCGGCCCCTCGAGCCTGCTCCGCCATTCAATGCGATCATGGCTGATCATCCAAATTCAGTACCCTGTCCCTGCTTTCTCCCCATATCCCTTGATCCCTTAAGCCTTGAGAAATATATCCAACTCCTTCTTGAATATATTTAATGAATTGGCCTCAACTGCCTTGTGTGGTAGAGAATTCCACAGGTTCACCACTCTCTGGGTGAAGAAATTCCTCCTCATCTCAGTCCTAAATAGCTTACCCCTTATCCTTAGACTGTGACCCCTGGTTCTGGACTCCCCAACCATCGGGAACATCCTTCCTGCATCTAGTCTGTCTAGTCCTGTTAGAATTTTATAAGTTTCAATGAGATCCCCTCTCATTGAATGGCCTCCTCCTGTTCCTGTGTAACAGGCCCAAGGAGCTGAATGGCCTCCTCCTGTTCCTGTGTAACAGGCCCGAGGGGCTGAATGGCCTCCTCCTGTTCCTGTGTAACAGGCCCAAGGAGCTGAATGGCCTCCTCCTGTTCCTGTGTAACAGGCTCGAGGGGCTGAATGGCCTCCACCTGTTCCTGTGTAACAGGCTCGAGGGGCTGAATGGCCTCCTCCTGTTCCTGTGTAACAGGCTCGAGGGGCTGAATGGCCTCCACCTGTTCCTGTGTAACAGGCTCGAGGGGCTGAATGGCCTCCTCCTGTTCCTGTGTAACAGGCTCGAGGGGCTGAATGGCCTCCACCTGTTCCTGTGTAACAGGCTCGAGGGGCTGAATGGCCTACTCCTGTTTCTGTGTAACAGGCTCGAGGGGCTGAATGGCCTCCACCTGTTCCTGTGTAACAGGCCCAAGGAGCTGAATGGCCTCCTGTTCCTGAGTGTTGTAAGGAGGCTGCAGTACTGCTTGGTGCCTGTTGGTGGCAGTGCAAGATCAGGAATCTATAAGCAGGCCAACATCGCCACCGCCAGGCTGCCCGATGTATGGCACCTGTCCAGGACTCTGAAGTGATGAGAAATTGACCTTAATTTTGGGCACAGGTTTATACAGCAAGGCTGGTCACTGCAGTTTAGGGTGGCCTCGTCCCTGGAACGTAAAACTCCAGCACACGTGAGGCACCATTGATACTTTTACAGCAGCCAACATTACATCTTCCGCGACAGAGACTTTTAAACTGTGGACTTGACAAATTTCCTGATGTTTCTTGTGAGTTTGTCGAGTCTCAGTTTGCCCACCCGGGTATCAGGAGAGCAAGGGCGAAGTGGTTCAAACACATCAGCCGGACTCCCACTCTGGATCGCTATTGGCTGACTGCAAAACTCCCCCACACCCCAGCCCCCTGTTGTAATGTGGGAAACATGGCAGCCAATTTGCGCACAGCAAGCTCCCACAAACAGCAGTATGATAAATGGCCAGATAATTTGTTTTAGTGATGTTGGTTGAGGGATGAATATTGGCCCCAGGACACCGGGGAGAACTGCCCTGCTCTTCTTCCAATAGTGGCCATGGGATCTTTTATGTCCACCTGAGAGAGCAGACGGGACCTCGGTTTAACATCTCATCTGAAAGACGGCACCTCCGACAGTGCAGCACTCCCTCAGCACTGCCCTGCAGTCTCAGCCTGGATTATGTGCTCAAGTCTCTGGAGTGGGATTTGAACCCACAACCTTCTGACCCAGAGGTGAGAGTGCTGCCCACTGAGCCAAGTCAGGTCAGGAGCAGGATGGGACTCAACCTCACTCCTCCCCCGCCTTTCCTCACTAATGACATTGCTCTTCACATGGGAGATGAGGCAGAGATTGTCAGCGGGCTATTTGGCCAGGAGTGGCATCATAGCCGTGTCCAATTCTCCCAAAGTTTTCCAGCAGGGGCGCTACTGCATGATTATTGGGAGCAGGAACCTGACCCATTTTTCCCCCATTTTAGCCGCTACCATCAGATTCGGTTGCCATCAGCGCTGAACAGGGGTCAAGCAGGGATTCTTCCTGCATCAGCTATTCACGGCCTTGAACCAGCTGAGCTTCCAGGAAAGCATGCAATAAATCCATGATATTTTGTTAAAACCAACCTCTGCATGTATTCTCGGGTTCCCATTTATCATGGGAACTGCCTATGTAAACTTGTCACGCTGTAATTGCACCATCCTGCCAGTGTGGGCGCTGCACCGACAGGATGATCCAATTGCAGTGTGCCGTGTTTACATAGCCTGTTTCCATTCTAAATGTGGACATCGGAATTTACAGGGCAAACATAACAATCAGGATCGAATGCCTGAGCTTTAACGCAGACTGAATTGTGTTTCAGTGCACCCTCGAACCCGGAGCAATGCCACAGGAGATAGACTTGTCATGCGATCATGCTGTCGCAGTGGGACGGGGTTATTGCAAGGCAGCTCTGTAGGGCAGAGTGCAGGACGTTGGGAGTGAGCAGCGCCAACTTTTTTGGCCTGCTAATGGGGGGAGCGTTGACCGCGAGCCTTCTCCCCCTCCCACTCCCTCCAGGCCGTAAACGCTACATCACCATTTTACACCATGTGTAAAGTCACTCACTCGCACACACGACAAAAGGGCATGCCTACGAAACTGTCGGACAGAAACTCGGTGTAAATCTCATGGCTCAATCCTTCTTGGTAAATGTCGAGCCAGGTTCCGGTTTTAAACTGCAAATGGAAAGTGCGTTCATCAGCAACGGGAAGAATCCAGAAGATAAGAAAAGTTCAGGATGAAAAAAATTCATTGCTCCATCAGTCATCCATCTACCTTAACTCTCCCATCAAAGCCCATCTCTCTAGTCCCCTAACTCTCCCATCGAAGCCCATCCCTCTCGTCCCCTAACTCTCCCATCGAAGCCCACCTCTTTAGTCCCCTGATCCTCACATCGAAGCCCATCTCTCTAGTCCCCTAATTCTCCCATCGAAGCCCATCCTGTAATGATCAATAACATGTCATTCTATAGTGGACACTAGGTGGAGCCGTAGAGCTGTGTAGAGCTGTATGTATAAGACTACACTACCCAGCTGTATATATATTAAGACTACATTACCCATGAGGCACTAGGCTACCCACAAGGCAGCAGTCAAGATGGCAGCCTGCACACAGGAGCACACATGCTGCATCTCTACAGATACTGTACCTAGAGAACGTGTACTGAATAAATGACTAGCTAGAAGCTAGCTGTGTTCATAATAAGAATGTCTAGTTATTAATGAAAATAACATGGTACCAGGGTGGTGAAGATCTGCTGAAAATTGTGAAAAGCGACATGGAGAATTTGAAGCCACCAGAGCGTTTGAATCTTGAGGGAAATGTCGACTACAATTGGCGGATTTTTAAACAACAATTCGAACTCTACATTGCAGCCATCGGGTTCGGTACGAAGCCAGATGCAAGAAAAATAGCGTTGCTGCTTATGGTTGCAGGCCCACAGGCGATAGAGGTATTTAATACATTTGTATTTAATCCAGAGGAGAACAGAGAAAAATTAGAAGATGTGCTAAAAAAATTTGATGCACATTGCTCTCCCAAAAAGAATGAGACGTATGAAAGATACATCTTCCGTTCTCGGACACAGCAACAAAATGAGACTTTTGTTAGCTTTATAACTGATCTGAAACTGAAAGCACAGACATGTAATTTCTCTGAGCTGAAATCATCCATGATTCGTGACCAGATTGTGTTTGGTATTCATGATAAAAAAGTCAGGGAACGTCTGTTGAGAGAAACCGAACTAAATTTGGAAAATGCAGTGAAAATATGCCAAGCCAGCGAGCTAGCTCGAAAGCACGCGAAGACTTTCAGTGAAATCAATAATGATGCGATTGTAATGAGTGATAATGCTGCTGTCGGTGCTGTGTCCTATAAGGGGAAGAAACATGGGCAGAACAGAAATGAAAAGAAATCGGAGGATGAAATTTTTAATTGTAAACGCTGTGGTTACAAACACCAGTTAAGACAATGCCCAGCATTTGGAAAAATGTGCACAAAGTGTAATGGAAAGAATCACTTTGCCAAACAATGCTTTTCAAAAGTAAAAACAACGAAAGGGCAACAAGTTAATGTGATTGAGGACACTGATTTAAATGAGACATTTTTTGTAGGAATGGTGTCATGTGACGATATCAAAAAAGATACAGAAAATGTGCAGCCCTCAGAAATGGACAATGCTGAACACAAAGTCAATGCAGTAAAAGTGGACAAATGGATGATCCCACTGCAGATAAATGGAGCATTAGTTACATTGAAACTGGACACTGGGGCAAAAGCAAACTTAATCAGTATGAGTGACATAAAAAATATGAAAGAAAAGCCCAAAATACAGAAAAAGTCAGTACTACTGAAGAGCTATAATGGACAGAAAATAGATAGCTTAGGTGTATGCAGACTTAAAGTGACAGTCAAAGACAAAGTGCATCATCTCATGTTTTCTGTTGTGGCTGAAAGACTTGATTCGATACTAGGTGACAAAGCTTGTGAAGACTTAGAACTGGTCAAGAGAGTCTACCGTATAAACTGTGCCATAAGCAGACCAGATGACTCAGGTGATGAAGCAGAGAGCCCATCAAGGATGAAAAGGCCAAAGGGTATCCATGTCTTCAAAAAGCCTAGTTTCTCCAAGAAGAAAGAAAAAGACTTTAAGGTCAAAGAGAAGCCAAAGGAAGAAAAGCACAAAGAGGAAAAACACAAGGAGAAAAAGTCCAAAGATATAACCGCAGCAGATGTTGTTAAGCAGTGGAAAGAGAAAAAGAAAAAAAAGAAGCCTGCACCAGAGCAGGAAGCAGTTCCGGTGGATACTCCTTCTTCCCTCAGGCCAATCTTTGGTGTTCCATTAGCCGAGGCTGCTGAGAGGACTATGCTGTATGATGGGATCCAGCTGCCAGCAGTTTTTCGAGAGTGCATTGACTACATTGAGAGTTATGGCATGAAGAGTGAAGGAAACACTGAAACCCTCTCCAAGCAAAGATCGCAAGGAGACCTCGATCTATACAAGAGCAGATTGATGACAATGCCGCAACTGCATCTTGTCATTCACCGCCAGAACAATCTCATGAAGACACATCAAACTTACCCGTGTTGAGAAGATCCACACGTGAAGTAAAAGAGCCTGATAAACTTAATCTTTGAGTACAATGTAAAGCTTTGAAAATGTGTTGACTGTTTTGAAAATGTTTATGTTTATAGAGCACTAACAAAAGTGTTACTGATATTATCTTTATTGTTTTCTTGAAAGTTGATTGATATTGATTTTGTTAAACCTCAAAGAAAGGGGGATGTAATGATCAATAACATGTCATTCTATAGTGGACACTAGGTGGAGCCGTAGAGCTGTGTAGAGCTGTATGTATAAGACGACACTACCCAGCTGTATATATATTAAGACTACATTACCCATGAGGCACTAGGCTACCCACAAGGCAGCAGTCAAGATGGCAGCCTGCACACAGGAGCACACATGCTGCATCTCTACAGATACTGTACCTAGAGAACGTGTACTGAATAAATGACTAGCTAGAAGCTAGCTGTGTTCATAATAAGAATGTCTAGTTATTAATGAACATAACACATCCCTCTAGTCCCCTAACTTTCCCATCGAAGCCCATCCCTCTAGTCCCCTAACTCTCCCATCAAAGCCCATCTCTCTAGTCCCCTAATTCTCCCATCAAAACCCGTCCCTCTAGTCCCCTAACTCTCCCATCGAAGGTCATCTCTCCAGTCCCGTAACTCTCCCATTGAAGCCCATCGCTCTAGTCCCCTAACTCCCCCATCGAAGCCCATCGCTCTAGTCCCCTAACTCCCCCATCGAAGCCCATCGCTCTAGTCCCCTAACTCCCCCATCGAAGCCCATCGCTCTAGTCCCCTAACTCTCCCATCGAAGCCCATCCCTCTTGTCCCCTAACTCACCAATCGAAGCCCATCCCTCTAGTCCCCTAACTCTCCCATTGAAGCCCATCGCTCTAGTCCCCTAGCTCTCCCATTGAAGCCCACCCCTCCAGTCCCTCACTCTCCTCTCCCATCGAAGCCCCTTCCTCTCATCCCCTAACTTTGCTTGGGAGTTTATTAATAACATTTCTCAGTGTTTAAGTTTCTGTTCAAAGCTACTTTACACTAATTCCCATTTAGATCCTGCTGTCCAGTTGATTCTGAATGTTGCGATTCTGTCACTGAATATTTTCCGTACCTCAGTGATGTCCCCTTTTTCTCCATCTGCTGTGTAGGGTTAGGGTTAGGGTTAGGGAGCATCAGGGAACTGGCGGGATGGGGTTCGCTATCGAATTGCTACACCCCTTTATAGTGAATTACCACTAACCAGCCCGATTATCTGGCAAATTCTATCTTTGCTTTAAAGGAATATTCCCAACTAAAACATCGCGATTGCTGCTGGCCTCAAGGCAGCCTCACTCGCTGATAACTGTTTTTAGGCCTTTCTAGATAACGTCCCAAAAGTTAAATCGACGTATGTAATAAGGGCTCATCTCTCCACCAATATCTCCACTCCCCTGGGGAAAGTGCGACTGCTCCACAGACTTGCCCTTGTCCCTGTGATCTGGACTGGGTTTCGATTGCCTGAGGGGATTGGAGAGGCATTTTCCCCTTACTGGCCCAGGGAGTTTCTCTATTTTTATTCTCTCTCCCAGGAGCTGAGATGGGTGTGGACGGGGCAGGTAGGGAGTGTCTAGTCACGGTGCTCCAGCCATTGTGTGGTGAAGCAGGCTTGATGGGCCAGCTGGCCTTTGTGTGTTCGTGTGCAGGGTGCGAGAGGTCCTGCCCTCGTCCGGTAACCACAAGCGCTCATTCCCATCTAGAGCTCGCTGCGCAGGAGCAGGCACCGGGACTGATTATTTACCTCCTCCTCGCCCCTCCCTTGGCTCAATCGCCTGTCCAGTCTGCCCTGGCTGGGATCCTCTAACGCAGTGCAGCCTGGGGATTGTACAACTCAGCTACTCCTCTGCTAACTCACCGGGTCATCGTGGGAAGACCAGCCACTCCTCTTGGGTTATCCTTACCTGCACTAGGGACTTCTTGATGAAGAGGTTGGCCAGCAGTGTGGAGAAGCCTGGGACGATGCAGTTCTGCGCAATAAAGCCCATCTTCAGCTCCGACAAACAGATCACGCTATCCCTCTGCGTCATGTCCCAGCTAGGGAGGTTCTGCAGGTAGGCCTGCCACACCACACACAACAAGAACAACAACAACGTGCATTTATATAGCACCTATATGGGGTATGGGGAGAAGGTGGGTGGGGTTGAGGGATATGGGGAGAAGGTGGGAGGGTGGGGTTGAGGGATATGGGAAGAAGGTGGGTGGGTGGGGTTGAGGGATATGGGGAGAAGGTGGGTGGGTGGGGTTGAGGGATATGGGGAGAAGGTGGGTGGGTGGGGTTGAGGGATGTGGGGAGAAGGTGGGTGGGTGGGGTTGAGGGATGTGGGGAGAAGGTGGGTGGATGGGGTTGAGGGATGTGGGGAGAAGGTGGGTGGGTGGGGTTGAGGGATATGGGGAGAAGGTGGGTGGGTGGGGTTGAGGGATGTGGTGAGAAGGTGGGTGGGTGGGGTTGAGGGATATGGGGAGAAGGTGGGTGGATGGGGTTGAGGGATGTGGGGAGAAGGTGGGTGGGGTTGAGGGATGTGGGGAGAAGGTGGGTGGGTGGGGTTGAGGGACGTGGGAAGAAGGTGGGTGGGTGGGGTTGAGGGATGTGGGGAGAAGGTGGGTGGGTGGGGTTGAGGGATGTGGGGAGAAGGTGGGTGGGTGGGGTTGAGGGATGTGGGGAGAAGGTGGGTGGGTGGGGTTGAGGGATGTGGGAAGAAGGTGGGTGGGTGGGGTTGAGGGACGTGGGGAGAAGGTGGGTGGGTGGGGTTGAGGGATGTGGGAAGAAGGTGGGTGGATGGGGTTGAGGGATGTGGGGAGAAGGTGGGTGGGTGGGGTTGAGGGATGTGGGGAGAAGGTGGGTGGGTGGGGTTGAGGGACGTGGGGAGAAGGTGGGTGGGTGGGGTTGAGGGATGTGGGGAGAAGGTGGGTGGGTGGGGTTGAGGGATGTGGGGAGAAGGTGGGTGGGTGGGGTTGAGGGATGTGGGGAGAAGGTGGGTGGGTGGGGTTGAGGGATGTGGGGAGAAGGTGGGTGGGTGGGGTTGAGGGATGTGGGGAGAAGGTGGGTGGGTGGGGTTGAGGGATGTGGGGAGAAGGTGGGTGGATGGGGTTGAGGGATGTGGGGAGAAGGTGGGTGGGGTTGAGGGATGTGGGGAGAAGGTGGGTGGGTGGGGTTGAGGGATGTGGGGAGAAGGTGGGTGGGGCTGAGGGATGTGGGGAGAAGGTGGGTGGGTGGGGTTGAGGGATGTGGGGAGAAGGTGGGTGGGTGGGGTTGAGGGATGTGGGGAGAAGGTGGGTGGGTGGGGTTGAGGGATGTGGGGAGAAGGTGGGTGGGTGGGGTTGAGGGATGTGGGGAGAAGGTGGGTGGGTGGGGTTGAGGGATGTGGGGAGACGGTGGGTGGGTGGGGTTGAGGGATGTGGGGAGAAGGTGGGTGGGTGGGGTTGAGGGATGTGGGGAGACGGTGGGTGGGTGGGGTTGAGGGATGTGGGGAGACGGTGGGTGGGTGGGGTTGAGGGATGTGGGGAGAAGGTGGGTGGGTGGGGTCGAGGGATGTGGGGAGACGGTGGGTGGGTGGAGTTGAGGGATGTGGGGAGAAGGTGGGTGGGTGGGGTTGAGGGATGTGGGGAGAAGGTGGGTGGGTGGGGTCGAGGGATGTGGGGAGACGGTGGGTGGGTGGAGTTGAGGGATGTGGGGAGACAGTGGGTGGGTGGAGTTGAGGGATGTGGGGAGAAGGTGGGTGGGTGGAGTTGAGGGATATAAAAAAAAGCAAAATTTGCCTTTTTTACAAATTCAGGATGCTCCAAAGCCAATGAAGCAGTTTTGGAGTGCAGTCACTGTTGTAATGTGGGAAACGCGGCAGCCAATTTGCGCACAGCAAGCTCCCACAAACAGCAATGTGATAAATGACCAGATAATCTGTTTAGGTGATGTTAGTTGAGGGATAAATATTGGCCAGGACACCGGGGAGAACTCCCCTGCTCATCTTTAAATAATGGCCATGGGACCTTTCACGTCCACCTGAGGGGGCAGACGGGGCCTCGGTTTAATGTCTCATCTGAAAGACGGCACCTCCGACAGTGCAGCACTCCCTCAGTACTGCACTGGGAGTGTCGGACTGGATTTTGAGCTCAAGTCCCTGGAGTGGGACTCGAACCCACGACCTTCTGACCCTGAGGCAAGTGTGCTACCCACTAAGAAGTTGAGTTGATCATCAAAAAGGGCAAGACTAGTTTGGGGTTACTGACTGGTTTGGGGGTTACTGCCGTTTGCCTTTTCCCAGAAATGATTCTGTTTGTACGGGATGTGGAACGATAGGTCAGGATTGAGGATGTAGACAGCAGTGCTCATCCCTCCAGCGATGACGGACTCACCTTGCTGTGGTATTGTAGTACCTGAGCGATCACTCTTATTTCAGGACAGTACTGCTTGACGGCAATTGCCCTACAATCAGACATTAAAGGAAAGTTTTGTAAATATTTAAATATGAAGGTTTGAGAGAGTTGTTGCACAAGAGTAATTCCACACTCCCGGGGGGGGGGACAGAGCTACAACACTGTGGGAAATAGCCCCACAGGGGACTGGAGGGATGGGCCTCGATGGGAGAGTTAGGGGACTAGAGGGATGGGCCTCGATGGGAGAGTTAGGGGACCAGGGGGATGGGCCTCGATGGGAGAGTTAGGGGACTAGAGTGATGGGCTTCGATGGGAGAGTTAGGGGACTAGAGGGATGGGCCTTGATGGGAGAGTTAGGGGACTGGAGGGATGGGCTTCGATGGGAGAGTTAGGGGACTAGAGGGATGGGCTTCGATGGGAGAGTTAGGGGACTGGAGGGATGGGCCTCGATGGGAGAGTTAGGGGACTGGAGGGATGGGCTTCGATGGGAGAGTTAGGGGACTGGAGGGATGGGCCTCGATGGGAGAGTTAGGGGACTAGAGGGATGGGCTTCGATGGGAGAGTTAGGGGACTAGAGGGATGGGCTTCGATGGGAGAGTTAGGGGACCAGGGGGATGGGCCTCGATGGGAGAGTTAGGGGACTGGAGGGATGGGCCTCGATGGGAGAGTTAGGGGACCAGGGGGATGGGCCTCGATGGGAGAGTTAGGGGACTAGAGGGATGGGCTTCGATGGGAGAGTTAGGGGACTAGAGGGATGGGCTTCGATGGGAGAGTTAGGGGACTAGAGGGATGGGCCTTGATGGGAGAGTTAGGGGGCTAGAGTGATGGGCTTCGATGGGAGAGTTAGGGGACTAGAGGGATGGGCCTTGATGGGAGAGTTAGGGGACCAGGGGGATGGGCCTCGATGGGAGAGTTAGGGGACTAGAGTGATGGGCTTCGATGGGAGAGTTAGGGGACTAGAGGGATGGGCTTCGATGGGAGAGTTAGGGGACTAGAGGGATGGGCCTTGATGGGAGAGTTAGGGGACTAGAGGGATGGGCCTCGATGGGAGAGTTAGGGGACTAGAGGGATGGGCTTCGATGGGAGAGTTAGGGGACTGGAGTGATGGGCCTTGATGGGAGAGTTAGGGGACTAGAGGGATGGGCCTTGATGGGAGAGTTAGGGGACTGGAGGGATGGGCTTCGATGGGAGAGTTAGGGGACTGGAGGGATGGGCCTCGATGGGAGAGTTAGGGGACTGGAGGGATGGGCCTCGATGGGAGAGTTAGGGGACCAGGGGGATGGGCCTCGATGGGAGAGTTAGGGGGCCAGGGGGATGGTCCTCGATGGGAGAGTTAGGGGACTAGAGGGATGGGCTTCGATGGGAGAGTTAGGGGACTAGAGGGATGGGCCTTGATGGGAGAGTTAGGGGACTAGAGGGATGGGCCTCGATGGGAGAGTTAGGGGACTAGAGGGATGGGCTTCGATGGGAGAGTTAGGGGACTAGAGGGATGGGCCTCGATGGGAGAGTTAGGGGACCAGGGGGATGGGCTTCGATGGGAGAGTTAGGGGACTAGAGGGATGGGCTTCGATGGGAGAGTTAGGGGACCAGGGGGATGGGCCTCGATGGGAGAGTTAGGGGACTAGAGGGATGGGCTTCGATGGGAGAGTTAGGGGACTAGAGGGATGGGCCTCGATGGGAGAGTTAGGGGACTAGAGGGATGGGCTTCAATGGGAGAGTTAGGGGACTAGAGGGATGGGCCTTGATGGGAGAGTTAGGGGACTAGAGGGATGGGCCTCGATGGGAGAGGTAGGGGACTAGAGGGATGGGCTTCGATGGGAGAGTTAGGGGACCAGGGGGATGGGCTTCGATGGGAGAGTTAGGGGACTAGAGGGATGGGCCTTGATGGGAGAGTTAGGAGACGAGAGTGATGGGCTTCGATGGGAGAGTTAAGGGACCAGGGGAATGGGCTTCGATGGGAGAGTTAGGGGACTAGAGGGATGGGAGAGTTAGGGGACTAGAGGGATGGGAGAGTTAGGAGATGAGAGGGATGGGCTTCGATGGGAGAGTTAGGGGACTAGAGGGATGGGAGAGTTAGGGGACTAGAGGGATGGGAGAGTTAGGAGATGAGAGGGATGGGCTTCGATGGGAGAGTTAGGGGACTAGAGGGATGGGAGAGTTCGGGGACTAGAGGGATGGGAGAGTTAGGGGACTAGAGGGATGGGAGAGTTAGGGGACGAGAGGGATGGGAGAGTTAGGGGACGAGAGGGATGGGCTTCGATGGGAGAGTTAAGGGACCAGGGGGATGGGCTTCGAGGGGAGAGTTAGGGGACTAGAGGTGCAGCTGTGATGGGCAACATGGCCTTTTGTCATACATGATTTTTTAAAGTGATTTTACACCAATTGATGACGAATTACTTTATTTGTGAGAAGTATTTTAGCTTAAGGTTAAACTTGATGATTATCTGCGTCTGGGGACTGAGTCTTGCAGGCGTTTACCTCACGGCTCCTTCACCTCTGCCATTTGATCGGATTCCGTTCAGGTTGTAGAAGACCGGTCTCCCACGAGACCTCGGCCGGATTCACACCCACCACACGCAGATGGTTAATCTGGTGAAAATCGGCCGGATAAACCCACGCCTAATCTGGCTCTGAGTTATCAAACTGTCTCAGCAAGGTTGCCTTGGGAACCAGAAATGTGACTTTGGTCCCGAAGGAGATGTTGCTGTGAGGGGGTAGTTGAGGCAGATAGAGACAAAAACTGTAAAAAAGAAAGACCTGCATTTCTATAGCGCCTTTCACCACCACTGGATGTCCCAAAGCGCTTTACAGCCAATGAAGTACTTTTGAAGTGCAGTCACTGTTGTAATGTAGGAAACGCGGCAGCCAATTTGAGCACAGCAAGCTCCCACAAACAGCAATGTGATAATGACCAGAGTATCTGTTTTAGTGATGTTGGTTGAGGGATAAATATTGGCCCCAGGACACCGGGGAGAACTCCCCTGCTCTTCTTCAATAGTGCCACGGGATCTTTTACATCCATCTGAGAGGGCAGGAGGGACCTCGGTTTAACATCTCATCCGAAAGACAGCAACTCCGACAGTGCAGCACTCCCTCAGTACTGCCCATCCGACAGTCGGAGGGGCAGTACTGAGGGAGTGCTGCACTGTCGGAGGGGCAGTACTGAGGGAGCACCGCACTGTCGGAGGGGCAGTACTGAGGGAGCGCCGCACTGTCGGAGGGTCAGTACTGAGGGATCGCTGCACTGTCGGAGGGGCAGCACTGAGGGATTGCTGCACTGTCGGAGGGGCAGTACTGAGGGAGCGCCGCACTGTCGGAGGGTCAGTACTGAGGGATCGCTGCACTGTCAGAGGGGCAGTACTGAGGGAGCGCCGCACTGTCGGAGGATCAGTACTGAGGGATCGCTGCACTGTCGGAGGGGCAGTACTGAGGGAGCGCCGCACTGTCGGAGGGGCAGTACTGAGGGATCGCTGCACTGTCGGAGGGGCAGTACTGAGGGAACGCCGCATTGTCGGAGGGGCAGTACTGAGGGAGCGCCGCACTGTCGGAGGGTCAGTACTGAGGGATCGCTGCACTGTCGGAGGATCAGTACTGAGGGATCGCTGCACTGTCGGAGGGGCAGCACTGAGGGATTGCTGCACTGTCGGAGGGGCAGTACTGAGGGAGCGCCGCACTGTCGGAGGGTCAGTACTGAGGGATCGCTGCACTGTCAGAGGGGCAGTACTGAGGGAGCGCCGCACTGTCGGAGGATCAGTACTGAGGGATCGCTGCACTGTCGGAGGGGCAGTACTGAGGGAGCGCCGCACTGTCGGAGGATCAGTACTGAGGGAGCGCTGCACTGTCGGAGGGGCAGTACTGAGGGAACGCCGCATTGTCGGAGGGGCAGTACTGAGGGAGAGCCGCACTGTCTGGGGCAGTACTGAGGGAGCGCTGCACTGTCTGGGGCAGTACTGAGGAAGCGCCTCACTGTCGGAGGTGCCGTCTTTCAGATGAGACATTAAACCCAGGCCCCGTCTGCTCTCTCAGGTGGATGTAAAAGTTCCCGCAGCCATTTTGGAGAAGAGCAGGGGAGTTCTCCCCCGGTGTCCTGGACAGTATTTATCCCACAACTAACTGTAACCAAATATCGATCCTATTGTGGAAAATGCTCTGTTCAGAATGACAGCTGAGGTGATCTGCACTGCAAGCGATGCCATTGGGTGATGTGCTTGTAGGTGTCAGGGTTCTATATAAATGCAGTTTGATCCATGGCTCGACGCCAGCTTCCTACCTCATGATGTTTGTCGAATCCTCCGCTTCAGGATTGATGCAATTTTTGTCTGCCAAAATCAAACAGGCGTCGGCCTTGTCCAGCTACAGTGAGAATGAGAAGAGCTTTACTCATATTTAATGACAAATATATATTTAAGGACCGTTTTGTTTCCTGTACATTGCCCAGATATCGTCCTCATTCTACCCATTTGCTCATGGTGCTGTGCCTTTAAGAACTATCCCTTTAACAAGTCATTGGAAACCCAAAATAAATGATCGCCTTGGTCGGATTTATCTAACGGACCAATCGGGCAGTGGAGGGTGGCGGGGGGGCGGAAGAGGGGGAGAGGCGGGCGGTGTGGGGCCTGAGCTATGCTGGGGATGGGGTGGGGATGGGGTGGCGGGGGTCAGGGGGACGGGGGAGGGGGCGGGGCGGGCGGTGTGGGGCCTGGGCTATGCTGGGGATGGGGTGGGGATGGGGTGGCGGGGGGCAGGGGGACGGGGGAGGGGCGTGGCGGGCAGTGTGGGGCCTGGGTTATGCTGGGGATGGGGTGGGGATGGGGTGGCGGGGGGCAGGGGGACAGGGGAGGGGCGGGGTGGGCGGTGTGGGGCCTGAGCTATGCTGGGGATGGGGTGGGGATGGGGTGGCGGGGGTCAGGGGGACGGGGGAGGGGGCGGGGCGGGCGGTGTGGGGCCTGGGCTATGCTGGGGATGGGGTGGGGATGGGGTGGCGGGGGGCAGGGGGACGGGGGAGGGGCGTGGCGGGCAGTGTGGGGCCTGGGTTATGCTGGGGATGGGGTGGCAGGGGGACGGGGGAGGGGCGGGGCGGGCGGTGTGGGGCCTGAGCTATGCTGGGGATGGGGTGGGGATGGGGTGGCGGGGGGTAGGGGGACGGGGGAGGGGCGGGGCGGGCGGTGTGGGGCCTGAGCTATGCTGGGGATGGGGTGGGGATGGGGTGGCAGGGGTCAGGGGGACGGGGGAGGGGCGGGGCGGGCGGTGTGGGGCCTGGGCTATGCTGGGGATGGGGTGGCGGGGGGTAGGGGGACGGGGGGAGGGGCGGGGCAGGCGGTGTGGGGCCTGGGTGATGCACTATCAACAACACCAAAGACTACGAGTTGAACTTATATGAAGTAGGTTTTTATTGATTAAGAACTGGAGCATGCCTCTGCTAGTGGATCCATCCTAAGAGCTCCCGGGGGAAGGGTGGTGAGTCACCTTTATACCCGGGCTTAGGGGTGGAGCCGGGGCGGAGACATGCCCGGAACTGTACAGAGTTAACAGTGGTTTACCACATTCACCCCTCGTTTAAAAAAGAGTCCGGCGGGGTGAAGTGTTTCAAAAGTTCGTATACGAAACTCTCTCCGGGGGTCTTGTCTGCCGTAATGATCTTCGTGGTGCCGGTTGCGGCGGTTCTTTGCCTGCGGCCGCTTCTCACGTGGGACGGAGCACTGGCGTGTCGTCCTCTCGGGGTAGGGATGGCACCGGCCTGTCGTCAGTTCGTGGTAGACACCCCGGTGGTGCGTCGTGGGTAGTGGTGGTGGGTGGAGGTAGTGGATGGTGATCGATGGTGTTTCGGGTGGTACCTGAGGGTGCGAGGTCTCGAATTGAGACTGTGTCCTCCCGCCCGTCAGGATACGCCACGTAGGCGTACTGTGGGTTGGCGTGGAGGAGGTGAACCTTTTCGACCAGGGGGTCCGTCTTATGGCTCCTCACGTGTTTCCTGAGCAGGACGGGTCCCGGAGACGTCAGCCATGGCGGTAGTGATGTCCCCGAGGTGGATTTCCTGGGGAAGGCGAACATCTTCTCGTGAGGGGTGGCGTTTGTGGCAGTACAGAGCAGTGATCGTATGGAGTGGAGCGCATCGGGGAGGACATCTTGCCAGCGGGAGATTGGGAGGCCCTTGGATTTTAGGGCAAGCATGACGGTCTTCCACACCGTTGCATTCTCCCTCTCTACCTGTCCATTACCCTGGGGGTTGTAGCTGGTAGTCCTGCTCGTGGCTATGCCCTTCTCGAGCAGGTACTGGCGCAGCTCGTCGCTCATGAGCGACGAGCCCCTGTCGCTGTGGATGTAATTGGGGAAGCCAAATATGGCGAACAGGTCGTTGAGGCACCTGATGACTGTGGCACTGGTCATGTCCGGGCAGGGGATGGCGAAGGGGAAACGGGAGTACTCGTCAATAATATTGAGGAAGTACGTGTTGCGGTCAGAGGAGGGAAGGGGCCCCTTGAAATCGGCGCTGAGACGTTCGAAGGGGCGGGTGGCTTTAATCAGGTGTGCCCTGTCTGGCCTATAAAAATGCGGTTTGCATTCGGCGCAGACCTGGCAGTTCCTGGTCATGGTCCTGACCTCCTCGATGGAGTAAGGCAGGTTGCGAGCTTTAATAAAATGGAAGAACCTGGTGACCCCCGGGTGGCAGAGATCATTGTGGAGGGTCCGTAGCCTATCGACTTGTGCGTTGGCACATGTCCCACGGGATAGGGCGTCTGGGGGCTCATTAAGTTTCCCGGGCCGGTATAAGATATCGTAGTTGTAGGTGGATAACTCGATCCTCCACCGCAATATCTTATCATTTTTGATTTTCCCCCTTTGTCTGTTGTTAAACATAAATGCTACTGACCGTTGGTCAGTGAGCAGGGTGAAACGTTTACCGGCCAGGTAATGCCTCCAGTGCCGTACAGCCTCCACTATCGCCTGGGCCTCCTTCTCGACTGAGGAGTGTCGAATTTCGGGGCCCTGAAGGGTCCGTGAAAAGGCCACGGGTCTCCCCGCCTGGTTAAGGGTTGCGGCTAGGGCGAAGTCGGATGCATCGCTCTCCACTTGGAAAGGGATGGACTCATCCACTGCGTGCATTGTGGCCTTCGCAATGTCCTCTTTTATGAGGGTGAAGGCCGCACAGGCCACTGCCGTCAGGGGGAAGGAGGTTGACTTGATGAGGGGCCGGGCTTTGTCCGCATAGTTGGGCATCCACTGGGCGTAGTAAGAGAAGAACCCTAGGCATCTCTTCAGGGCTTTTAGGCAGTGGGGGAGGGGTAGTTCCAGGAGGGGGCGCATTCGGTTGGGGTCAGGGCCGATGACTCCGTTTTCCACCACGCAGCCAAGAATAGCGAGGCGCATGGTGCGGAACATACATTTTTCTCTGTTGTATGTCAGATTCAGCCGTTGGGCCGTACGGAGGAATTTTTCTAGGTTGGCGTCGTGGTCATGCCGGTCATGGCCGCAGATGGTGACGTTGTCTAGATAGGGGAAGGTGGCCTGCAGCACGTTCTGGTCAACCATCCGGTCCATCTCCCTTTGGAAGACCGAGACCCCGTTGGTGACGCCGAAGGGGACTCGGAGGAAGTGGTAGAGGCGACCGTCGGCCTCGAAGGCCGTGTACTGGTGGTCCTCAGGCCTGATGGGGAGCTGGTGGTATGCCGACTTCAGATCAATCGTCGAGAATACCCGGTATTGTGCTATCTGGTTGACCATGTCAGATATGCGGGGGAGTGGGTATGCGTCTAATTGCGTGTATCGATTGATCGTCTGGCTGTAATCAATAACCAGGCGCTGTTTTTCGCCGGTCTTCACTACCACCACTTGGGCTCGCCATGGGCTGGTGCTGCCCTCGATAATCCCTTCCCTCAGGAGTCTTTCTACTTCTGATTTAATAAAGCTCCTATCCCCGGCACTGTACCGCCTGCTTTTAGTAGCAATTGGCTTGCAGTCTTTGGCGAGGTTAGTGAACAACGGGGGGGGGGTTTGACCTTCAGGGTGGACAGGCTGCATACTTTGCGTGGCGCCGTGTTTAAATTCTGCCGGCTGCAGACTGTAAGTGGGGGCAGGGGCCCGCCATATGCCATCGTGACGCTCTCCAGATGGCACTGGAAGTCTAATCCTAGCAGTACGGGAGCGCAGAGCTGTGGCAGGACGAGGAATTTAAAATCTCTGTACTCCACGCCGTTCACTGTCAGAGTCGCTACACAGTAGCCGTCGACGTCCGTCGTATGGGACTTTGAGGCCATAAAGACCTGGTGGCGTGTGGGCATAACCGATAGGGAGTAGCATCGCACCGTGTCGGGGTGGATGAAGCTCTCCTTGCTTCCGCAGTCGAAAAGGCAATTTGTGGCATGGCCATTTACCTTTACGTTCATCATGGACCTGGCTAGTTGATGGGGCCTAGATTGGTCCAGGGTGATGGAGGCCATCATCGAGGTCGGTGGGTCGCTGTAGTATTCGCCCGCGCCGGGGGCCTGGTCTCGAAATGGTGTCCAAGATGGCGGCTCCCCCGCGGCTGGTGGTGCCCAAAATGGCGGCCCGCACGGCTCACACGTGGTTGGTGGGGTCCAAAATGGTGGCCTGCACGGTTCACACGCGGCGCTGCTGCAATTGGGGGTCGATTTCGCCCTGCACACTCTCGCGTAGTGGCCTTTCTTGCCGCATTTGGAGCAGGTCGCGTCCTTTGCTGGGCATTGCTGTCTGGGGTGCTTGGCCTGGCCGCAGAAGTAGCATTTCTGGCCTCTGGTCATTGCAGCTGTAGTTGGGCTGCTGGCGGCTTGTGGCCTTACCGGGTCCCAAGATGGCTGCTCCCATGACATCCATGTGGCCATCCGGTCAGGGGGGTAGGCGTCCATGTTCTGGAGGGCCACATCTAACGAGTTAGCGAGGGCCACCGTCTTCTGCAGGTCGAGCCCCCTCTGTTCCAGCAGCCTCTGCCGAGTATAGTTGGACCTGATGCCGGCTACGTAGGTGACTCGGATCAGGTCTTCCGTGCATTCCTTGGCCGTCACCGCTTTGCAATTACAGGCCCGGCCGAGGACTCTCAGTGCCAGTAAATATTCGGCGCCCGATTCCCCGGGGCGCTGTTTTCGGGTAGCCAGGAGGTGTCTGGCGTAGACCTCGTTAACAGGCCTCACGTATTGTTCCTTTAGCGTCGCGATGGCGGCCGCGTAAGTTGTGGTGTCTCGGATGATCGAGTAGACTCGGTGGCTCACCCGTGAGTTCAAGACAAGCCGTTTCGCGTCATCTGTAGTGACGGTAGTGCTGGAGGCCTCCAGGAAGGCTTCGAAACAGCTCAGCCAGTGTTCAAAGTTATTGGCTGCATCTGCTGCTTGAGGATCCAGGTCTAAACGTTCTGGCTTCAAGATTTGCTCCATGTCGAAAATTTAGTCAATAAAATTGATGCACTATCAACAACACCAAAGACTACGAGTTGAACTTATACGAAGTAGGCTTTTATTGACTAAGAACTGGAGCATGCCTCTGCTAGTGGATCCATCCTAAGAGCTCCCGGGGGAAGGGTGGTGAGTCACCTTTGTAAAGTCTGTGGGTTGTATAGCGAAGTAATACACAGACTACAAGAGTAACTTAAACAGGACTTTACTATTCGAAGGTCAGGGCGAATCTGCCCAATAAATCCTGACACAGCACTTATATACTGGTGTGGTCACCGTCGGTATTACAGTATACAGCAGCCAAGATAAAGTAGTGCCAGACCTAAAATAGTTCTCTTAAAGGTGAACGGTTACATACGATAGTTCTCTTAAAGGTAGAACAGTTACATACACTACAATCCTCCCTTTTTAGCTTACAACATACTTATTCCCCATTAACCATATCATTAGAACATATATACAAATTATGTAAAACAGTTCACAGATTCAGTCTCTCTGGAGGTCTCCTGACTCTGTCCGGATAACGCCTCGTGGTGTAGTAGTTTTCGGCGGGGTAGTAGGTTCTTCCGGCAAGGCCGATTCAGCTTGAAGGACAGTGTCAGGATCATCTGATTCCAGTATTACCAGATCGGAGGTAGGTGTTCTGGGTTCTCTGTTTCTACATTAGCCGTGTAAGGTTGTGGAGTAGGTTGGCTCTTTGTGGATGACCCTATGATCTGGTCAACATGGCGCCTTATTATGCTGTCACCAATGTCCACGGTATACAGCAGCGGCCCTAGCCTTTTTACAATAGTTCCAGGCTGCCATTTCTCGGTATGGTAGTCCCGGGCCAAAACTTGTTGACCTGTCTGAAAAGATCTAGTTGGCCTTTCATTCATGCCCTGGAATTGCCGGTTCTCTACGTCCCTTCTGACGTTTGGCTTAATCAAATCCAGCCGGCATCTTAGTCTTCTATTGAAAAACATCATGGCGGGAGTTTGATTTGTGACCGCATATGTTGCATTCTTGTACGCCAACAAGAAGTTATCTACGTTATGTTGTAAGTTGATGTTCTCATTACCCATGGCCTTTATGGCCTTCTTGAAGGTCTGGACAAACCTTTCAGTTAAGCCATTGGTGGCGGGATGGTATGGGGCTGACGTGTAGTGCTTGACCCCATTGCTTTTTAAGAACTTCCTGAATTCTTCGGACACAAATTGTGGTCCATTATCAGAACAGACCTGTTCCGGCAGCCCATTCCTGGCAAACATGGTCCTTAATACTGTGATGGTTTTTTCCGTGGTGGTGGAGGACATCTTTATTACCTCCGGCCACTTGGAGTGTGCATCCACCGCTATTAGAAACATTGAGTCCATAAATGGACCAGCAAAGTCGATGTGTACCCTTTGCCAAGGAGATGAGGGCCACTCCCATGGATGCAGAGGAGCTTGTGGTGGTGCGTTTTGGACCTTCTGGCATCCTAGACAACTCTTGGTTATTTCCTCGATGTCTCCATCAATACCTGGCCACCACACAAACGCTCTTGCTAGGTTCTTCATTTTCACTCCACCCAGATGCCCCTCGTGAAGTTCCTTTAGCACCTTATGCTGAAGTTTGGGTGGAATCACCACTCTCGATCCACACATCAAGGTTCCTCGGCACACTGGCAGCTGTTCTTTCCGTTGCGAAAATGCTAGCAGTGTTGGTTCGCCATGTGCTGGCCATCCCTCCACTGTTAGATCGTAGACCCGTGAGAGAGTCGGGTCATTTCTTGTTTCATTCTCGATCATCGAATTGGTTACTGGTAGACATTCTACTATGGATGAGTGGAACATTTCTACCGGGTCCATTGTAGCCGCCTCTTCTACTACCGGCAACGGTAGGCGCGATAACCCATCAGCATTTCCATGCTGTTTGGAGCTTTTGTATTCAATGTCATATTGGTGTGCCCCAAGTAACACGGACCACCTCTGTAACCTTTGCGCTGTCATAGTGGAAACGGCCTTGTTAGGGTTGAATATGGACACCAACGGCTGGTGGTCTGTCAGTAATGTGAACTTCTTGCCCTGCAGGTAATGATTGAATTTCTTTACTCCCCACACAAGGCTGAGGGCCTCCCTGTCTATCTGAGCGTAGTTTCGCTCCACGGAGGTCAACGATCGGGACGCAAATGCGACTGGCCTTTCCGAGCCATTTGGTAACTTGTGTGAAAGTACTGCTCCAATTCCATAAGGGGAAGCATCACAAGCTAGACGAAGAGGTAACGTTGGGTTGAAATGAGCCAACACTTCCTCAGAGGTAATCAACGCCTTGCTTCTGCGAAAGGCCTTTTTACAGTCCTCGCTCCACTTCCATGGCACTTCTTTCCGTAACAGAGCATTCAGCGGATGTAGCACCGTGGATAAATTTGACAGAAACTTGTGATAATAATTAATCAACCCCAGATACGATCTCAACTGTGAAACGTTTTCCGGAGCGGGGGCCTTCACGACAGCTTCTATCTTGTCAGGCGACTTGTGCAGCCCCTCTTGGTCAATGACATGACTGCAGTACGAGATCCGTTTCTGGAAGAACTCACATTTCTGGCGATTAACTCGAAGGCCATATTCCTTCAACCTGGTGAGCACCAGTTTCAAATTTGTGAGGTGTTCCTCCTCGTCTTCTCCCGTAATCAGGATATCGTCCAAGTAACACTGCGTGCTTGGAACACCTTGTAAGACCTGCTCCATTGCCCTCTGCCAAATTGCTGGAGCCGAAGCTACTCCAAAAACCAGTCTATTATAACGATACAAGCCTCTGTGCGTGTTGATTGTGAGATACTGGCGCGACTCTTCCTCGACTTCCATTTGTAAGTATGCCGGTGCCAGGTCTATCTTGGTGAAGTGTTGCCCGCCAGACAATGAAGCAAAGATATCCTCAATCCGCGGAAGCGGGTATTGTACCGTGTGAAGCATCGGATTAACTGTGATCTTGAAATCTCCGCAGATGCGGACCTTCCCCAGTCCCCCTGGCTTGTTACTTGATGAAGACTTCATGACGGGAACAATGGGCGTGGCCCACTCACTCCAGTCCACCTTAGACAGTACCGCTGAACGTTCAAGCTCTTCCAGTTCTGCCTCCACAGCAGGTCGTATCGCGTAAGGTACCGATCTGGCTTTGAAAAATTTTGGGCTTGCATGTTCTGCAATCTTGATTTTTGCTTTAATTCCTCTCAGTGTTCCCAGTCCTTGCTGGAATACCTCTTTAGCTTCGTCCAATATTCTGGACAACCGTTCAGGTTTGACCTCTTCCTTCCCGGAATCTACCATCATTGTGTTCAGTGAATGCCAGTCTATCTTTATTTTCCTGATCCATTCCCGTCCCAGAAGTGGTGGACCTCCCTCGGGCAGCACATACAAGTCCATCCTTTGGTGATCTTTGTCTTTGTATCTCACCTTGACTTCTATCTTTCCGATGGGGTATACTTTGTGCCCCGTGTATGCCTGCAATACTATCTCCGTATCCCGTAGGGGAATATGTTTGAATAACTTTTTGTAATCATGCTTATTCATGACCATCAACGCCGACCCGGTGTCCATTTCCATCTTCACTTGGACTTTTGCAATCTGTAGTGTGATCCAGATAGTTTGTCGGTCAGCTTCTTTACTCACATTATGAATCCTCAGACTACCCAGTGCCTTGCTGTTGGAGTCTGAGTCCGAATTCTGTTCATCTGGACTCTTCCCAGTCACCTCATGTACCTTTCTGTACTTCTTCTGCGGTGACTTATTATTGTTGTTCTTCTTTCCTGACCGGCATACCTTAGCTATGTGGCCAAGCTTGCCACATTCCCTACAGTCCTGGTTTTTAACCCAGCATTGGTTCTGGTCGTGTGTTGTCTTCCCACAACGAGAACATTTCGTTGTACCCGAAGTCATTTGATCCACACTGAGTACCGCTGTCTTCCGCTGCATTTCCGCCGTGCCTCTCGCTGCGGCTTCATGCGATGCTGCAATAAGGACAGCCTTATCAAGTGTAAGATCATTCTCTTCGAGTAGTCGTTTTTGCGTTCCTTCCTTTGACAATCCACACACGAACTTGTCTCGCAATGCCCCTGTCAGATTTCCTCTAAACTGGCAGTATTTCGCTAGTCTATGCAGCTCGACCAAGTACTCCGCGTTGCTTTCCTCTTTTCGTTGCGTTCTCCCGTAAAATTTAGATCGTTCCGCTAACATCAGCGGTGCGGGGTTAAAATGATCCTTCAGGACAGCAACAATATTATCGAAAGACTGATCCGCCGGTTTAGCTGGTGATAGGAGATGCTTCAATAACCCGTATGTCCTCGCACCCATTGAGTTTAATAAGGTTAGAGCTTTTTCATAATTTGCTATCTTATTAGCCGTACAATATATCTCGATGCGTTCTACATACGTGGGCCAGTCTTCCACCTCGGCATTGAACCCGTTGCTGTTACTATGCTTAGGCATCTTCACACTCTTCCTGAGAAACAACAACAATATTCTTTAACTTTTTTTTTTCCAGATGGCGGTTTCCCGCGCTTATCTTCTTTCCCCGCCCACTTTAAAAATGGCGGTTCCCGCTTCTGTCTTCTTCCCCGCCTACTGGCGGCTTCCCGCGTTTCTTCCCCTGGCAGGAGGGGTAAGCTTCCCTCGGGCGACGGCCGCTGGCTTTCGGGTTTGCAGCCTGCGCGTCGGCTTCAGCGCGTTCCCTTCTCTCGGCAGGGCAGCCGGTGCTGGGTACAACCCGTTGGCGGCGAACAGTTTCAGCCGCTGGGCTGGATCTCGCTCAGTCTTCCTCGGGCTCTGTCTCTCCCGCTCGCGCGGCTCTCGCTCGCTCTCTCTCGGGCTCTGTCTCTCCCGTTCGCGCGGCTCTTGCTCGGGCTCTGTCTCTCCCGCTCGCGCGGCTCTCAATCGCGCCTCCCAGCCCTCTCGCAGTCCGGTGCTTCCCTCCCCGGCTGCGGCTGAGTTCTCCACGATTTATTTATTTTATCTCTTCCCGCGCCTTACGATCCCGGTCGCAGCGCTTCGTGGCCTCGGTCACTGTCCGACCTTTTTCACCCAATCGCTCCTCCCAGCTTCTCACAGTCCGGTGCTTTCCTCCCCGGCTGTGGCTGAATTCTCCGTGGCTTATTTATGTTTATATCTTCCCGCGCCTTACGATCCCGGTCGCAGCGCCTCATGGTCGCGGTATTTGTCCGGCCTTTTTCGCCGTCGCGGTCTAGTCGTCTCACGACGCTCCCCAGCCCGCTTGTACCGCGGCTTCTGCTCCACGCTGCCCCAGTCTCAGCGCCTCTGGGCCCGACTTCTGTCCGGCTCCTTTCCCTCTCGACCGTGGTCGAGTGCACCGCCCTTATCCTCCGTTTATTTGTTTCTATTTTCCCTTTACTCACAGTCACCGTGGCTGACTTGCTTCTCGTGTTGATCGGCTCACTCACCACCGTGGCAGAAGGGACAATCCGTGCCTGTTGCTGATGGAAGACTTCGTGTTTGAAATCTTCCTCCTTTCTTGGTCTGCAGACTCGAGTTTTCTCTCAGCAAAACGACGAGGGCGGGTGCCTCTTCTCGACGCTCGTTTACTTCTTCAGAAGTATTGTTGCCGCAGGGTAAGATCGAACTCGTCGCCACTGTAAAGTCTGTGGGTGTATAACGAAGTAATACACAGACTACAAGAGTAACTTAAACAGGACTTTACTATTCGAAGGTCAGGGCGAATCTGCCCAATAAATCCGGACACAGCACTTATATACTGGTGTGGTCACCGTCGGTATTACAGTATACAGCAGCCAAGATAAAGTAGTGCCACACCTAAAATAGTTCTCTTAAAGGTGAACGGTTACATACGATAGTTCTCGTAAAGGTAGAACAGTTACATACACTACAACCTTTATACCCGGGCTTAGGGGTGGAGCCAGGGGCGGAGACATGCCCAGACCTGTACAGAGTTAACAGTGGTTTACCACACTGGGCAATGCTGGGGATGGGGGGGGCGGGGGCATGTGTTTAGTCACAATGCTCCGACCATTATTGGGTGTGGGGCAGGACTGATGGACCAGTTGGTCTTTGCCTACCCGTCAGTTTCACACGTTCGTGTGACCTTAATGGGCTCATTAGCAAGAAGAGGCCCGGCCTGTGTGCGAAGGCTGTACAGGGCAGCTGGGCTTCACCTCGAGCTGGGCGAAGGCCCTCCCGAATGGTCAGATCGGCTGCAACTGGGTCAAAGGTCAGAGGGATCCGGTTGTGAATGTCCTTGACAGGCACTTTGACCCCTGGCTCACCGTTCAATGCCATGGTGCAGCATTGGGACCGCAACAGAGTTAGTTGGAGATTGGGATCTGGGAGGAGATGGACGGTGGACTCGGCCCTTTGGGCAGCGAGGAGATGGACGGTGGACTCGGCCCTTTGGGCAGCGAGGAGATGTACGGTGGACTCGGCCCTTTGGGCATCGAGGAGATGGACGGTGGACTCGGCCCTTTGGGCAGCGAGGAGATGGATGGTGGACTCGGCCCTTTGGGCATCAAGGAGATGGACGGTGGACTCGGTGGACTCGGCCCTTTGGGCAGCGAGGAGATGGACGGTGGACTCGGCCCTTTGGGCAGCGAGGAGATGGACGGTGGACTCGGCCCTTTGGGCGTCGAGGAGATGGACGGTGGACTCGGCCCTTTGGGCAGCGAGGAGATGGACGGTGGACTCGGCCCTTTGGGCGTCGAGGAGATGGACAGTGGACTCGGCCCTTTGGACGTCGAGGAGATGGACGGTGGGCTCGGCCCTTTGGGCAGCGAGAAGATGGACGGTGGACTCGGCCCTTTGGGCGTCGAGGAGATGGACGGTGGACTCGGCCCTGGCCCTTTGGGCAGCGAGGAGATGGACGGTGGACTCGGCCCTTTGGGCGTCGAGGAGATGGACGGTGGACTCGGCTCTTTGGGCAGCGAGGAGATGGACGGTGGACTCGGCCCTTTGGGCAGCGAGGAGATGGACGGTGGACTCGGCCCTTTGGGCAGCGAGGAGATGGACGGTGGACTCGGTGGACTCGGCCCTTTGGGCGTCGAGGAGATGGACGGTGGACTCGGCCCTTTGGGCAGCGAGAAGATGGACGGTGGACTCGGCCCTTTGGGCGTCGAGGAGATGGACGGTGGACTCGGCCCTTTGGGCAGCGAGGAGATGGACGGTGGACTCGGCCCTTTGGACGCCGAGGAGATGGACGGTGGACTCGGCCCTTTGGGCAGCGAGGAGATGGACGGTGGACTCGGCCCTTTGGGCAGCGAGGAGATGGATGGTGGACTCGGCCCTTTGGGCAGCGAGGAGATGGACGGTGGACTCGGTGGACTCGGCCCTTTGGGCGTCGAGGAGATGGACGGTGGACTCGGTGGACTCGGCTCTTTGGGCGTCGAGGAGATGGACGGTGGACTCGGCCCTTTGGGCAGCGAGGAGATGGACGGTGGACTCGGCCCTTTGGGCAGCGAGGAGATGGACGGTGGACTCGGCTCTTTGGGCGTCGAGGAGATGGACGGTGGACTCGGCCCTTTGGGCGTCGAGGAGATGGACGGTGGACTCAGTGGACTCGGCCCTTTGGGCGTCGAGGAGATGGACGGTGGACTCGGCCCTTTGGGCGTCGAGGAGATGGACGGTGGACTCGGCCCTTTGGGCGTCGAGGAGATGGACGGTGGACTCGGTGGACTCGGCTCTTTGGGCGTCGAGGAGATGGACGGTGGACTCGGCTCTTTGGGCGTCGAGGAGATGGACGGTGGACTCGGTGGACTCGGCCCTTTGGGCAGCGAGGAGATGGACGGTGGACTTGGCCCTTTGGGCGTCGAGGAGATGGACGGTGGACTCGGCCCTTTGGGCGTCGAGGAGATGGACGGTGGACTCGGCCCTTTGGGCAGCGAGAAGATGGACGGTGGACTCGGCCCTTTGGGCGTCGAGGAGATGGACGGTGGACTCGGCCCTTTGGGCAGCGAGGAGATGGACGGTGGACTCGGCCCTTTGGGCGTCGAGGAGATGGACGGTGGACTCGGCCCTTTGGGCAGCGAGGAGATGGACGGTGGACTCGGCCCTTTGGGCAGCGAGGAGATGGACGGTGGACTCGGCCCTTTGGACGCCGAGGAGATGGACGGTGGACTCGGCCCTTTGGGCAGCGAGGAGATGGACGGTGGACTCGGTGGACTCGGCCCTTTGGGCGTCGAGGAGATGGACGGTGGACTCGGTGGACTCGGCTCTTTGGGCGTCGAGGAGATGGACGGTGGACTCGGCCCTTTGGGCAGCGAGGAGATGGACGGTGGACTCGGCCCTTTGGGCGTCGAGGAGATGGACGGTGGACTCGGCCCTTTGGGCAGCGAGGAGATGGACGGTGGACTCGGCCCTTTGGGCGTCGAGGAGATGGACGGTGGACTCGGCCCTTTGGGCAGCGAGGAGATGGACGGTGGACTCGGCCCTTTGGGCAGCGAGGAGATGGACGGTGGACTCGGTGGACTCGGCTCTTTGGGCGTCGAGGAGATGGACGGTGGACTCGGCCCTTTGGGCGTCGAGGAGATGGACGGTGGACTCAGTGGACTCGGCCCTTTGGGCGTCGAGGAGATGGACGGTGGACTCGGTGGACTCGGCTCTTTGGGCGTCGAGGAGATGGACGGTGGACTCGGCCCTTTGGGCGTCGAGGAGATGGACGGTGGACTCGGTGGACTCGGCTCTTTGGGCGTCGAGGAGATGGACGGTGGACTCGGCCCTTTGGGCGTCGAGGAGATGGACGGTGGACTCGGTGGACTCGGCCCTTTGGGCGTCGAGGAGATGGACGGTGGACTCGGTGGACTCGGCTCTTTGGGCAGCGAGGAGATGGACGGTGGACTCGGCTCTTTGGGCAGCGAGGAGATGGACGGTGGACTCGGCCCTTTGGGCGTCGAGGAGATGGACGGTGGACTCGGCTCTTTGGGCAGCGAGGAGATGGACGGTGGACTCGGCCCTTTGGGCGTCGAGGAGATGGACGGTGGACTCGGCTCTTTGGGCAGCGAGGAGATGGACGGTGGACTCGGCTCTTTGGGCAATGAGGAGATGGACGGTGGACTCGGCTCTTTGGGCAGCGAGGAGATGGACGGTGGACTCGGCCCTTTGGGCGTCGAGGAGATGGACGGTGGACTCGGTGGACTCGGCCCTTTGGGCAGCGAGGAGATGGACGGTGGACTCGGCCCTTTGGGCGTCGAGGAGATGGACGGTGGACTCGGCTCTTTGGGCAGCGAGGAGATGGACGGTGGACTCGGCTCTTTGGGCAATGAGGAGATGGACGGTGGACTCGGCTCTTTGGGCAGCGAGGAGATGGACGGTGGACTCGGCCCTTTGGGCGTCGAGGAGATGGACGGTGGACTCGGCTCTTTGGGCAGCGAGGAGATGGACGGTGGACTCGGCTCTTTGGGCGTCGAGGAGATGGACGGTGGACTCGGCTCTTTGGGCAGCGAGGAGCATGAGGTTGAACTCTTCCTTTCCCAGGAATGGATCAAGTCCGTGCACCACAAGAAACAATGGCCGCGGTCTATTGGTTCTATGGTCATCAGCTAGCTGGAAGGCCTGTGGACCGAGATGCTAATGGGGCCTGGGGCAATGGAAGTCGGGATATGCACGGCTAACTTTGTCTGAGGAGAGATATTCTTTATGGAGTCTTGGCCTCTAGGTCAATCCTTAAGTACGTTCCTCAGAAGCTGCATTTTGCTGAGGACTATGAACGGCCTGACTCCCCAATGGTCCGCGTGATATCAGGCCTGTAGCTTTGGGCCTGGTACCCACTCATCTGCTGATGGTGCTCTCTGCGATTGTGTAAAGCTTGGCACATCCATTGCTTCCCAATTTCAACGGTCATTGATGCTGGGGAACGTCAGACTGCTGGCCAGTTACCTTATTTGTCAAGGCCATTCTTGAGCAAAATGGTCCCTCGACAAAGGACAACTGCCAAGCCAGTGCGGCTGATGGCCCCCATTCTACGAGTGATTGGGTCAAAGGTGCTTGACCTCGAGAAGGATATGGCTAAACGCAAGGCCTGGGCAATGGTCTGTGCCAACTGCCAATAGGCTAGACCACACAGCCAATGATTTCCTCACCTGTGCTACCTACAACCTTAAGCCTGCTAGATGCTCACTCGCCAAGCCAGGCTCCATCAAGGTCAGGAGAGCAGGTCAGGGCGATGTTGTCTGCTATCCCGGGGCCTGTTATTTTCATGGAGGAATTATAATCCAAATAAAATGAACAGCTGTCAGTCAGAGGAGCGGCAATCAAATGCATTTGGGCCTCCGTCTGATAACATCAGCACCAGCATCATCGCAACTGTTAATGTTCTTACCTGAACCCTGTCCAAATCAGTTGGGTTGAGTACGGATCCTTGGTAAAACTCCATCTGGGTCATGTGGCGTTTGAACAGGGCCTGTAGCTCGAGGCCAGGGTTAAGGCTGTAACCAAGCATTGCGTACTGAGTTCATTGAGAAGACATTTCCTGTGAAACTAAGCTTAGATTGACTATTATTTACGTGATTCCAGTTCCTTTGTTCGGATAGACTGGAGCCGCCGCCATTTTGTTAATTCGTTCCTCCGCTCTCCATTTCTACAAATCAGTTACAGGAGCGAGCTCACTCTGAACAAAAGGTCAGCCACAGTACCACACGTTATATCCGGTAATGCTACAAGATATTTTTCTCGCCCAGTTTTCTTGTCAAGCTGGACTGTTGCACGGTCAGTTCTGTGACAACGCAGCTCAGCGGCGCCCCCATTTGGACCAGCCTACATGGTCAGGCAGGGCTGCCAACCCTCCAGGATTGGCCTGGAATCTCCCGGGATTGAAGATTGATCTCCAGGACACCGCCCGCGGTTTGAACCCAGCACTGTACAATGGGGGAAAGTCTGCGGAATAAAACTCCGAGATGAATTGAGTTTGGTGGTTTCACCCCACTCCGACGTGAGCTCACATACATCGAATTAACTTTGAAATTGGTAAGTCTGCCCAAGGGGACACAAGATAGCTGGCATGACGAATGGGTAAAATACAAGCAGCACTGGGTCACATCACCCAGACCGGGATTAAGACACAACGAGCTATATGTTCTGATTGGTACAGTTAACACACCAACTCCAAAACACACACATGCTGTATTGGCCCCCATGCGTTATCTTTGGGTAGGCTTTACCCCGCTTAAGATGGGGTTGGGAGGGGGAATAAAAAGATGGCAATTTGTCTTGGTTGCCAAACCTGACCCTTGTCCAACAATCTCAAAATGAAGGGCAATCAGCGACGGGGTTGGGTTCTGCTGAAGAGCAAAACAGCAGGAGGGGAGGGGGTCGGGGGTGGATTTTCAAACGCCCGCACAGGTGTGAAACAGGCGTGTCGGATGGGGGCAAATCGACTGAGGTGAAAATCAGGCGGGCGTGGATCCACCATGCTCTTTTCACACCCAGCACCAAATTCGAGATCTACCCCATTCCATCAGTGCTTCTACAATGGAGACTCCGCCCCTTACACATCGGCACAACACTGGGGCCATTTTTAATGATTCCCTTCTCGGGATCTGGGTGTCGCTGGCAAGGCCGGCATTTATTGCCCATCCCTAGTTGCCCTTGAGAAGGTGGTGGTGAGCCGCCTTCTTGAACCGCTGCAGTCCGTGTGGTGAAGGTGCTCCCACAGCGCTGTTAGGGAGGGAGTTCCAGGATTTTGACCCAGTGACGATGAAGGAACGGCGATATATTTCCAAGTCAGGATGGTGTGTGTTGGAGGGGAACTTGGAGGTGGTGGTGTTCCCATGCGCCTGCTGCCCTTGTCCTTCTCAGTGGTGAAGGTCTCGGGTGTGTTTTAGAACAAAATGCGGTTTGGGTTGGTGGTCCAGTTCTATAACCACTAGACTACCTTTCCTATGATAATAACATGAACTACAGCTACTCGAAATCAAAGACCAGTTGCTGCATTTTTATATTACTGGTTCACTAATGTTCTTTAGGGAAGGAAACCCGCCGTCCTTGCCCAGTCTTGGCCTATATGTGACTCCAGTCCCACACCAATATGGTTGACTCTTAACTGCCCTCTGAAGTGACCCAGCGAGACCCTCAATGTATAAAACCAAGGGTAATTAGGGATGGGCAATAAATGCCGGCCTCTCCAGCGACGCCCACAACCCGAGAATTTTTTTTTTTCAATATATATTTCAGATCTTGAAAGGAAACTAGGAGAGATGCCAGTTATCAGCACTTGGAACTTACTCCTCCATAACTACAATGTCTGTTGAACTTTCCTCTCTCTCTTTGCGGATAAAATCCTTCAGGAAATTATGGATACTGTACAGAGTGATGTGGCCGCAGACTACAACATATCTACAACAGATCACATACAAAGGTCAAAAGTTACACCACAGAAGTGAATCTTTTCGCAGTCGAGATGTGGGGAGCGCTCCCTTGTTCCTGGCATTGCACTGGCAAACTCTCACCCTCACTTGCCCTTGAAGACTCTAGGTGAAGTGGTTTGAAGCCGCTCCGAATCAGTTCTGTGGCGGGTGAAAAGGCGTGGCACAGTTATGGCTACAAATGGGCATCATGCCCAAATGAGAGGGCATGAGGGTTCCCCTCTGCAGGACCGGGAACGTTGGTGGACAGTAGGTCAACAGTAGACTTGACATTCATGCCAACAGTCTGCGCTTTGTGGGGTGGTTAGGAGCGTTAGCGCAAACTAGACTGTCTCTTTTGCTCGCTTTGCTGTACCCCTCCGCTCCCCCTCCCCCCACCTCCGCCGTGCCTCCTGTTCACCAAATGCTGCCCCAATAGATGTTCAGTGCAGAGTTAAGCCAGGGGTCCTGGGAACAGCCCCACAACCTCCTGCATCATTCCGCTAGCAATGCTGGTCGGCCTGACCCCAATCACAGCGTTGGTCGGCCGATTGGGAACACGAAGGGGGCAAGACAGTAGGGACGGAGATTTGAGAACCCAGCCTCCCCCGGGCAATGCGATAAGGAAAATTGGTTCCCCTTCTGCCAGCGCTAACAGTAGCAGTTTGACAACTTTTAACTGGCGGTTCTCAATTGTGACTTTCCAATGGCGGCTTCTCCTCAGCTATGATTTGCTACCGGACTAGGAGTTCAAAATCTCAACCAACCAGATGTAAGTGTGACACATGATGCGTGTGACAAGTGTCACGGCTGGTCATGCCCTCCTCTGACGCCCACGCACTGTCCGGCAGGAGTCCCTGTGTTGTGAGTGGAGGCAAGCCTTACCCTGCCTAACGCCCGTCCTGATCTGGGTGACTCGGAGAAAGCTTGCTGAGACAGCAGGGACATTTTAATAAAAAAAAATCGATCAGAAGACCCGTCTGGTCTGGGAAGTGACTGGCGAGACAGACGGAGAATACTCACTTTTTACCCATGACTTGTCGGTATGACCCAGTGTATTTGCGATGGCTCCCGATAATTTCTATAATCTCAGGGACGTGACTTGCAAACAAGGCCTGTCAGAGTTGGCAAAGGTTCGATTATTAGCTTTAATTTCAAAACCGGCCATCGTTAAGGTTTCGGTGGAGTTGCCGCGTTTAAGCCGAATGGTTATCACCACCATCGTACCTAGAAATACATCGAGACTACAGCACGGAGACAGGCCATTCGGCCCACTGGTCTGTGCCGGAGTTTCTGCTCCACACCAGCCTCCTCCCACCCCTCTTCATCTCACCCAATCAGCATAACCCTCTATTCCCTTCTCTCTCATGTGTTTATCTAGCTTCCCTTTAAATGCATCTATACTATTCACCTCAACCACTCCTTGTGCTAGTGAGTTCCACATTCTCAACACTCTCTGGGTAAAGAAGTTTCTCCCCTGGGTCGGGGGGTGATCAGTGGGTCGGGGGGTAATCGGTGGGTCGGGGGGGTGATCGGTGGGTCGGGGCGTGATCGGTGGGTCGGGGGTGATCGGTGGGTCGGGGGGCGATCGGTGGGTCGGGGGTGATCGGTGGGTCGGGGCGTGATCGGTGGGTCGGGGGCGATCGGTGGGTCGGGGGCGATCGGTGGGTCGGGGGCGATCGGTGGGTGGGTCGGGGTGTGATCGGTGGGTCGAGGGGGTGATCGGTGGGTGGGAGGGAGACGGCCAGCATTCTTCTAATGAGGGCTCAGGGGGACTATTCCTCCTCCTGGCTCCACCTTGATGTAACCTCCTGCAGTTAACGCCACGTCCTGCTGGGCAGGCTGAGCAAGTGGCGAGTGAAGCAGTGGGGCCTCCGCAAAATCTACAAAGGGTCCTGTAAGAAGTGCAGGATCCTTATTTCAATGAATTAATCTGGCCTTTAAATGTTCCCGCCGCACGCAGCCACCTTATCCAATATGGCGGGCGGCACACTTTCACCCAGAAATGTGCGCGCGCTTGTTACCCGCCATATTGGCACCTTAGTTTCCACTTAGCAACCGAAAAACGGGCCAAATGTTAGGTCTGGATCTCTTCTAAATACTTTGTTCAATGTAGATTGAAATGACCAGGGTATTGCAAAGCTAAGGGATCCCATTAGGTCCAACGCCATCATAGCCTCCAGTAGCATCCGCTACGTGCAAAATGGCAGCCGTGGTCTCCCGATGGGAGAGGCCCGTGGGCAAGGTCTCCTCTGCTAGTAACGCACCTTCATATAGCAGGTCAAGCTGGCCCCTTCCAGCCAGAAGTCTGAAAGTGGACTAAATTTACCTCGATTGTTCACCGGCCCTTCCCATGGTAACTGCCTGCGGGGGAGGGGGAGGAGGGAGTGGCGGGGGCAGGGGGGGCATCTCTGATCAAGAAGGACAACTTGGTGCCAACTTGAGTGACAGTTCCACCCATGCTCCCTCGGCAGAGAGGAGACTGTGGTGCCGTTAATCAGAGCTGGGTTCAAAGGGCGCACATTAGAGGCGAGATGAAGGAACACTGCATGCCTTAAAGACATTAGCAGAAAATGAAGGGATTGTCTTACCAAACCCAGGATGATGAAGAACACCATGAAGACCTGGCCAACTGTGGTCATGGCAATGATGTCACCGTACCCGACGGTTGACATGGTGACCATGAGTAGATAGACGCACTGCCAGTAAGTTAAGGTTTGCTCGTTGGATTCCTTCAACCAGGGGTCTCCGGAGTTCTCGATCTAAAAACAAAGAGCGTGACAATTAGTGACCAAGTCGTCCAAGAGTCTTCTTCACTCAACCCTAACCAGCCCAGGTGAAAGGACTCACGCAGCAGAAATGCTATGACGAAGATTCAGGCTTGGAGGCAAATAAAATTGGCCACAACATCCTCAGACCTTCCCAAGTCTTCCCCTGCCTCTCCCCTCCTCACTCTTCCTCTGTTAACAACCCCCGTGGTACCTCACCCCACCCTGCAACCGCCCCCCCCAACCAGGCAGCCAGTCTAGACGGTGCAAGGGCAGGGGATGGACTTTTACAAGTTATCTTCACATAAACTGGAGGGTGAGGGGTCAAACCTGGAGTCTTCCTGAGCTACTGAGCAATCTGCAAGAGCTTGAAGAGTTTCCAACGCTGCCCATATCCTGTCCCACACCGAGTCCCGCTCGCCCATCACCCCATCTCTCTGGCCTACATTGGCTCCTGGCCCCCCAATGCCTCATGTTCAAATCCCTCCATGGCTTACACGGGATTACATGGGATATACGGCACAGAAACAGGCCATTCGGTCCAACCTGTCCATGCCGGCGTTTATGCTCCACTCGAGCCTCCTCCCGTCTTTCCTCATCTAAATCTATCAGCATAACCCTCGATTCCCTTTGCCCTCATATGCTTGTCCAGCCTCCCCTTAAATACATCGATACTATTCGCTTCAACCACTCCCTGTGGTAGCGAGTTCCACATTCTCACCACTCTCTGGGTAAAGAAGTTTCATTTTGGTAGGAACAATAGGGAATTCCCTATTGGATTTCTTGGTGACTATCTTATATTGATGGCCTCTAGTTATGCTCTTCCCCACAAGTGGAAACATTCTCTCCGGATCCACTCTATCTAAACCTTTCATAATTTTAAAGACCTCTATTCGGTCACCCCTCAGCCTTTTTTCAAGAAAAAAGAGACCCAGCCTGTTCATCATTTCCTGATATGTATACCCTCGCATTTCTGGTATCATCTCTGTAAATCTTCTCTGCACCCTCTCCAGTGCCTCTATACCCTTTTTATAATATGGTGACCAGAACTGTACGCAGTACTCCAAGTGTGGTCTAACCAAGGTTCGACACAGGTTTAGCATAACTTCCCTACTTTTCAATTCTATCCCTCTAGAAATAAACCCTAGTGCTTGGTTTGCTTTTTTTTTTATGGCCTTGCTAACCTGTGTCGCAACTTTTAGTGATTTGTGTATTTGTACTCCGAGATCCCTTTGTTCCTCTACCCCACCTAGACTCGCACCCTCCAAGTGGTAAGTGACCTCCCTATTCTTCCTACCAAAATGTAATACCTCACATTTATCTGTGTTGAACTTCATTTGCCAATTACTTGCCCATTCTGCAAGTTAATAGAAACATAGAAGATAGGAGCAGGAGTAGGCCATTCGGCCCTTCGAGCCTGCTCCGCCATTCAATGAGATCATGGCTGATCATTCAAATTCAGTACCCTGTCCCTGCCTTCTCCCCATATCCCTTGGTCCCTTTAGCCTTAAGAAATATATCCAACTCTTTCTTGAATATATTTAATGAACTGGCCTCCACCGCCCTCTGTGGCAGAGAATTCCACAGGTTCACCACTCTCTGGGTGAAGAAATTCCTCCTCATTTCAGTCCTAAATGTCCTACCCCTTATCCTTAGACTATGACCCCTGGTTCTGGACTCCCCGACCATCGGGAACATCCTTCCAGCATCTAGTCTGTCCAGGCCTGACAGAATTTTATAGGTTTCGATGAGATCCCCTCTCAATCTTCTAAACTCCAGTGAGTATAAGCCCAATCGACACAATCTCTCCTCATACGTCATTCCTGCCATCCCAGGTATCAGCCTGGTGAATCTTCGCTGCACTCCTTCCATGGCAAGAACATCCTTCCTCAGATAAGGCGACCAAAACTGCACACAATACTCAAGGTGCGGTCTCACCAAGGCCCTGTACAACTGTAGCAAGACATCCTTGTTCCTGTACTCGAACCCTCTTGCTACGAAGGCCAACATACCATTTGCCTTCTTAACCGCCTGCTGCACCTGCATGCTTACCTTCAGCGGCTGGTGCACAAGAACACCCAGGTTTCTTTGCACTTCCCCTTCTCCCAATCTATTGCCATTCAAATAATAATGTGCCTTCCTGTTTTTGCCACCAAAGTGGATAACCTCACATTTATCCACATTATAGTGCATTTGCCATGTTTCTGCCCAATCACCTAACCTGTCCAAATCGTACTGGAGTTTCATGACATCCTCCTCGCAGCATACCCTCCCACTCAGCTTTGTGTCGTCTGCAAATTTGGAGATATTACATCTAATTCCCTCGTCTAGATCATTAATATATATTGTGAACAGCTGGGGTCCTAGGACCGATCCTTGCGGTACCCCACTAGTCACTGCCTGCCACTCGTAAAATGACCTGTTTATTCCAACTCTTTGCTTTCTGTCCGCCAACCAGTTCTCTATCCAAGTCAATACCTTGCCCCCAATCCCATGTGCCTTAATTTTGCACGCTAATCTCTTATGCGGGACCTTATCGAAAGCCTTCTGAAAGTCCAAATACACCACATCCACTGGTTCTCCCTTATCTATTTTACCAGTTACATCCTCAAAAAATTCCAGTAGATTAGTCAAGCATGATTTACCTTTTGTAAATCCATGTTGATTTTGTCCGATCCTGTCACTGCTTTCCAAGTGCTCTGCTATTACATCTTTTATAATGGACTCTAGCATTTTCCCCACTATCGATGTCAGGCTTACCGGTCTATAATTCCCCGCTTTTTCTCTGCCACCTCTTTTGAATAGTGGGGTAACATTAGCTATCCTCCAATCCATGGGTACTGTTCCAGAGTCTATCGAGTTCTGGAAGATGACCAGCAATGCATCTACTATTTCTAGGGCCACTTCCTTAAGTACCCTGGGATGTAGATTATCAGGCCCTGGGGATTTATCGGCCTTCAATCCCATCAATTTCCCTAACACCATTTCCCTACAAATACTGATTTCTTTCAGTTCCTCCCTTTCATCAGACCCTATGGCCTAGAAATTAGGTTGGGGCGCCAAAGTGGCGCAAAAGTCGGCTGAGCGCAGGATTTAGCGCAGCGATCGGAGTGATACCGATCACCAGAAATTCAGTTTCAGTGCTGCTCGAGGGACACGGGGCGAGGCTCGAGGCGCTCCACGTCCCTCTTAGGGCGCTGAAACTGATTATCGCAGCGCAACGTGCCGCAGCGCCACACGCTGCGGCACGGCACGCTGCGGTACTGCAGGCCTTCCTCCCACTGTTAAGGGGGAGGTGCCTACAACAGCGCGATCCCCGATCGCGAGTGCCGGCAAATGAGCCCGGCACCAAGGAGAAGTGCCGGGCTCTCGAGAAACAGCCGGCAATGCCGCGGGGGGGGGGAGCGGTTAGGAGGCCGGGGACGGAGGTGCTGGCAGGCGGCCGCCCCGCACCTCCACCTTAACTTGCGCCGCTGCCGGCACAGTAAGGCCCCGTGAACCGGGCGCGGGTAGCGAGCGGCGCAACTGCGGCTTTCGCTACCAAATATCGCGAACGGGGCACGAATGGGGCGCTGCGCACACCGATGATGTCATCGGTGGCGGCGCAGCGCAAATGCCTAACGCCACCATTAGCGCCCCTACTGAATATCGCCGGAGACGCAGCCAGTGGCGCTACAGCCACTGACTGCCTCTTTAGGCGCTAACAGGTGGCGCTACTCACCCAATTTCTCCCCCTATGTTCCCTGACATCTCTGGGAGGTTATTTGTGTCCTCCTTTGTGAAGACAGAACCAAAGTATGTATTTAATTGGTCTGCCATTTCTTTGTTCCCCATTATAAATTCCCCTGATTCTGACTGCAAGGGACCTACGCTTGACTTCACCAATCTTTTTCTCTTCACATATCTATAAAAGCTTTTACAGTCAGTTTTTATGTTCCCTGAAAGCTTACTCTCATATTCTATTTTCCCTTTCTTAATTAATCCCTTTGTCCTCCTTTGTTGAATCCTGAACTGCTCCCAATCCTCAGGATTATTGCTTTTTCTGGCCAATTTGTATGTCCTCTCCTTGGATCTTATGCTATCCCTAATTTCCCTTGTTACCCACGGTTGAGTTACCTTTTTTGTTTTATTTTTGTGCCAAACTGGGATGAACAACTTCTGCAGTTCATCCATTCGGTCTTTGAATGTTTGCCATTGCCTATCCACTGTCACCCCTTTGAGTGCCATTCCCCAATCAATCCTACCCAACTCGCTCCTCAGACTGTAGTGTATGTAACTGTTCTACCTTTAAGAGAACTATCGTATGTAACCGTTCACCTTTAAGAGAACTATTTTAGGTGTGGCACTACTTTATCTTGGCTGCTGTATACTGTAATACCGACGGTGACCACACCGGTATATAAGTGCTGTGTCCGGATTTATTGGGCAGATTCGCCCTGACCTTCGAATAGTAAAGTCCTGTTAAAGTTACTCTTGTAGTCTGTGTATTAATTCGCCATAATACCTACAGACTTTACAGTGGCGACGAGTTCGATCTTACCCTGCGGCAACAATACTTCCGAAGCAGTTAACGAGCGTCGAGAAGAGGCACCCGCCCTCGTCGTTCTGCTGAGAGAAAACTCGAGTCTGCAGAGCAAGGAAGAAGGAAGAATTCAGACACGAAGCCTTCCATCAGCAACAGGCACTGATTGTCCCTTCTGCCACGGTGGTGAGTGAGCCGATCAGCACGAGAAGCAAGTCGGCCACGGTGACTGTGAGTAAAGGGAAAATAAAAAAATAAACGGAGGATAAGGGCGGTGAACTCGACCACGGTCGGGGGAAAGGAGCCGGACAGAAGTCGGGCCCAGAGGCGCTGAGACTGGGGCAGCGTGGAGCACGGAAGCCGCGGTACAAGCGGGCTGGGAGACGCAACGGCGTCGTGAGACAGCTAGACCGCGACCGGCGAAAAAGGCCGGGCAGCTACCGAGGCCACGAGGCGCTGCGACCGGGATCGTAAGGCGCGGGAAGATATAAAAATAAATAAACCGCGGGGAACTCAGCCGCAGCCGGGGAGGAAAGCACCGGACTGCGAGAGGGCTGGGAGGCGCGATTGGAGTGAAAAAGGCCGGGCAGCGACCAAGGCCACGAAGCGCTGTGACCGGGATCGTAAGGCGCGGGAAGATATAAAAATAAATAAATCACGGAGAACTCAGCCGCAGCCGGGGAGGAAAGCACCGGACTGCGAGAGGGCTGGGAGGCACGATTGGAAGCCGCTGAGGGAGAGACAGAGCCCGAGCGAGCGGGAGAGACAGAGCCCGAGCGAGGGAGACTGAGCGAGATCCAGCCCAGCGGCTGAAACTGTTCGCCGTCAACGGGTTGTACCCAGGGCCGGTTGCCCTGCCGAGAAAAGGGAACAAGGAACGCACTGAAGCTGACGCGCAGGCTGCGAACCCCGAAAGCCAGCGGTCGTCGCCCGAAGGAAAAGCTTACCCCTCCCGCCAGGGGAAGAAACGCGGGAAGCCGCCAGTAGGCGGGGAAGACGACAGAAGCGGGAAACCGCCATTTTGAAAGTGGGCGGGGGAAGAAGACAAGCGCGGGAAACCGCCATTTTGAAAAAAAAAAGTTAAAGAAAAATTTCGTGTTTGTTTCGCAGAAAGATAGTGAGAGATAGTGAAGATGCCTAAGCATGGTAACATCAACAACTTCGATTCCGAGGTGGAAGATTGGGCCACGTACGTAGAACGTATCGAGATATATTGTGAGGCCAATAAGATAGCAGATGATGATAAAGCTCTCACCTTATTAAACGCAATGGGGGTAAAGACATACGGGCTATTGAAGCATCTTCTATCACCAGCTAAACCGGCGGATCAGACTTTCGCTAAGATTGTTGCTGTCCTGAAGAATCATTTGAACCCCACACCACTGATGTTGGCGGAACGATTCAAATTCTATGCGAGAACGCAACGGAAAGAGGAAAGCAACGCGGAATACTTGGTCGAACTGTGTAGACTAGCGAAATACTGCCAGTTTGGGGAAAATCTGACAGAGGCATTGAGAGACAAGTTCGTGTGCGGGTTGTCGAAGGAAGGAACACAAAAGCGTCTGCTAGAAGAGAACGATCTCACACTTGATAAGGCTGTCCTTATTGCAGCATCGCACGAAGCCGCAGCGAGAGGCACAGTGGAAATGCAGCTGAAGGCAGCGGTACTCAGTGTGGATCAAATTACTTCGGGTACATCGAAATGTTATCGTTGTGGGAAGACAACACACGACCAGAACCAATGCTGGTTTAAAAACCAGGAATGTAGAAAATGTGGCAAACTTGGTCACATAGCTAAGGTATGCCGGTCAGGAAAGAAGACCAACAACAACAAAAAAAAGTCACCGCAGGAAAAGTACAATAAGGTACACAAGGTGGCTGAGAAGAGTTCAGATGAACAGAATTCGGATTCAGACCCAACCGTTCAGGAACTGGGTAGTCTGAGAATTCACAATGTGAGTAAGGAAGCTGACCTGCAAACTATCTGGGTCATGCTAAAAATAGCCGGAGTCCAAGTGAAAATGGAATTGGACACAGGATCAGCCCTATCAGTCATAAATCGAAGGGATTACAACCGGCTATTCTCACACATACCCTTGAGAGATACCAAGATCGTATTGCAGACATACACGGGGCAGAAAGTATACCCCATGGGAAAGATAAAAGTCAAGGTGAGAGACAGGGGCAAAGAATACCAAGGAATGTATTTATATGTACTACCTAAGGGAGGTCCACCACTTCTGGGACGGGAGTGGATCTGGGAAATAAACATGGAATGGCACTATTTAAAAGCAATAATGAGCGAGAACTCAGTGAAGACAATCAGCTCAGACTCTGAAACGGATGACGATAAGACCAGCCCAGGTGCAAAAGACAAGTTTAAAATGGACTTGCTGACTAAGGTTGGAAAAACGAAGGAGTGCATAAATGCTTATGCTTCAGAGGAGAACAAAGTTTCAGAACAGAATTCCACTGAACAACAACAACATAGTTTGACAGAGAATTCTGAGTCTGTCCAGTTTACAGATATGCACAATTCTGAGGAACACCGGGCTCGAACTCAACTCCATTTCAAATTACAACAGCAATTAGAACAATTGAGTTGCCGTCTCGAACAAGAGATGAAAGCAATGAAAAAGTTCTGTGACACAGAGTTGGAGAACCTGGAAAGACAACAGAAACAGCTGATGGAGAAAAAGGAGCAGGAGCACACAAACCGTCGGGGCAAGGAGGCCAAACGAATCAAAGCTGATTCGGTTTCAGAAGGTGCGTGCTTTAATCTGGTGGAGCAAGAGGTTCAGCAACTGAAAGCGCTTGTTAGCGGATTGCAGGCAGAAAAGACTGATTTGGTCGCCATGAACTCCGAGCTCCTACTGAAGTTGGGTGCAGCATCACCGGACGATTCAAGTGGGGAAATTCAAATGGTGGAGGCTGCGGATGATGGCGAAGTAGAAACAGCAAAGGAGCCCCAGGGCAAGGTTATAAACAGCCCTGCAGCTACTGGGAAACGTATGAGGTCAGAAGAGTTAACGGTCAGCCAACTCTTTCATATGCTGAAGGACAAGACTCTGAAATGGGAACAAATTGAACATGAGTTTAAATCTTCAAAGGAGAGGGGTTTGGAGTTAACGGTCAGCCAACTCCTTCATATGCTGAAGGACAAGACTCTGAAATGGGAACAAATTGAACAGGAGTTTAAATCTTCAAAGGAGAGGGGTTTGGAGCTCCCAAAAGTTATTGAAGTAGCTGAGGTTGCAACACAGACTGAGAAGATGGCAGCAGAGCAACCCTTGGATGCTAAAAGTACGCTGACTCACGTCAATGTTGAACAACAGAAGGTTGAAACAGCTGCTGCAGTAGAGGGATTGAATAGTCCGATCAACCAATCTCCGAATGAAGTTGAAGTATTGAAATCACAAATGACGTCATTAGTAAAAGACTTGCAGGAAGCCCAGAAAAAGCTGGATGAAGCTGAACGCCTGAAGAAGTCTCTTCAGGAAAGATGTCTGGATTTGGAACAAAAGCTGGCTAATGTCCAGCTGGGTATGGAGGAAATAGAAGACCCTCTCACTGGCCTAGCTCAAGATGACACCGAATATTACCATGACCTGTTGGACGACATCGAATATTACGATGACCTGTTCTGCCCAGCTTGTGATGAAAACTCCCAAAGTGCAGAAACCATGAAGAATCACAAAAAGTCTAAGGAACATCGGGAGATGGTGGCGCTACTACGGAAAAAGGAGGACGAGAAGGAGGAACTGTGCATGCAGCTGGCAGCTGACAGTGGAGCCCAGAGAGTCTCCAAGAAGCAGAAAAGGAAAAGATGAAGCAGAAGATGATGATCATCTGGACCATCATCATCACTACTAGATCACGCACGGGGTCCCTTCGAACGGAGCCAAATCAGTTTGGAAGTAGAAAAACTTCCCAAGGTACTCAAGTTTTTACAAGCCAACAATGCTGGTTCAGAAGGACGGAAGTTCAAGCTGTTAAGTCCAGTGAAGGACTATTGGATGAGTCACTCCAGCAACGTGAACCGACTACACCACAGGGAACTGCTACACCACTGAGGTGTTGTCAGGACCGAGTCAAGAAGCACGGAAGGCGCATCCACCGAGATTGAATCTGTGAACTGTTTTCCGCAGAGACTGAATCTATGAACTGTTTCCCGCAGAGACTGAATCTGTGAACTGTTTCCGCAGAGACTACATCTGTGAACTGTTTTAACATGAAGTTGGATATATGTTATGATGTTATGTTTAATGGGGAATAAGTATGTTGTAAGCTAAAAAGGGAGGATTGTAGTGTATGTAACTGTTCTACCTTTAAGAGAACTATTGTATGTAACCGTTCACCTTTAAGAGAACTATTTTAGGTGTGGCACTACTTTATCTTGGCTGCTGTATACTGTAATACCGACGGTGACCACATATAAGTGCTGTGTCAGGATTTATTGGGCAGATTCGCCCTGACCTTCGAATAGTAAAGTCCTGTTAAAGTTACTCTTGTAGTCTGTGTATTAATTCGCCATAATACCTACAGACTTTACACAGACCATCGTAGTTTCCCTTATTTAAATTGAGGACCCTTGTCTCTGAGTCAACTACTTCATTCTCCATCTTAATGAAGAATTCGACCAAGGGACCTCGTACAACAAGATTGCTAATTAATCCTTTCTCATTACATAATACCCAGTCTAAGATGGCCTGATCTCTGGTTGGTTCCTCGACATATTGGTCCAGGAAACCATCCCATAAACACTCCAGGAATTCCTCCTCCACAGTATTGTTACTAATTTGGTTAGCCCAATCTATATGTAGATTAAAGTCACCCATGATGACTGCTGTGCCCTTATTGCACGCTTCTTTAATTTCCCTTTTAATGCCATCCCCAACCTCCGCCTTACTGTTTGGAGGTCTATATACCACTCCCATTAATGTTTATTAATGTCCTCCTGTAACTTGTTGCAGTCCTCCTCAGTATTGACTATCCCCCCACTCCCCAATTTGGGGTCATCTGCAAATTTAGAAATTGTGATTTTGATTCCAAAGTCTAAATCGTTAATATAAATTGTGAACAGCAGTGGTCCCAGCACTGATCCTTGTGGAACACCACTACCCACTTTCTGCCCCTGTGAATAGCTGCCCTTTACTCTCAATCTTTGCTTTCTGTCCTGAAGCCAACCAGCAATCCATTCTGCTCCTTGTCCCCTGACTCTGCATTCTCTGACCTTGTTCATCAGTCTATTATGGGGTACCTTATCGAAGGCCTTTTGAAAATCCAGATAAATTACATCTACTGCATTACCCTTGTCTACTCTCTCTGTTACCTCTTCAAAAAATTCATTGAGGTTGGTCAAGCAAGACTTTCACTTTTGAAATCCATGCTGACTATTCATTATTATATTTTTGGTTTCTAGATGTTCTTCTATTTTCTCCTTTAGTAAGGATTCCGTTATTTTTCCTACCACCGATGTTAAGCTGACTGGTCTATATTTCCCTGCACATGTTCTATCCCCTTCTTAAATATCGGTATTACGTTAGCTGTCCGCCAGTCCTCTGGCACTACACCTTTTACCTAATGAATTATTAAATATGTGTAGTAATGCCTCTGCTATCTCTTCCCTAGATTCTTTTAAAATGCGTGGATGCAATCCATCCGGACCAGGGGTTTTATCCTTTGAGTTTGATTAGTTTATTTAATTATCCCTTTTTTTATTTTAAATGCACTTATCTCATTACTCATCTCCTCATCCAATGTCATGTTCTATACTGAAGCAAAATAATAATTTAATATTTCTGCCATCTCGCCTCTCTCTATTTCTGTAACCTCATCCAACCCTACAACCCACCCCACCCCCCCCAAAAAAAAACTCTGATCCCAGGATCTTCTGCAACACCCTCTCCCTTGGCCCCACCATTGGTGGCCATGCATTCAGCTGCCTGGGCCCTAAGCTCCAGAATTCCCTCCCTAAACCTCTCCGCCTCTCTCTCCACCTTTAAGACCTATCCTTAAAACCAGTCTCTTTGAGTAAGTTTTTGATAACCGCTTCCTCAGCTCGCCCCCTTCACCTGAGCATCTATTTTCCCCAAGCCTCTGAGAATCATCTCGGGACCTCTTTCCACATTAAAGCCGCTACACAAATGCAAGATGCCCTTGTTGCCATTAATAAGTAAAGTCAATGTCCCCAAAACCTGTGGTGTATGAAACAGGTGGAAGTAGTAAAGAACCGGGCTACAAACTCACCGTGTGGATAAAGCCAGCAGCCGTGAGCCACGTGCCCAGAAACACAGACAGCAAACTTGCCAATTTGATGTTTGTACTGTAGAATAAAATATTTAAAGATCAGTAGGAATGGTGAGCAGCAGGGATTCAACACCGGAGGAAATATTACACTGTTCTTAGCTCCTTTTACTGCCAAATTTTTCCCCTTCTTCTCCTGAAGGCACAGGAATCTATTCTCCAACAAGAGCCGGTTTGGCTCAGTGGGCAGCAGAAAGTCATGGGTTCAAGCCCCACTCCAAAGACATAATCTAGGCTGAGGGAGTGCTGCGCTGTCAGAGGTACCGCCTTTCGGATGAGGCGTTAAACTGAAGCCCTGCCAATGAGATTAAGGCGAATCTGTACCTGAACTCCATTGATCTGTCTTTGCTCCGTATCCCTTGCTACCCCTTACCCAATAAAAATCGATCAACTTCAGTCTTGGAAGCTCCAATTGACCCCCAGCATCCACAGCTTTTTGGGGGAGAGAGTTCCAGATTTCCACTACCCTTTGTGTGAAGAAGTGCTTCCTGACATCACCCCTGAACGGCCTGGCTCTAATTTGAAGGTTATGCCCCCTTGTTCTGGACTCCCCCCACCAAAAGAAATTGCTCCTGTCTAACTACCCTTCGAATCCTTTTAAACATTTTAAACACCTCGATCAGATCACTATTCAATCTTCTAAACTCAAGACAATACAAGCCTCGTCAATGCAACCTCATAATTTAACCCTTTTAGCCCCGGTATCATTCTGGTGAATCTGCGCTGCTCCCCCTCCAAGGTTAATATATCCTTCCTGAGGTGCGGGGCCCAGAACTGAACGCAGTTACTCCAGATGTGGTCTGACCAAAGCTCTGCACAGCTGAAGCATCACTTCCTCCCCTCGAGAGAAGGTCCCAGGTCTGTGGCTCTCTCGCCAGCAGTCAGTCAGCTCTCGCATGCTAGGATGAGAAGGGAGAATAGTGGATGAAGAGAGAATGTAAAAGGTTCTTCAGGACATGCTTGTGTTTAGCACCTGACATCTTCTGGCCCTCTGCCCGCTGGCTGTCGGCACTTTACGAAGCTGTTGCGATACCACCTGATAGTATCGACCCCACCACTCACAGCATAACTTACTTTCTCTTCAGGATCCTTAAATACTGCAATATTTCTGGCAACTGCAGCAGGCGGAGAGACCTCAGGAACCTCAAGCCTGCGTGAGGGCAAACAAAAACAAAAATCACCTTGCTGTCTGCAAATTGGCTGCCGTGTTTCCTACATTACAACAGTGACTAGACTTCAAAAGTACTTCATTGGTTGAAACTACTTTGGAACGTCCTGAGGTAGTGAAAGGCGCTGCAGAAATGCAAGACTTTCTTTCAGACAGTTGAGATTGAACTAAAGCAAAATGCGAACTGGACTGTCCAGAGAGTGTGGAAAAATGTAAGTGAGAATTGGATAGGAACACAGGAACAGTTGGAGGCCATTCAGGCCCTCGAGCCTGTTCCACCATTTAATTCGATCATGGCTGATCTGTATCTCACCTCCATTTGCCCGCCTTTGCTCCACATCCCTTAATAATCTTACCCAACAAAAATCTATCAATCTCAATTTTGAAATGTTCAATTGACCCCCAGCCTCAACAGCCTTTTGAGGGAGAGAGTTCCAGATTTCCACTGCCCTTTGTGTGAAGGAGTGTTTGAGGGAGTGGGCGATAGATGGACTTTCATTTTTGGGACTGGCCGGGTGGACTGCAGAATCTTACTTCCCCAAGTTCCTTCAAGACACCTCATAGAGGAAATTCTATCTCAACAAGTCTCAACCATTGAGGGAAAGCTTAGCTGCATCAATGTGAATCTTCCCGCTTCCCAAACCAAACCAACTCTCCTTCTGGCATAGGACCCTGGCTATTCTCTTCTAATCTATGTCTAATTCTCAGTCGTGTCGTGCTATAAGGCAGAGAAGGCACTTTCATCCGATGCCCGTGGACTGCATTTGAAATCGGGTCACAGAGGGGAAAGGACAAAGCACACCTCTCCGAGTCTTCATTGCTCAGTTCTTCAGTGCATTTACTCACCGAGTGTCGTGACTCTCACCAGAACCTTCTGATAGACCCTCGGTCAGACCATATCTGGCTGGAGTGACTGGGTTCAGTTCTGGGCCCCGCTCCTCAGGAAGGATATATTGGCCTTGGAGGGGAGCAGCGCAGATTCACCAGAATGGTACCGGGACTTAGAGAGTTAAATTATGAGGACAGGTTGCATAAACTAGGCTTGTGTTTCTTGTTGGGGGCGAGTCTGGGGAGAAACAATCCGGCACTTTCACGGTCACTTTACCTGCTGCCAACCCACAAGTGACCAGATTTACTGAATTTCGTTTCACAATTCGCCACGGTGGACTCAGGAGCTCAGGTGTTGAGAGCCCAGGGCCGTCAACTCTGGTTGGAGGCATGCTGGGAAGTCTCATCACACGAGGTAACGGCAGCGTCGCGAGCAGCACCAACCAGAGGGTTGGTAGAACGCAGGGTGGCATTGCCGTGGCAATTCAAACACCGGCCAGACCAAACAGCCTCCAGGAATGTTCCAAAATATGGAGAAGGTGACAACAATCTGATTCACTGCTCAATATCTGTTTTCCCCCGGGTTGCTCACAGCAGCATGCCGGAGATTCCAGAACATTCCGGGAATGTTGGACTACCCCTACCACAGTAGCATACCCACAATCCTGGTTTCAGGAAGTCATGCCCACTACATGATGTAGGCGAGATGCTGCGCAACAAGAATATTTTAAATATGGGTGAACGCTGTCCAAGGTGTTGGCCGACCGAGAAGAGAGTTAGGAACAAATAAGCGGTAACAGCATGCACTCACCGATACAGTCCTTGTTAAAGTAGAGTGAGACAATGACTGGAGGGATGGTGAAGAAATCCACAATGGAGTTGAGCTCGACCCAGAACCGAAGCTTATCGTCAGCTGCGAGGTACTGTCACACAAAGAGAAGCAGGTGAGCATCGGGTCTGGATCTCCTCCCGACTCCCAGCCAGGAATCGCTTGATAGTGATCGGGAGCAGGAGTAGAGGTTGATCCCCACCCCACCTACCCCACCCCACCCACCCTACTCCACCCTACCCCACCCCACGCACCCTACCCCACCCCACCCCACCCCACGCTACCCCACCCTACCACACCCCACCCTACTCCACCCTACCCCACCCCACCCCACCCACCCTACCCCACCCACCCTAGCCCACCCCACCCACCCTACTCCACCCCACCCCACCCCACCCACCCTACCCCACCCCACCCACCCTACTCCACCCCACCCCACCCACCCTACTCCACCCCACCCCACCCCACCCCACCCACCCTATCCCACCCCACCCACCCTACTCCACCCTACCCCACCCCACCCACCCTACTCCACCCCACCCCACCCACCCTACTCCACCCCACCCCACCCTACTCCACCCCACCCCACCCACCCTACTCCACCCTATCCCACCCCACCCACCCGACTTCACCCTACCCCACCCCACCCACCCTACTCCACCCCACCCCACCCACCCTACTCCACCCTACCCCACCCCACTCCACCCCACCCCACCCACCCTACTCCACCCTACCCCACCCCACCCACCCTACTCCACCCTACCCCACCCCACCCACCCTACTCCACCCCACCCCACCCCACCCTACCACACCCCACCCTACCCCACCCCACCCCACGCTACCCCACCCCACCCCACGCTACCCCACCCTACCACACCCCACCCTACTCCACCCTACCCCACCCCACCCCTCCCACCCTACTCCACCCCACCCCACCCCACCCTACCCCACCCACCCTACTCCACCCCACCCCACCCACCCTACTCCAACCTACCCCACCCCACCCCACCCTACTCCAACCTACCCCACCCCACCCCACCCCACCCACCCGACTCCACCCCACCCCACCCCACGCTACCCCACCCTACCCCACCCCACCCCACCCCACGCTACCTCACCCCACCCCACCCACCCTACCCCACCCCACCCTACTCCACCCCATGCTACTCCACCCACCCTACTCCACCCCACCCCACCCCACGCTACCCCACCCTACCCCACCCCACCCCACCCCACGCTACCCCACCCCACCCCACCCACCCTACCCCACCCCACCCTACTCCACCCACCCTACCCCACCCCACCCCACCCCACGCTACCTCACCCCACCCCACCCACCCTACCCCACCCCACCCTACTCCACCCACCCTACCCCACCCCACCCTACTCCACCCCATGCTACTCCACCCACCCTACTCCACCCCACCCCACGCTACCCCACCCTACCCCACCCCACCCCACCCCACGCTACCCCACCCCACCCCACCCACCCTACCCCACCCTACTCCACCCCATGCTACTCCACCCTACCACCCCACCCCACCTACCCTACTCCACCCCACGCTACTCCACCCTACCCCACCCCACCCACGTTACTCCCACCCCACCTACCCCACCCCACCCACGTTACTCCCACCCCACCCCACCTACCCCACCCCACCCACCCCACCCACCCTGTTAAGTCTGTGTGTTCTAGTTGTAATTACTAACACAGACTACAAGATTAAAGTTCAACAGGTCTTTTTTACTGGTTGGAGGTCAGGACTATACTAAATACAATATTACTACACAGTGCTTATATACCGGTGGTCACCACCGGTATTACGTATACAGCAGCCAGAGAAAGTAATACATCTCTTAAGGTGGAACAGGCTTAAGTTCTCTTAAGGTGGAACAGGTTACATACACCACAATCCTCCCTTTTTAGCTTAACAGTCATATCCCCATTTAACATAACATAATAACATATAACTTCAGGTATAAACAGTTCAAAGGTTCAGTCTCTCAGGAGGCCTTCTGATTCGGTTTGGATAACGCCTTTCAGTGGTCTCTGATTCCTGTTGCTGAGGTGACTCCTCTAGTTGGTCTCCCATGCATTGGGTGTTATCATCATCAGGTACATTCCCTGCCGAGGTAGATGCTTCAGGTTCATTAACGTCTTCCACAGTTGTCTCTGTCGCAACCATGGGTTCGACCCTTGCTCTCGATTCTACCAGTTGATCCGCATGACGCCTTATCACATTGTTACCAATATCTACTGTGTACATCAGAGGTCCTTGTCTGGCCCGAATTGTTCCGGACTGCCATTTTTCGTTTCCATAGCCCCTTGCCAACACTGGTTGTCCTACGTCGAAACTTCGAGTGGTCTTGTTATTAATATGCCGGAACTGTTTGTTTTCCACTTCCCTCCGCACATTTGGTTTTAACAAGTCCAACCTGGACCGCAACCTCCTGTTATAAAACATCATGGCAGGACTTTGGTTAGTCACTGCATGAGCGGCGTTTCGATATGCCATTAGGAAATTGTCCACCTTGTGCTGTAGCGGAATCTGATCATCGTTCATGGCCTTTATTGCCTTTTTGAATGTTTGGACAAATCTCTCGGCCAACCCATTTGTCGCCGGATGATATGGGGCAGAGGTATAATGTTTCACCCCATTCTTCTTTAAGAATTTTTGGAATTCTTCCGACACGAACTGTGGTCCGTTGTCCGAACATATCTGTTCTGGCAATCCGTTCCTTGCGAATATTGTTCTTAACACCGCAATTGTCTTTTCTGAAGTAGTGGTATTCATCTTGATCACTTCTGGCCATTTGGAATGTGCGTCCACCGCAATTAGGAACATGGAGTCCATGAATGGACCAGCAAAGTCAATATGTACGCGTTGCCATGGGGCTGAAGGCCATTCCCATGGGTGTAGTGGTGCGATCGGAGGTGCATTTTGCACTTTTTGGCACCCAGCGCAGCGCAGCTTTTTGTCAACTCCTCTATCTGTTGGTCAATACCCGGCCACCATACATAAGCCCTAGCAAGACTTTTCATCTTAACTCCCCCCAGATGACCTTCATGCAGTTCTTTTAGAACTCTTTCCCTTAACTTGGGAGGAATAATCACTCTTGTCCCGTACATCAAAGTACCATGGCAGACGGACAGCTGGTCTCGCCTTGCCGAGAATGCCGGTAACAGAGGATCACCACGTGTTGGCCATCCTTTCACTGTCACCTCGTAGACTCTGGACAGTGTCGGGTCGTTCCTGTTTTCTCTTTCAATACTTGCATTGGTGACTGGTAAACACTCGATGATGGTCGAATGAAATAACTCAACAGGGTCAACTTTCGTCGTTTCTTCTTCTTCAGGTAGTGGCAGGCGCGACAGCCCATCAGCATTGCCATGCTGCTTCATACCTTTGAATTCTATTTGATATTGATGTGCCCCTAGGAAAAGGGACCATCTCTGGAGACGCTGTGTTGTCATCACTGAAACGCCCTTCTTAGGGTTAAAAATGGATACCAATGGCTGATGGTCTGTCAGAAGTGTGAATTTTTGGCCCTGTAGGTAATGATTAAACTTCTTCACTCCCCATACAAGGCTGAGAGCCTCCCTATCGATCTGCACATAGTTGCGCTCAGCGGAGGTCAATGATCTGGATGCAAACGCGACTGGCCTTTCCGTGCCATTTGGCAACTTGTGTGAGAGTACTGCCCCAATACCATATGGAAAAGCATCACAAGCCAACCGAATAGGCAGTGTCGGGTTGAAGTGAGCCAACACTTCCTCTGAGGTGGTCAATTCTTTGCTTTTGCGAAATGCCTTCTTACAGTTTTCGCTCCATTCCCATGGTACCCCCTTCTGTAAAAGAGCGTTTAGCGGGTGCAGTACCGTGGATAGATTTGGTAGAAATTTATGGTAATAGTTAATCAATCCTAGAAATGACCTCAACTGAGAGACATTATCCGGAGCAGGAGCCTTTACAACTGCCTCTATCTTGTCAGGAGACTTATGAAGCCCCTCCCGGTCAATGACATGACCACAGTACGAGATCCGCTTCTGGAAGAACTCACATTTCTGCCGATTAACTCTAAGTCCATACTCTTTCAGTCTGTTGAGCACCAGTTCCAAGTTTGCGAGGTGTTCTTCATCACCATCACCTGTAATCAGAATATCGTCCAGGTAACATTGTGTGCCTGGAATTCCCTGTAATACCTGCTCCATGGCCCTCTGCCAAATTGCTGGAGCCGATGCCACTCCAAAAACCAGCCTATTGTACCGGTACAAACCTCGATGCGTGTTGATCGTGAGGTATTGGCGTGACTCTTCTTCAACCTCCATCTGCAAGTACACCTGCGCCAGGTCTATCTTGGTGAAGTGTTTCCCACCAGACAACGAAGCAAAAATATCCTCAATCCGCGGAAGCGGATACTGCACCGTGTGAAGCACCGGATTAATGGTGATTTTGAAATCTCCACAGATGCGAACCTTCCCTGGTTCTCCTGGCTTGTTGCTCGAAGGACGTTTCATAACGGGAACAATGGGCGTAGCCCACTCACTCCAATCTACCTTAGACAGTACACCTGAACGTTCTAGCGCTTCCAGTTCCGCTTCTACAGTAGGTTGTATTGCATAGGACAATCGTTTAGGTTTGACATCTGTTTCCCCGGAATCTACCGTTAGTGCCTTCAAGGAGTGCCAGTCCATATTCATTTTCCTAATCCACTCCCGTCCCAGTAGTGGTGGACCTCCTTCAGGTAGCACATATAAGTCCATTACTTGGCTTTCTTCGCCCTTGTGGACCACTTTTACCTCTATCTTTCCAATGGGGTACACTCTTTGCCCCGTGTATGTTTTCAATATAATCTCCGTATCCCGTAGGGGAATATGTTGGAATAACCTTTTGTAATCTTTCTTATTCATGACCGTCAATGCCGATCCAGTGTCCAATTCCATCTTTACTTGGACTCCTGCTATCTGAAGGGTGACCCAAATTGTCTGGAGATCTGCATCCTTACCAACGTTGTGTACTCTTAAGCTACCCAGTTCATTACTGCTAGCGTCTGAATCTGACTTTTGTTCGGTCGAACTGTTCTTTGTCACCTTGTGTACCTTTATGTATTTTCCTTGCGGTGACTTTTTGTTGCTGGTCTTCTTTCCTGACCGGCATACTTTAGCTATGTGGCCAAGCCTGCCACACATTCTGCATTCTTGGTTTTTAAACCAACACTGGTTCTGATCGTGCGTTGTCTTTCCACAACGATAACATTTTACAGTACTCAAACCCAATTTATTTGTACTGAGTTCCAGTGACCGTAGCTGCATTACTGCCGTGCCTCTCGCTGCGGCTTCGTGTGCTGCTGCCATAGTGACCGCTTTCTCAAGCGTCAGCTCATTCTCCTCGAGCAGTCGCTTTTGTGTATCTTCTTTTAATAAACCACACACAAATTTATCTCGTAGCGCCTCTGTCAGTCTCGTTCCAAACTGACAGTACTTTGCTAGCTTACGTAATTCCATTAAATATTCAGCATTGCTTTCATCCTTCAGCTGCCTTCTGCTGTAAAATTTAAATCGTTCCGCTAGCATCAGCGGCGTGGGGTTTAGATGATTTTTCAGGACAGTAACAATCTCCTCGAACGTCTTATCCGCCGGTTCATCTGGTGATAAAAGGTATTTCAATTGCCCGTATGTCTTCGCACCCATTAAGTTTAATAATGTTAGTGCTTTCTCTTCATCTGGGATTTTATTTGCTTTACAATAATTTTGTATGCGTTCTACATACATGGCCCAATCTTCGATGTCGCTATCAAAGGTATTAATGTTCCCATGTTTAGGCATCGTTGCAATTTAATTTATTTTTATTTTTATCCAAGATGGCAGCTTCCCGCTCTTGTCTTCGTCCTCCGCCTACAAAATGGCGGTTTTCCCGCGCTTGGCGGTCTTCACCCGTCCCCCGACGCTGTCTCCGCTTCACCGCGGCTCTTGCGCCTTCAGTTGCCCCAGACGCTGCGCCTTTTTAGCCCGAATGCGGCCCGGCCCTTATCACCAGCCGCGATCAATGTCCCCGCGCTGCGCCTTTCGGCCTGAATGCGGCCCGGCCCTTATCTCCGGTCGCGATCGATCTCACCGCCCTTATTCCTCCGTCTTCCCTCCCCGTCTGTACAGCCAACGCGGCCGACTTTCTGGTCGCGTCGCTGCCCGGCTTACCCACCACCGAGGTAGAAAGAAGATAGCTGACAGCCGCTGATGGAGGCTTCGAGTTCAGGATGTCTTCTGCACTCTGGTTTCTCGATGTCTGCCGCGCGACGTGTCTTCCAGCAGGGTGATGAGGGTGGAAGCCTCTCTTCGACGTCCGTTCTGTGGACGAAGCCGCCGTGGATATAAACTGCCGCAGGGTAAGAATCGGACTCATCGCCACTGTTAAGTCTGTGTGTTCTAGTTGTAATTACTAACACAGACTACAAGATTAAAGTTCAACAGGTCTTTACTGGTTGGAGGTCAGGACTATACTAAATACAATATTACTACACAGTGCTTATATACCGGTGGTCACCACCGGTATTACGTATACAGCAGCCAGAGAAAGTAGTACATCTCTTAATGTGGAACAGGCTTAAGTTCTCTTAAGGTGGAACAGGTTACATACACCACACACCCTACCCCACCCCACCACACCCCACCCCACCACACCCCACCCTACTCCACCCCACCCCACCCACCTTACTCCACCCCACCCCTCCCCACCCCATCCACCTTACACCACCCCACCCCACCCCTCCCCACCCCACCCACCTTACTCCACCCCACCACACCCCTCCCCACCCCACCCACGTTACTCCCATCCCACCCCACCCACGTTACTCACACCCCACGCTACCCCACCCAACGTTACCCTACCCTACCCCACCCCACCCCACGTTACTCCCACCCTACCCCACCCCACATTACTCCCACCCCACCCCACCCCACCCCACGCAACCCCACCCCACCCCACTCCAAGCTACCCACGCTACCCCACCCCACCCCACCCCGCCCCACGCTACCCCCAGATCTCGGAGGGATGTAGGGCTGGAGAATGTTACAGAGATAGGGAGGGAGAGAGGGCCGGCCATGGAGGGATTTGAGCACAAGGCTGAGAATTTTAAAATCGAGGCGTTGGTGCACCTCGAATAGTAGTCTAGATTTTTGTGCTCAAGTCTCTGGAGTGGGGCTTGAACCCACAGCCTTCTGACTCCATGGCGCGAGTACAATGAAACAAAAGAAAGGCAAACTACTTACACGCAGTCCAAAGTAAAACAGAAAGAATGCGTTAAACCCCAGATCAACTGACTGTAGCGTGCCCAAAACCACCTTGGTGCTTTCATTATACCTGTAGAAATGGAAGAACAAATCAAAATCTCTTCTGACCCACTGGATCCGCTCCAAATTCTGTCCTCCCCAGAATCCCACCCACCTGCCCACCTAAGGAGGAGAATTCTCCCCTCTTCCCACCAGCAATGCCAGCTGAAAATGGATGAGCATTTCCCTTTACAAAGGGTCACCAGGCCACCAGCCCTGCTCTTGCTGGACCCCACCATGTGTCAACAGCACTATCTCAGTTCCTCTCTCATTAAATACTTACTCTATTGATGTTACAAAGTAGATGAAGAGGGAACCAAAGCTCAGTAAGAACACCAACACCACCTATCAAAAAGAGACATCTGTCACATAACATTAGCATACATATTGGACTGGGTGGATGGGATGTTGGACTGGGTGAGCGTGATGTCGCACTGGGTGAGTGTGATGTCGCACTGGGTGAGTATGATGTCGCACTGGGTGAGTGTGATGTTGGGCTGGGTGAATGTGATGTCGGGCTGGGTGAGTGTGATGTCGGACTGGGTGAGTGTGATGTCGGACTGGGTGAGTGTGATGTCGGACTGGGTGAGTGTGATGTCGGACTGGGTGAGTATGATGTCGGACTGGGTGAGTGTGATGTCGAGATGGGTGAGTGGGAAGTAGGGCTGGGTGAGTATGATGTCGCGCTGGGTGAGTGTGATGTCGGGCTGGGTGAGTGTGATGTCGGGCTGGGTGAGTGTGATGTCGGACTGGGTGAGTGTGATGTCGGACTGGGTGAATGTGATGTCGGGCTGGGTGAGTGTGATGTCGGGCTGGGTGAGTGTGATGTCGGACTGGGTGAGTGTGATGTCGGACAGGGTGAGTGTGATGTCGGACAGGGTGAGTGTGATGTCGGACTGGGTGAGTGTGATGTCGGGCTGGGTGAGTGTGATGTCGGGCTGGGTGAGTGTGATGTCGGACTGGGTGAGTGTGATGTCGGGCTGGGTGAGTGTGATGTCGGACTGGGTGAGTGTGATGTCGGACTGGGTGAGTGTGATGTCGGACTGGGTGAGTGTGATGTCGGACTGGGTGAGTGTGATGTCGGACTGGGTGAGTGTGATGTCGGACAGGGTGAGTGTGATGTCGGACAGGGTGAGTGTGATGTCGGACTGGGTGAGTGTGATGTCGGGCTGGGTGAGTGTGATGTCGGACTGGGTGAGTGTGATGTCGGACAGGGTGAGTGTGATGTCGGACAGGGTGAGTGTGATGTCGGACTGGGTGAGTGTGATGTCGGGCTGGGTGAGTGTGATGTGGGACTGGGTGAGTGTGATGTGGGACTGGGTGAGTGTGATGTAGGACTGGGTGAGTGTGATGTTGGGCTGGGTGAGTGTGATGTTGGACTGGGTGAGTGTGATGTTGGGCTGGGTGGGTGTGATGTCGGGCTGGGTGAGTGTGATGTCGGGCTGGGTGAGTGTGATGTCGGACTGGGTGAGTGTGATGTCGGACAGGGTGAGTGTGATGTCGGACAGGGTGAGTGTGATGTCGGACTGGGTGAGTGTGATGTCGGGCTGGGTGAGTGTGATGTCGGGCTGGGTGAGTGTGATGTCGGACTGGGTGAGTGTGATGTTGGGCTGGGTGAGTGTGATGTTGGACTGGGTGAGTGTGATGTCGGACTGGGTGAGTGTGATGTCGGACTGGGTGAGTGTGATGTCGGACTGGGTGAGTGTGATGTCGGACTGGGTGAGTGTGATGTCGGACAGGGTGAGTGTGATGTCGGACAGGGTGAGTGTGATGTCGGACTGGGTGAGTGTGATGTCGGGCTGGGTGAGTGTGATGTCGGACTGGGTGAGTGTGATGTCGGACAGGGTGAGTGTGATGTCGGACAGGGTGAGTGTGATGTCGGACTGGGTGAGTGTGATGTCGGGCTGGGTGAGTGTGATGTGGGACTGGGTGAGTGTGATGTGGGACTGGGTGAGTGTGATGTGGGACTGGGTGAGTGTGATGTTGGGCTGGGTGAGTGTGATGTTGGACTGGGTGAGTGTGATGTTGGGCTGGGTGGGTGTGATGTTGGACTGGGTGAGTGTGATGTTGGGCTGGGTGAGTGTGATGTTGGACTGGGTGAGTGTGATGTTGGACTGGGTGAGTGTGATGTTGGGCTGGGTGAGTGTGATGTTGGACTGGGTGAGTGTGATGTCGGGCTGGGTGAGTGTGATGTCGGACTGGCTGAGTGTGATGTTGGACTGGGTGAGTGTGATGTTGGGCTGGGTGAGTGTGATGTCGGACTGGGTGAGTGTGATGTTGGGCTGGGTGAGTGTGATGTCGGACTGGGTGAGTGTGATGTCGGACTGGGTGAGTGTGATGTTGGGCTGGGTGAGTGTGATGTCGGACTGGGTGAGTGTGATGTGGGACTGGGTGAGTGTGATGTTGGACTGGGTGAGTGTGATGTTGGGCTGGGTGAGTGTGATGTCGGACTGGGTGAGTGTGATGTCGGACTGGGTGAGTGTGATGTTGGGCTGGGTGAGTGTGATGTCGGACTGGGTGAGTGTGATGTTGGACTGGGAGAGTGTGATGTTGGGCTGGGTGAGTGTGATGTCGGACTGGGTGAGTGTGATGTCGGACTGGGTGAGTGTGATGTTGGACTGGGAGAGTGTGATGTTGGGCTGGGTGAGTGTGATGTCGGACTGGGTGAGTGTGATGTTGGGCTGGGTGAGTGTGATGTTGGACTGGGAGAGTGTGATGTTGGGCTGGGTGAGTGTGATGTCGGGCTGGGTGAGTGTGATGTTGGACTGGGAGAGTGTGATGTTGGGCTGGGTGAGTGTGATGTCGGGCTGGGTGAGTGTGATGTCGGACTGGGTGAGTGTGATGTTGGACTGGGAGAGTGTGATGTTGGGCTGGGTGAGTGTGATGTCGGACTGGGTGAGTGTGATGTTGGGCTGGGTGAGTGTGATGTCGGACTGGGTGAGTGTGATGTCGGACTCGGTGAGTGTGATGTGGGACTGGGTGAGTGTGATGTTGGGCTGGGTGAGTGTGATGTCGGGCTGGGTGAGTGTGATGTTGGGCTGGGTGAGTGTGATGTTGGGCTGGGTGAGTGTGATGTGGGACTGGGTGAGTGTGATGTCGGACTGGGTGAGTGTGATGTCGGACTGGGTGAGTGTGATGTCGGACTGGGTGAGTGTGATGTTGGGCTGGGTGGGTGTGATGTTGGACTGGGTGAGTGTGATGTTGGGCTGGGTGAGTGTGATGTTGGACTGGGTGAGTGTGATGTTGGACTGGGTGAGTGTGATGTTGGGCTGGGTGAGTGTGATGTTGGACTGGGTGAGTGTGATGTCGGGCTGGGTGAGTGTGATGTCGGACTGGCTGAGTGTGATGTTGGACTGGGTGAGTGTGATGTTGGGCTGGGTGAGTGTGATGTCGGACTGGGTGAGTGTGATGTTGGGCTGGGTGAGTGTGATGTCGGACTGGGTGAGTGTGATGTCGGACTGGGTGAGTGTGATGTTGGGCTGGGTGAGTGTGATGTCGGACTGGGTGAGTGTGATGTGGGACTGGGTGAGTGTGATGTTGGACTGGGTGAGTGTGATGTTGGGCTGGGTGAGTGTGATGTCGGACTGGGTGAGTGTGATGTCGGACTGGGTGAGTGTGATGTTGGGCTGGGTGAGTGTGATGTCGGACTGGGTGAGTGTGATGTTGGACTGGGAGAGTGTGATGTTGGGCTGGGTGAGTGTGATGTCGGACTGGGTGAGTGTGATGTCGGACTGGGTGAGTGTGATGTTGGACTGGGAGAGTGTGATGTTGGGCTGGGTGAGTGTGATGTCGGACTGGGTGAGTGTGATGTTGGGCTGGGTGAGTGTGATGTTGGACTGGGAGAGTGTGATGTTGGGCTGGGTGAGTGTGATGTCGGGCTGGGTGAGTGTGATGTTGGACTGGGAGAGTGTGATGTTGGGCTGGGTGAGTGTGATGTCGGGCTGGGTGAGTGTGATGTCGGACTGGGTGAGTGTGATGTTGGACTGGGAGAGTGTGATGTTGGGCTGGGTGAGTGTGATGTCGGACTGGGTGAGTGTGATGTTGGGCTGGGTGAGTGTGATGTCGGACTGGGTGAGTGTGATGTCGGACTGGGTGAGTGTGATGTGGGATTGGGTGAGTGTGATGTTGGGCTGGGTGAGTGTGATGTCGGGCTGGGTGAGTGTGATGTTGGGCTGGGTGAGTGTGATGTCGGACTGGCTGAGTGTGATGTTGGACAGGGTGAGTGTGATGTTGGGCTGGGTGAGTGTGATGTGGGACTGGGTGAGTGTGATGTCGGACTGGGTGAGTGTGATGTCGGACTGGGTGAGTGTGATGTCGGACTGGGTGAGTGTGATGTCGGGCTGGGTGAGTGTGATGTCGAGATGGGTGAGTGGGAAGTAGGGCTGGGTGAGTGTGATGTCGCACTGGGTGAGTGTGATGTTGGGCTGGGTGAGTGGGATGTCGAGATGGGTGAGTGGGAAGTAGGGCTGGGTGAGTGTGATGTCGCACTGGGCGAGTGTGATGTAGGGCTGGGTGAGTGTGATGTTGGACTGGGTGAGTGTGATGTTGGGCTGGGTGGGTGTGATGTTGGACTGGGTGAGTGTGATGTCGGGCTGGGTGAGTGTGATGTCGGACTGGGTGAGTGTGATGTCGGACTGGGTGAGTGTGATGTCGCACTGGGTGAGTGTGATGTCGCACTGGGTGAGTGTGATGTCGGGCTGGGTGAGTGTGATGTTGGAGTGGGTGAGTGTGATGTTGGGCCGGGTGGGTGGGATGTTGGACTGGGTGAGTGTGATGTCGGGCTGGGTGAGTGTGATGTCGGACTGGGTGAGTGTGATGTCGCACTGGGTGAGTGTGATGTCGCACTGGGTGAGTGTGATGTCGCACTGGGTGAGCGTGATGTCGCACTGGGTGAGTGTGATGTCGCACTGGGTGAGTGTGATGTCGGACTGGGTGAGTGTGATGTCGGGCTGGGTGAGTGTGATGTCGGGCTGGGTGGGTGTGATGTCGGACTGGGTAAGTGTGATGTCGAACTGGGTGAGTGTGATGTCGGACTGGGCGAGTGTGATGTTGGGCTGGGTGAGTGTGATGTTGGGCTGGGTGAGTGTGATGTTGGGCTGGGTGAGTGTGATGTTGGGCTGGGTGGGTGTGATGTTGGACTGGGTGAGTGTGATGTTGGACTGGGTGAGTGTGATGTTGGACTGGGTGAGTGTGATGTTGGGCTGGGTGAGTGTGATGTTGGGCTGGGTGAGTGTGATGTTGGGCTGGGTGAGTGTGATGTTGGGCTGGGTGGGTGTGATGTTGGACTGGGTGAGTGTGATGTTGGACTGGGTGAGTGTGATGTTGGACTGTGTGAGTGTGATGTTGGACTGGGTGAGTGTGATGTTGGACTGGGTGAGTGTGATGTTGGACTGGGTGGGTGGGATTTTGGGCTGGGTGGGTGGGATGTTGCACTGGGTGAGTGTGATGTTGGGCTGGGTGGGTGTGATGTTGGACTGGGTGAGTGTGATGTTGGACTGGGTGAGTGTGATGTTGGACTGGGTGAGTGTGATGTTGGGCTGGGTGAGTGTGATGTTGGGCTGGGTGAGTGTGATGTTGGGCTGGGTGAGTGTGATGTTGGGCTGGGTGGGTGTGATGTTGGACTGGGTGAGTGTGATGTTGGACTGGGTGAGTGTGATGTTGGACTGTGTGAGTGTGATGTTGGACTGGGTGAGTGTGATGTTGGACTGGGTGAGTGTGATGTTGGGCTGGGTGGGTGGGATGTTGGACTAGGTGGGTGGGATGTCGGGATGAGTGAGTGGGAAGTAGGGCTGGGTATATTGAGTTTGAGAGTGATGCAGTTAAGTCCGCAACTAGGGTCTTAAATTTAAACAAAAACAAAGCCAATTACGTAGGTATGAGGGGAGAGTTGGCTAAGGTAGATTGGGAAATTATATTCAAAGATATGACGGTAGATAAGCAGTGGCAAACATTTAAAAGAAATAATTCATAATCCCTGAGAGTAAACTCACAAGAAATATAAAAACAGATTGTAAGAACTTCTACAAGTTTGCCTTTTGAAAATCCAAATATACTACTTCCACTGATTCCCCCTTATCTACCCTGTTAGATACACCCTCAAAAACACTGATAGATTTGTCAAATAATGATTCCCCTTTCATAAAACCGTGTTGACTCTATTAGGAAAGAATAAGTTCTTGAGAAACTAATGGGATTAAAAGCCGACAAATCCCCTGGACCTGATGGCTGTAAAAGCTTTTATAGAAATGTGAAGAGAAAAAGATTGGTGAAGTCAAGCGTAGTTCCCTTGCAGCCAGAATCAGGGGAATTTATAATGGGGAACAAAGAAATGGCAGACCAATTAAATACATACTTTGGTTCTGTCTTCACAAAGGGAGGACACAAATAACCTCCCAGAGATGTCGGGGAACATAGGGTCTGATGAAAGGAGGGAACTAAACGAAATCAGTATTTGTAGGGAAATGGTGTTAGGGAAATTGACGGGATTGAAGGCCGATAAATCCCCAGGGCCTGATAATCTACATCCTAGGGTACTTAAGGAAGTGGCCCTAGAAATCGTAGATGCATTGCTGATCATCTTCCAAAATTCGATAAACTCTGGAACAGTTCCCATGGATTGGAGGGTAGCTAATGTTACCCCACTATTCAAAAAAGGTGGTAGAGAGAAAACGGGGAATTATAGACCGGTAAGCCTGACATCGGTAGTGGGGAAAATGCTAGAGTCCATTATAAAAGATGTAATAGCAGAGCACTTGGAAAACAGTGAAAGGATCGGACAAAGTCAACATGGATTTACAAAAGGTAAATCGTGCTTGACTAATCTACTGGAATTTTTTGAGGATGTATCTGGTAAAATAGATAAGGGAGAACCAGTGGATGTGGTGTATTTGGACTTTCAGAAGGCTTTCGATAAGGTCCCGCATAAGAGATTAGCGTGTAAAGTTAAGGCACATGGGATTGGGGGCAAGGTATTGACTTGGATAGAGAACAGGTTGGCAGACAGAAAGCAAAGAGTTGAAATAAACGGGTCTTTTTCCGAGTGGCAGGCAGTGACTAGTGGGGTACCACAGGGATCAGTCCTAGGACCCCAGCTATTCACTATATATATTAATGATCTAGACGAGGGAACTAGATGTAATATCTCCAAGTTTGCAGACGACACAAAGCTGGGTGGGCGTGTGTGCTGTGAGGAGGATACTGAGAAACTCCAGTATGATTTGGACAGGTTGGGTGATTGGGCAGAAACATGGCAGATGCAATATAACGTGGATAAATGCGAGGTTATCCACTTTGGTAGCAAAAACAGGAAGGCAGATTATTATCTGAATGGCAATAGATTGGGAGAAGGGGAAGTGCAACGAGACCTGGGTGTCCTTGTGCACCAGTCGCTGAAGGTAAGCATGCAGGTGCAGCAGGCGGTTAAGAAGGCAAATGGTATGTTGGCCTTCGTAGCGAGAGGGTTCGAGTACAGGAACAAGGATGTCTTGCTGCAGTTGTACAGGGCCTTGGTGAGACCACATCTTGAGTATTGTGTGCAGTTTTGGTCGCCTTATCTGAGGAAGGATGTTCTTGCCATGGAGGGAGTGCAGCGAAGATTCACCAGGCTGATACCTGGGATGGCAGGAATGACGTATGAGGAGAGATTGTGTCGATTGGGCTTATACTCACTGGAGTTTAGAAGAATGAGAGGGGATCTCATTGAAACTTATAAAATTCTAACAGGACTAGACAGACTAGATGCAGGAAGGATGTTCCCGATGGTCGGGGAGTCCAGAACCAGGGGTCACAGTCTAAGGATAAGGGGTAAGCCATTTAGGACAGAGATGAGGAGGAATTTCTTCACCCAGAGAGTGATGAACCTGTGGAATTCTCTACCACACAAGGCAGTAGAGGCCAATTCATTAAATATATTCAAGAAGGAGTTAGATATATTTCTTAAGGCTAAAGGGATCAAGGGGTATGGGGAGAAGGCAGAGACAGGGTACTGAATTTGGATGATTAGCCATGATCTCATTGAATGGCAGAGCAGGCTCGAGGGGCCGAATGGCCTCCTCCTGCTCCTATCTTCTATGTTTCTAAATCCTAGGGTTTTAAAAAGAGGTGGCTGCAGCAATAGTGAATGCATCAGTTGTGATCTTCCAAAATTCTCTAGATTCTAGGATGGTCCCCGTGGACTGGGATGTATTCAGGAAAGGAGGGAGAGAGCTCAGTTGGCCTGACATTAGTAGTAGGGAAAATGCTAGAATACATTATTAAGGATGTGGTAACAGGGCACTTAGAAAATCATAATAGGATTGGGCAGAGTCAACATGGATTTATGAAAGGGAAATCGTGTTTGACAAATCAATTAGAGTTTTTAAATCTAAAACTAGGAGTCATAGTCTCAAGATAAGGGGTCGGCCATTTAGGACTAAGTTAAAGAAAAATTTCTTCACTCAGAGGGTGGTGAATCTTTGGAATTCTCTGCCTCAGAGGGCTGTGGATGCTCAGCCGTTGAGTATATTCAAGGCTGAGATCAACAGATTTTAGACACTAAGGGAATCAAGGGATATGGAGATTGGGCAGGAAAGTGATGTAGAAGATCGGCCATGATCTTATTGAATGGCGGAGCAGGCTCGAGAGGTCGAATGGCCCACTCCTGCTCCTAATTCTTATGTTCTTAAGTCTCCCAGCCCAGCAAGTCCTTCATTATTCTTTGTCAGGCCTATACTACTGTGTTGGGTTGGCAACTTTGAAGAAGTGTTACAAAATGGACAAACTATTGTCACTCAGAGGGACCTGTCCTCTTTGACCGGATATGAAACATGGGACCTTCAGGGTGAGGGGTGATTATTGTCACCTCAACCCCAATATCCAAATTGGATATTTTTTTTCTCTTTTATTTTTGGACTGATTTTTCGAACCCTCTTTTGCTCCTTTCCTCAAAGCCTAGTTGGGGTAAATGTCACAACGAGTGGCTACAGGGCATTTGACCACAGAGGGCGTTGCGCCCCATCCTGAGCACATCCTTGGGCAATAACCATGGCGTTAAATGATCCAGCCAGTCACTGGATAGTCATCAGGAGGGTGGTTCTCTGGTCACTGATGTGCTCCTTCGCCCAGAGTCTCTGCTGGCTTTCCACACAAGCTATGTCTTTAGTAAGCCCTTGTTCTAAGTGTAGGTGTCTCTGGTGTGACCTTTCACTCTTGTTACTCACCAGCACTTGGCCAATCAGAGACTGAGCTGATATCATTCGTTGTGCCCATTCCTGGACTGCGATCATCAAACTGACGGACTTTATTTTCGACGTCTCTGTGGCATCCAGTTTTTCAAGCTCCTAAGACACATTTAGCATCGACAGTTAGGTGAAAGGGGACTCCGTACCATCCAGACACAAACAGCTGTTGTGGGTTTCCTGGCACTGAGCCCCACTGGGGAGTGGTGTGGTGGTTTGGGAGCTACACGCTGTTTACTGTGGGCTCCACCATCCCCCACATGACGAGTGCCTCATCTCGGCCCAGCTACTTTGGACAACCAGGGACATCCCGATAAGGGGAGGCTCGGATCGCCAACTCTGATTGGCCATATTCCTGGAGGTGCCACCACAAGACCGCCTACCTCCAAGCGCCCCCCCCTCCCCCGCTCACTTCCGCCATTGGTCGGCCAACACGTCCATTCCCGCTGTGCCCCCAATTCCCACGGTCCATCGTAAAGCAAACAGACTCCTCGTTATCCAATTCGATGATTCTTGACTTGCGTGTCTGATATTTTTATAACTATTAAACAAAAATGTTCAAAAAATTTTTTTTTTTAATGATTTCTTTAACAGCCCGATGATATTTCTCCCGGGATTACTCGTAGAGTGTCCCGGAGATTAGCCTTCAATTCCTGGAGACTCCAGGCCAATCCTGGAGTGTTGACAATCCATGGGGTGGGGCATTTAGGAGGAGTGGGTGGGGGTAAGAGATCATCTCTATTTGTTCTCCCAGTGTCCTGGCTGACATTTTCCCCTAACCAACACCACCGAAACAGACTATCATTCATCTCATTTACTATTCGTGGGAACTTGCTGTGCGCAAATTGGTTGCCATGTTTTCTGTGGGGAATCCTGAGGCGTTATATAAAACCACGTTCATTAACCTTCACGACAAGATTAAAATGCAAAAGGACACACTGGTGGCCCAGCTCAGGCTGTGTAAATTTGTTAAACTCTCTTATCCCTGCCTTTCTCTTCCTAGTCTCGCTCTGTTTCTGTCTATCTCTCTTTCTCTGTTTCTCTATCTATGTATCTATCCGTCTCTCTCTCTCTGTCTCTTTCTCCCTCCATCCATCTCTCTCTCTCTCCATCTCTCTCTCTCCGTCTCTCTCTCTCTCTCCATCCGTCCCTCTCTCTCTCTCTCTGTCTCTGTCTCTCTCTCTCTCTGTCTCTCTCTCTCTGTCTCTCTCTCCATCTCTCTCTCTTCGTCTCTCTCTCCGTCTCTCTCTCCGTCTCTCTCTCTCCCCCGTCTGTCTCTCTTGCTCTGTCTCTCTCTCTGTCTCTCTCTCCATCTCTCTCCCTCTCCCTGTCTCTCTCTCTCCGTCTCTCTCTCTCTCTCCGTCTCTCTTTCTCCCCGTCTCTCTCTCTCTCCCCGTCCGTCTCTCTCTCCCCGTCCGTCTCTCTCTCTGGCTCTCCATTTTAAAGGTACAGTCCTTGCTGTATACAGCGGGTGTGTTGGTGCTGATGTGATTTGTCTGCAAGAGTCAGTGGACCAGCTGATTGAAGCTGCCAGGACTCTCCACCAGCCGCTCATACTGTCAGCAAGTACAGGAGGCCGTGGGAAAGTGGAGACTTTGCGCAGCGTCAAACACCTCACTGGAATTAAAATGGACGAATTAAAAGAGATATGAGTTCCTCAGGGCAGTGTCCTAGGCCCAACCATCTTCAGCTGCTTCATCAATGACCTTCCCTCTGTAATGTATATACCTTTAAGGGGGGAACTATGTTTTACAGATCATGTATACTGCAGTACCGGCAGTGACCACACCTGTATATAGCACTGAGTGGTAATCTGTACAGATCAGTTCCAGTGTGAGCCACGTTGAGTAAGCACCTGTTGTACCGTTCTCCGCAGTCTGTGTCTTATTATACACAGACACAACATTGACGACGAGGCAAGTTCGAACCTACCTGCAACTCTGCATCACCTCCCGGGGATTCGTTCCTGGAGATCAGTGGATTGGAGGTCAGGGCCAGAGACTCGGGCGTCGACCACGGGCAACCGCCCAGTCATCCAGCAGAGACTCGAGAATTGCGGGGGAGGCTGTCGAGAGCCAGGCTTGGCTTTCCAGTCGAGGTGGTCCAGCGAAACGGGCTGGCAACAGGTAGTGCGCAGACCCTTCCCGGACAGCGGCGGGCTAGAGCCCGACCGAGCGGCACAGCAAAGGGCTGAGCAGCGTCGATGGGGGAGGGAGAGAGACGGCAGAGCGCACAGGGTGCAGCCGGTGTTCAGGGGCTGAGCAGCGTCGAAGAGAGGGAGAGAGAGACGCGCAGAAACCCGCGAGGCGCCGCCATTGCCACGAGGACCGCCGAGAGCGGCGTTGGCAGCAGCGCAGGAGAAGCGCGGCAGCAGCGGGGGAGGAAGGAAAGCGCGGGAGACGCCATTTTAAGCCATTGGGAGACGCCATTTTAAACCACACCCAAAATGCCGAAGAGTGGCAGTATCACCGCGTTTGACAATGAAGTCGAAGATTGGACTACATATGTCGAACGAATAGAAGTATACTGCAAGGCAAATGAGGTGTCAGATGACAAGAAAGCGTCGGTATTGTTAAATTTAATGGGTGCAAAGACGTATGGTTTATTACGAAATCTAGTAACCCCAACGAAGCCAATGGAAAAGAGTTTTGAAGACATAGTAACGATACTAAAGGAACATTTAAACCCCACACTGCTGCTGATAGCAGAAAGATTCAAGTTTCACAAACGGAACCAGCATAAGGATGAAAGCAATGCTGATTATTTAACAGAACTGCGCAAACTATCGAAACACTGCCAGTTTGGAACGGGACTGGCAGATACCTTAAGGGACAAGTTTGTGTGTGGGCTTCAAAGTGAAGGAACCCAGAAACGGCTTTTATCTGAAAAGGACCTTACGCTGGAAAAGACTTTCAGCATTGCGGTATCATATGAAGCAGCAGCACGGGGTGCTGCAGAGATACAACAGAGACTGCAAGAATATGGCACAAACGAAATGTCATATGGAACAGAGAAGTGCTATCGCTGCGGCAGAACAACACACGACCAGAATGATTGCTGGTTCAAAGACAAAGTGTGCAGACAGTGTGGAAAAGTAGGACACATAGCACGAGTCTGCAGGTCGGGAAAGAAAACCAGCAATAAGAAACCTACCAAAGGAAAGTACAAGAAGGTACATAAGATGACGGAGAATAGTTCAGACGAACAAAAGAGTGATAACGACTCCGAAAGCAGGGAACTGAGTTGTCTGAAACTACATAATGTGATCACAACGGAGGATCACCGAACCATTTGGGTCACTCTCAAGTTAGCAGGAGTCCAGGTAAAGATGGAATTGGACACAGGATCAGCCCTAACATTCATAAACTGACGGGGCTACGAGCGGCTATTCTCACACATACCCTTGAGAGACACAAAAATTATTTTGAAGACGTACACGGGGCAAAAAGTCTACCCCAAAGGAAAAATAAGGGTGACCGTTATATATAATGGTAAGGAAACACCAAAACTAGACCTGTATGTATTGCAAGATGGAGGACCACCATTACTGGGACGTGAATGGATCCGGAAAATACAACTGGATTGGCATTCCATACAGGCACTGACTGTGGCTGACAAAAAGGATGACGACGTCACACCTGGGCGACTGTCAAAGATCCTAACTGACGCGAAAGAAGTGTTCCAGCAAGGACTCGGAACACTAAAAGGCATGACAGCGATGATTAAAATTGAAGAAAACGCAAGCCCAAAATTTTTTAAGGCCAGACCGGTACCTTATGCGATCCGCCCAGCCATCGAAGCAGAGCTGGAGAGTCTGGAACGTTCAGCTGTACTGTCAAAGGTAGACTGGAGCGAGTGGGCTACACCCATCGTCCCTGTGATGAAAAAGTCGTTGAGCAGCACGCCTGGGGAACCAGGGAAGGTTCGCATCTGTGGGGACTTTAAGGTAACAGTGAACCCGTTCCTTCACACTGTACAATATCCACTTCCGCGGATTAAAGATATTTTCACCTCGCTATCTGGAGGGAAACGCTTCACTAAGATTGATCTGGCCCAGGCGTATCTGCAAATGGAGGTAGAAGAAGCATCAAAAAAATACCTCACCATCAACACCCATAAAGGTCTCTACCAATACAACCGGCTGGTATTCGGGGTAGCATCAGCTCCGGCTATTTGGCAGAAGGCAATAGAACAAGTCCTGCAAGGGATCCCAGGGACCCAGTGTTATTTGGACGATATCCTGGTCACGGGCGAAAATGACAGTTATCACCTTGCCAACCTGGAGCAGGTGCTCACTAGATTGCAGGAATATGAGCTCCGAGCTAACCGCCCCAAATGCGAGTTTTTTAGAAAACAGATCTCGTATTGTGGCCACGTTATCGATAAAGAGGGGTTACATAAGTCCCCAGAGAAGATTGAGGCAGTAGTCAAGGCTCCAGCACCGGAAAATGTGTCACAACTGAGGTCGTTCCTCGGGCTGGTAAACTACTACCATAAGTTCTTGCCAAATTTGTCTACAATACTACACCCACTGAACACCCTACTGCAAACTGGGGTGCCATGGAAGTGGAATGACGAATGTAGACGAGCTTTCCAGAAGAGCAAAACACTAATCACATCGAAAGAGGTATTGGCCCATTACAACCCAGCATTACCAATTCGGTTGGCATGTGATGCGTCACCCTACGGCATTGGAGCGGTGCTGTCGCACAAATTCTCGGACGGCTCAGAGAGGCCAATAGCCTTTGCGTCACGATCACTAACCTCAGCCGAGCGTAACTACGCCCAGATTGACAGGGAGGCCCTCAGCCTAGTGTGGGGAGTGAAAAAGTTCAATCACTATCTGCACGGGCAGAAAATCACCTTGCTGACTGATCACCAGCCTCTTGTCTCCATTTTTAATCCGAAGAAGGGCGTTCCGGTGATGACTGCACAACGACTACAAAGATGGTCACTTTTTCTAGGGGCGCACCACTATGAGATTGAATATAAGGGCACGAAACAGCATGGAAATGCTGATGGGCTATCACGCCTGCCACTGCCTACTGCGGAGGAAGCACCAGCAGTGGATCCTGTCGAAATATTCCATTTGACTATAGTTGAATACCTACCGGTAACTAACGCTTGTATCGAAAAGGAAACCCGAAATGACCCGACACTGTCTTGGGTCTATGATTTGACGGTGAAGGGATGGCCAGCACATGGCGACTCACTGTTGCCAGCATTCTCGACAAGGAGAGAACAGCTGTCAGTGTGCCGGGGGACCTTGATGTGTGGATCCCAAGTGGTAATTCCACCCAAGTTAAGGGATAGAGTGCTCAATGAGCTTCATGAGGGTCATCTGGGAGGGGTAAAAATGAAAAGCATAGCCAGGGCTTATGTGTGGTGGCCGGAATCGATAAACAAATCGAGGACCTGACCAAGAGCTGCTCAGGATGCCAGAAAGTCCAAAATGCACCACCACAGGCCCCTCTACACCCATGGGAGTGGCCCTCATCTCCATGGCAACGGGTGCATATTGATTTTGCTGGTCCATTCATGGACTCAATGTTTTTAATAGCCGTGGATGTGCACTCGAAATGGCCTGAGGTCATCAAAATGTCCTCCACCACCACGGAGACAACTATTGCAGTCCTACGGACCACTTTTGCCAGGAATGGCTTGCCAGAACAGATTTGCTCCGACAACGGACCACAGTTTGTGTCCGAAGAGTTCCGGAGGTTCTTGAAAAAGAATGGGGTAAGGCATTACACATCCGCCCCGTATCATCCAGCCACAAATGGATTGGCTGAGAGGTTCGTACAAACCTTTAAGAAGGCAATAAAGGCTATGTACAATGACAACATTCCGCTGCAGCACAAGGTGGACAATTTCCTGTTTGCCTACCGGAATGCGACACATGCAGTCACCAACCAGGCCCCAGCCATGATGTTCTTTAACCGAAGGTTAAGATCTCGCCTGGATTTGCTCAGACCAAACGTACGAAGAGATGTTGAGAGTAAGCAATTCCAGCACATCCATGAGAAGCCAACAAGGAGCTTCAATGTAGGGCAACCAGTCTTGGCCCGCGACTACCGAACAGAAAAATGGCAGCCAGGAACGATATGCACACGGCAGGGCCCACTAATGTACACAGTGGACGTTGGGGAGAGCATCGTGAGACGCCATGCTGACCAGATCCTAGAGTCACAGGAACAAGTCAACCCCATGCCTCGCCCATACGTACCTGGTGATGAACCCGATGTACAGGTCGCATCTACCCCAGAAACAGTAGCATCGGAAGCTGATGAACCAACCGACGACAGGGGGCCAGAATCGCCTCCACACCAAGAGCAAGACACTCGGGAAAGGCGCTATCCAGAAAGGATCAGGAAGCCTCCCCAAAGACTGAATATATAAATAGACTATTTTCAGCTAATGTTGCATGTTAAAAGTGTTAATTGTAATTAGTTTGATATTTAATTGTTAAATGAGTGTTATGGTACTGTTAATCTAAAAGGGGAGGAATTGTAATGTATATACCTTTATAAGGGGGGAACTATGTTTTACAGCTCATGTATACTGCAGTACCAGCAGTGACCACACCTGTATATAACACTGAGTAGTAATCTGTACAGATCAGTTGCAGTGTGAGCCACATTGAGTAAACACCTGTTGTACCGTTCTCCGCAGTCTGTGTCTTATTATACACAGACACAACACCCTCCAACATAAGGTCAGAAATGGGGATGTTCGCTGATGACTGCACAGTGTTCAGTGCCATTCACAACTCCTCAGATAATGAAGCAGTCCATGCCCACATACAACAAGACCTGGACAATGTTCAGGCTTGGGCTGGTAAGTGGCAGGTAACATTCGCGCTAGAGAAGTGCCAGGCAATGATTATCTCCAACAAGCAAGAGTCTAACCACCTCCCCTTGACATTCAACGGTATTACCATCGCCGAATCCCCCACCATCAACATCCTGGGGGTCACCATTGACCAGAAACTTAACTGGACCAGTCACATAAATACTGTGGCAACAAGAGCAGGTCAGAGGCTGGGTATTCTGCGGCGAGTGTCTCACCTCCTGACTCCCCAAAGCCTTTCCACCATCTACAAGGCACAAGTCAGGAGTGTGATGGAATACTCTCCACTTGCCTGGATGAGTGCAGCTCCAACAACACTCAATAAGCTCGACAGCATCCAGGACAAAGCAGCCCACTTGATTGGCACCCCATTGACCACCTTAAACATTCACTCCCTCCACCACCGGTGCACCGTGGCTGCAGTGTGTACCATCTACAAGATGCACTGCAGCAACTCACCAAGGCTTCTTCGGCAGCACATCCCAAACCCGCGACCTCTTCCACCTAGAAGGACAAGGGCAGCAGGCACATGGGAACACCACCATCTCCAAGTTTCCCTCCAAGACATCATCCTGACTTGGAAATATATCGCCGTTCCTTCATCATCGCTGGGTCAAAATCCTGGAACTCCCTCCCTAACAGCACTGTGGGAGCACTTCCACTGCAGCGGTTCAAGAAGGCGGCTCACCACCACCTACTCAAGGGCAACTAGACATGGGCAATAAATGCTGGCCTTGCCAGCGATGCCCACATCCCATGAACGAATAAAATAAAACATTTATACTGAGGCAGGCTTGTTAATAGAGTTATTACACCATCGCAAACACCTTTGCAGTACAGCGGCACTACTGAAAGACCCGAGATAGGCGCAAGTGTAACATTATCAGCACCGCCTTTGTAATTGAGTCCAGTGGAACTGGTGAGCAACATTCGCGCTGCAATGTGTGACTCAGGCTGTGGCTCAGTGGGCGGCACTTTCACTTCTGAGTCAGAAGGTCGTGGGTTCAAGTCTCACTCCAGAGACTTGTACTCCATTATCTAGGCTGACACTCCCAGTGCCGTACTGAGAGCGCGCCGCACTGTCGGAGGAGCAGTACTGAGGGAGAGCCGCACTGTTGGAGGGGCAGTACTGAGGAAGCACTGCACTGTCAGAGGGTCAGTACTGAGGGAGCTCAGCACTGTCGGAGGGGCCGTACTGAGGAAGCGCTGCACTGTCGGAGGAGCAGTACTGAGGGAGCGCCGCACTGTCAGAGGGGCAGTACTGAGGGAGCACTGCACTGTCGGAGGGTCAGTACTGAGGGAGCGCCGCACTGTCGGAGGGGCAGTACTGAGGGAGCGCCGCACTGTCAGAGGGGCAGTATTGAGGGCGCGCCGCACTGTCGGAGGGGCAGTACTGAGGGAGAGCCGCACTGTTGGAGGGGCAGTACTGAGGGAGCGCTGCACTGTCGGAGGGGCTGTACTGAGGGAGCACAGCACTGTCGGCGGGGCAGTACTGAGGGAGTGCAGCACTGTCGGAGGGGGCAGTACTGAGGGAGCGCAGCACTGTCAGAGGGGCAGTACTGAGGGAGCGCCGCACTGTCGGAGGTGCAGTACTGAGGGAGCGCCACACTGTCGGAGGGGCAGTACTGAGGGAGCGCCGCACTGTCGGAGGGGCAGTACTGAGGGAGCGCCGCACTGTCGGAGGGGCAGTACTGAGGGAGTGCTGCACTGTCGGAGGTGCAGTACTGAGGGAGCGCCGCACTGTCGGAGGGGCAGTACTGAGGGAGTGCCGCACTGTCAGAGGGGCAGTACTGAGGGAGCGCTGCACTGTCGGAGGTGCAGTACTGAGGGAGCGCCACACTGTCGGAGGGGGCAGTACTGAGGGAGCGCTGCACTGTCAGAGGGGCAGTACTGAGGGAGCGCAGCACTGTCAGAGGGGGCAGTACTGAGGGAGCCCTGCAGTGTCAGAGGGGCAGTACTGAGGGAGCGCCGCACTGTCAGAGGGGCAGTACTGAGGGAGTGCTGCACTGTCGGAGGGGCAGTAGTGAGGGAGCGCCGCACTGTCAGAGGGGCAGTACTAATAGAATGTCGGAGGTGCCGTCTTTTGGATGAGACATTAAACGGAGGCCCCGTCTGTCCTCTCAGGTGGATGTAAAAGATCCCGCGGGCACTATTTCGAAGAAGCGCAGGGGAGTTCTCCCCGGTGTCCTGGGGCTAATATTTATCCCTCAACCAACATCACTAACAAGCAGATTGCCTGGTCATTATCACATTGCTGTTTGCGGGAGCTTGCTGTGCGCAAATGGGCTGCTGCATGTCCCACATTACAACAGTGACTACACTTCAAAAAGTACTTCATTGGCTGTAAAGCGCTTTGGGACGTCCTGAGGTCGTGAAAGGCGCTATAGAAATGCAAGATCCTTTTCTTTCTCGGCGCTGAGTGTGGCTGGTGGATGTGGTGGGACTGTACCTCTGATGTCAAGCCTTTGGTTACATGCTCCAGGACAAGGTGGCTGATCTTGTGCTTTCCTGTGATCGTGATTTCGTGAGTCTGTAACATGCTCTTCCTCCTCATCCACTGGTTCAAAGGGAAAGAAAGGGAGAAATTAGTCCAAAGTGGAATGCTGTGGCTTGGCGAGGCATTTCAGGGTACAGTGTTTGAACCTCGCCCAACTTACAATTGACATCTATTTTTTGACATGTTTGGACACAACCATTTCCTCCCGGCAGTCTCGCCTCGGAATCAAGTTCCACTCCAGGGACTCGGCACGTAACCTACACTTCAAAAGTACTTCATTGGCCGTGAAGCTTTTTGGGATGTCCTGAGATCTCCCCCTCTCAGAACCATGATAGGTTTCCCCTTGTCCTCAACATCCACCAGACCAATCTACACATTCAACAGGACATCTTCTGCCACCTATAGCGTGAGCCCACCACCAAACACTTTTCCCCTCCACATGCCCTTTTTCTTGTTTCTCTTCCTCTCCCCTCTCATGCTCTCTCTCCAACCTCATCTTATCCATGAGACCAACCTCCTGTTCCCTTGACCCCATTGGCCCTGGAGCAGAGATCGCATCATATAGAAGGTAAGTGTCTTCCTACACGTGGTCCATGTGATCTCCTGAGCTGATTTCTATCGGCTGAGGGGTTTGAAGAGGAATTTTCCGGGGTATTTTTTCTCTTGTTGGCCCGTTGTTTGCCTCCCAGGAGATTACATGGCTGCGGCGCGGGGAGAAGGGGGTAATGTCTCATCATGATAGTGCGGCCATCATAGTGTGTGAGACAGGCTCGATGGACTAGCTAATCTTTACCTGCCCGTCAATTTTCTATGATCGTATTTCCACTAAACTGCTGATCACCCAACTTCCCTTTCTGCCTCCATGGCAACTGATGTTAAAGATGGTTCCACCTCTTCAGGTATAGTTCCCTCCCTTTGAAAACCATGATCAGTCTCCTTCTCAAAAAGCCACCCTCAATCCCTCTCTACTACCACCCTATCTCCAACCTCCCTTCCCTTTCCAAATTACTTGAACGTGTTGTCATCTCTGTAATCCATGCCCACCTTTCCCACAGCTCCATGATTGAATTTCGCATCAGGTTTGTGTCCCTGCCATAGCACAGAAATGACCCTGATCAAAGTCAGAAACAACGTCCATGGTGCACCAGCCATCTTCATCATCCTCAACCACTCTGCAGCCATGTGCATGGTTGACCACATCATCCTCCTCCAACGCCTCTCCTCTTTTGTCCAGCTCTGTGGGACTGCCCTCGCTTACTTCCACTCTCATCTATCGGGTCATCACCAAATCATCTCTTGCAATGTCAATCCTGCACTGAAAGTCCCAAGGACCTATCCTTGGCCTCCTCCTCTTCCTCATCTACATGTTGCCCCTTGCTGACATCATCTGGAGATATGGGATCAGGTTCCACATGTATGCTGATGACACCCAGCTCTACCTCTCCACCACCTCTCTCCACCCCTCCACTCCTTCGGTGTTGTCAGACTCCTTCTCCAACATCTAGTCCTGGATGAGCTGTAATTTGCTCCAGTTAAACATTGAGAAGACTGAAGCCATTGTCTTTTGCTCCCTTCACAAAATACCGTACTCTCATCACCGATTCCATCCCCATCCACAGCCATTACCGCAAGCTGAATCAGACTGTTGCAACCTTGGTGTCCTACTTGACCTTGATCCGACCTACTGACCCCAGATCTTCTCCATCATCAAGACTGCCTACTTCCACCTCCGTAACATCGCCCGTCTCTGCCCCACCTCAGCTCTGCTGAAACCCTCACCCATGTCATTGTCACCTCCAGACTAAACTTTTCCAACGCTCTCTTATCCAGCCTCCCATCTTGCATCCTCCATAAACTTCAGCTTATCCAAAACTCTGCCCCCTGTCCTACCCTGCACCAAGTCCCATTCACCCATCGCCCCTGTGCTTACTGACCTATTGGTTCCTGGTGCCCCATGCCCCAAATTTAAAATTCTCATCCTCGTGTTGAAATCCCTTCATTACTTTACCCCTCCCTATCTCTGTAACCTCCTCCAAACCTTCCACCATCTCCCACTGAAATCTGTTCCTCTGACTTTAGCCTATTGTGCATCCCCCCGCCGCCCTCCCCACCCACCGCCGCCCTCTCCCCCCCTCCCTCCCCCCACCTTCCCCCCACCCCCCGCACCCCCCCCAGCAATCTCTTCACTTCACATTTGGTGACAATGCCTTTAGCCGTCTAGGCTGCATATCTGGATTTCCTTCCCTAAACCCTCCGCCACCCACCCTCCCCCCACTCCCCCCACCCCCCCCACCCTCCCCACACCCTCCCCCCACCCCCTCCACACCCCCACACACCCTCCCCCCACCCCCCCGCCCACCCCTCCCCCCACCGCCCTCTCCCTCCCCCCACCTTCCCCCCACTCCCCGCCCCCCCCAGCAATCTCTTCACCTCACATTTGGTGACAATGCCTTTAGCTGTCTAGGCTGCATATCTGGATTTCCTTCCCTAAACCCCTCCGCCACCCACCCTCCCCCCACTCCCCCCACCCTCCCCCCACACCCCCCACCCCCTCCCCCCACCCCCTCCACACCCCCACACCCCCTCCGCCCACCCCCCACCGCCCTCTCCCCCCACCCTCCCCCCACCCTCCCCCCACTCACCCCACCCTCCCCCCACACCCCCCCACCCTCCCCACCCCCTCCACACCCCCACCCCCCCGCCCACCCCCCCGACGCCCTCTCCCTCCCCCCACCTTCCCCCCACTCCCCCCACCCCCCGCCCCCCCCAGCAATCTCTTCACTTCACATTTGGTGACAATGCCTTTAGCTGTCTAGGCTGCATATCTGGATTTCCTTCCCTAAACCCCTCCGCCACCCACCCTCCCCCCACTCCCCCCAGCCTCCCCCCACCCCCTCCACACCCCCACCCACCCCCACACCCCCCCCACCCCTCCCCCCGCCGCCCTCTCCCCCCCCACCCTCCGCCACCCACCTCCCTTTCTGCTCCGTGACTGTTAAGTCCGTGAATGATTGAGACACGGACTAGCAGGAGAGAAACAAAGAGATCTTTACTGGTGGAAAGCATAAACGAATCTAACTAACACAGGCTCTCTAGCGCCTTTTATACAGGGGTGGTCACTGCCAGTACTGCAGTCTGAGACCAGTTATTCTCTTAAAGGTACATACACAACAATTCCTCCCCTTTTAGATAAACAGTACATAACATTCATTTAACAACTAATGATAACGAATTACAATCACAATTACTGTTGCTAGATACATTGGTTAAGTTTAAGCAATTATAAGTTCAGTCTTTGAGGAGACTTCCTGATTCTGTCTGGATAACGCCTCTTTGGAGTATCAGGTTCTTCTGGCAATGTTGAGTCGGAATCAATGTCGTTGTTTGGTTCATCTGCTTCCAATATTACCGGTTCTGCGGTAGCTGCAATTGGAACGTCGATTTCATTACCAGGTGTATCAGATCGTGGTGTGGAGTTGACGTTTTCCAGTGACTCTAGAATCTGGTCAGCATGGCGTCTTACAATGCTCTCCCCAACGTCCACGGTATACATGAGAGGTCCTTGTCGTGTACAAATCGTTCCTGGCTGCCATTTCTCAGTGCGGTGGTCCCGGGCCAAAACTGGTTGACCTATCTTAAAACTCCTGGTCGGCCTTTCATTCATATTCTGAAACTGCCTGTTCTCCACATCTCTTCGGACGTTTGGCTTAACCAAATCCAAGCGGCGTCGTAGTCTTCGATTGAAGAACATCATGGCTGGAGTTTGGTTGGTAACCGCATGTGTCGCATTCCGGTAGGCAAACAAGAAGTTGTCCACCTTGTGTTGTAGGGGTATATCTTCATTACACATTGCCTTGATAGCCTTCTTGAATGTTTGGACAAACCTCTCGGCCAATCCATTAGTGGCTGGATGATATGGGGCAGATGTGTAATGCTTAACACCATTGTTCTTTAAGAACCTCCGGAACTCTTCAGACACAAACTGTGGTCCATTGTCAGAGCAAATCTGTTCAGGCAGCCCATTCCTGGCGAATATGAGTCATAGAGTCATAGAGTTATACAGCACGGATAGAGGCCCTTCGGCCCATCGTGTCCACGCCGGCCATCAAGCCCCGTCTAATCTAATCCCATATTCCAGCATTTGGTCCGTAGCCTTGTATGCTATGGCATTTCAAGTGCTCATCCAAATGCTTCTTAAATGTTGTGAGGGTTCCTGCCTCCACAACCCTTTCAGGCAGTGAGTTCCAGACTCCAACCATCCTCTGGGTGAAAAAGTTCTTTCTCAAATCCCCTCTAAACCTCCTGCCCCTTACCTTGAATCTATGCCCCCTAGTTATTGACCCCTCTACTAAGGGAAAAAGCTCCTCAGCATCCATCCTATCTATGCCCCTCATAATTTTGTACACCTCAATCATGTCCCCCCTCAGCCTCCTCTGATCCAAGGAAAACAAACCCAATCTGCCCAGTCTCTCTTCATAGCTGAAGCGCTCCAGCCCTGGTAACATCCTGGTGAACCTCCTCTGCACCCTCTCCAACGCGATCACATCCATCCTGTAGTGTGGCGACCAGAACTGCACACAGTATTCCAGCTGTGGCCTAACCAGTGTTTTATACAGCTCCATCATAACCTCCTTGCTCTTATATTCAATGCCTCGGATAATGAAGGCAAGTATCCCATATGCCTTTTTTACCACCTTATCCACCTGTTCTGCCGCCTTCAGGGATCTGTGTACTTGCACACCCAGATCCCTCTGACCCTCCGTCTTGCCTAGGGTCTTACCATTCATTGTGTATTCCCTTGCCTTGTTAGTCCCCCCAAAGTGCATCACCTCGCACTTTTCCGGGTTAAATTCCATTTGCCACTGTTCCGCCCATCTGACCAACCCATCTATATCGTCCTGCAGGCTGAGACTACCCTCCTCGCTATTTACCACCCTACCAATTTTTGTATCATCCGCGAACTTACTGATCATACCTTTTACATTCATATCCAAGTCATTAATGTAGACCAAAAACAGCAAGGGACCCAGCACCGATCCCTGTGGTACCCCACTGGCCACAGGCTTCCAGTCACAAAAACAACCTTCGACCATCACCCTCTGCCTTCTGCCACTAAGCCAGTTTTGTATCCAATGTGCCAAGGCACCCTGGATTCCATGGGCTCTTACCTTCTTGACCAGTCTCCTGTGCGGGACTTTATCGAAGGCCTTACTGAAATCCATGTATACCACATCCACTGCGTTACCCTCATCCACACACCTAGTCACCCCCTCAAAAAATTCAATCAAATTAGTCAGACATGATCTTCCCTTGACAAAGCCATGTTGACTATCCCTGATTAATCCTTGCCTCTCCAAGTGGAGACAAATTTTGTCCCTCAGAATTTTTTCCAATAATTTTCCTACCACTGATGTTAGGCTCACTGGCCTGTAGTTCCCCGGTTTTTCCCTACTTCCCTTCTTGAATAATGGTACTACATTAGCGGTTCTCCAGTCCTCTGGCACATCCCCTGTGGCCAGAGAGGTCCTGAATATATGTGTTAGAGCCCCCGCAATCTCTTCCTTTGCCTCACACAGCAGCCTGGGATACATTTCATCTGGGCCTGGGTTTTTATCCATTTTTAGGCCAGCTAAAACCGCCAATACCTCCTCCCTCTCGATGTTAATATGTTCGAGCATATCACAGTCCCCCCGCCCTATTTCTATGTCTACATCGTCCTTCTCCATAGTGAAAACAGATGCAAAAAATTCATTTAGAACCCCTCCTACATCTTCCGGCTCCACACACAGATTGCCACTTTTGTCCCAAATGGGCCCTATTTTTTCCCTAGTTATCCTCTTACCCTTAATATACTTATAAAACATCTTAGGATTTTCCTTTATTTTGCTCGCCAGTGTTATTTCATGGCCCCTCCTTGATCTCCTAATTTCTTTTTTAAGTATCCCCCTGCACTTTTTGTACTCCTCTAGGGCTTCCTCCGTCTTTAGCCTTTTGTATCTGCCAAAAGCCCTCCTTTTTTTCCTAATCCATTCTCGTATATCCCCTGACATCCAAGGTTCCCTGTGGTTTTTGGAACCACCCTTGACCTTTACGGGAACATGTTGCCATTGTATGATCTCAGTCTCCCTTCTGAAAGCCTCCCATTGCTCCGATGCGGATTTTCCTACAAGTAGCTGATCCCAGTCCATTTTGGCCAAATCCTGCCTTATCCTATTAAAATCGGCCTTCCCCCAATTTAGAACCTTTATTTCCGGCCCATCCCTGTCCTTTTCCATGACCACCTTAAATCTCACCATATTATGGTCACTGTCACCAAAGTGCTCACCTACTAGCACTTTTTCCACTTGGCTGGCCACATTCCCTAGAATTAGGTCCAGTACCGCCCCCTCTCTTGTAGGACTTTCTACATGCTGGCTCAAAAAGCTCTCCTGGATGCACTTTAAGAATTCTACACCTTCTGAGCCTTTCACACTCTGACTATCCCAGTTAATATTTGGGAAGTTGAAATCCCCCATTATTATTACCCTATTATTTGCACATTTCTCTGAGATTTGCCTACATATCTGTTCCTCTATCTCCCCCTGGCTGTTTGGAGGCCTATAGTACACTCCCAGCAAAGTGCTTGCCCCCTTTTTGTTTTTAAGCTCCACCCATATGGCCTCATTAGAGGAACCTGCTAATATATCATCCCTCCTTACTGCAGTAATTGACTCCTTAATTAATATTGCGACACCCCCTCCTCTTATACCTCCCCCTCTGTCTCGCCTGAAGATTCTGTACCCCGGAATATTGAGCTGCAGTCTTGCCCCTCCCTCAACCATGTCTCCGTGATAGCAACAATATCATACTCCCATGTGTTTATCAACACCTTCAGTTCATCCACCTTATTTGCAAGACTCCTTGCATTAAAATAGATGCCATCCAGCCTTGCCCTTATATATTTGCCCTGTCTACCAAGCTGACTTGTTTTTTTCTCTATAATTGGCAGCACATCACCCCCTATTTCAGCTCCCCTCTGTATCCCATCCCCCTGCCAAGTTAGTTTAAACCACCCCCAACAGTGCTAGCAAACCTCCCCGCAAGGATATTTGTCCTGCTCTGGTTCAGGTGCAACCCCTCCGACTTGTACAATATGGTTCGTAAAACTGCGATAGTTTTTTCCGTGGTGGTTGAGGACATTTTTATTACCTCTGGCCACTTTGAATGTGCATCCACCGCAATTAAAAACATCGAGTCCATGAAGGGACCAGCAAAATCAATGTGCACCCTTTGCCATGGAGATGAGGGCCACTCCCATGGATGCAGAGGAGCTTGTGGTGGGGCGTTTTGGACCTTCTGGCATCCTACACAGCTCTTGGCCATCTCTTCGATTTCTCTATCGATTCCCGGCCACCACACAAACGCTCTGGCTAAGCTCTTCATTTTTACCCCACCCAGATGACCCTCATGAAGCTCATTGAGCACTCTATCCGTCAACTTAGGTGGAATTACTACTCTGGATCCACACGTCAAGGTTCCTCTGCACACTGACAGCTGTTCTCTTCTTGGCGAAGATGCTGGCAGCAGTGGTTCGCCATGTGCTAGCCATCCCTTCACCGTTAAATCATAGACCTGTGATAGTGTCGGGTCATTCCGTGTTTCCTTTTCTATGTTTGCATTCGTCACAGGGAGACATTCGACTATGGTCGAGTGGAATAACTCCATTGGATCCACTGCAAGGTCTTCTTCTTCCACCGTCGGCAACGGTAGACGTGACAATCCATCAGCATTTCCATGCTGTTTAGTTCCTTTGTACTCGATGTCATATTGGTGTGCCCCTAGGAAAAGGGACTATCTCTGCAGCCGTTGTGCTGTCATTATCGGTACGCCCTTCTGAGGGTTGAAAATGGAGACAAGAGGTTGATGATCGGTTAGTAGAGTAAATTTTTGACCGTGCAGATAGTGATTGAACTTCTTCACCCCCCACACTAGGCTGAGGGCCTCTCTGTCAATCTGGCTGTAGTTACGCTCGGCAGGAGTTAACGAGCGTGACGCAAAAGCTATCGGCCTCTCCAAACCATCAAGGAATTTATGTGACAGTACCGCCCCAATGCCGTAGGGAGACGCATCACACGCCAGCCTGATTGGCAGTGCTGGGTTGTAGTGAGCCAATACTTCCTTTGAAGTGATTAAGTCCTTACTCTTCTGAAAAACACGTTTACAATCATTGCTCCATTTCCATGCTACCCCCGTTCGTAGCAGGGCATTCAGTGGATGCAGAATTGTCGACAAATTCGGCAAAAACTTATGATAGTAATTCACCAACCCGAGGAATGACCTCAGTTGCGACACATTTTCAGGCGCTGGGGCCTTAACAACCGCTTCAATTTTGTCAGGGGACTTATGTAACCCCTCTTCGTCAATCACGTGGCCACAATACGATATCTGTTTCTTGAAAAATTCGCACTTGGGGCGGTTGGCTCGCAGCCCATGTTCCCGTAGTCTAGTGAGCACCTGTTCTAGGTTGTTAAGGTGTTCACTGTCATCTTCACCTGTTACAAGGATGTCGTCCAAGTAACACTGAGTCCCCGGAATCCCTTGCAGGACTTGTTCCATCGCTCTTTGCCATATCGCCGGAGCCGATGCTACTCCGAATACCAATCGATGATACTGGTAAAGACCTTTGTGAGTGTTTATCGTGAGATACTTCCTAGAGGACTCTTCAACCTCCATCTGCAAATATGCTTGTGCTAGGTCAATTTTTGTAAAACGCTTCCCTCCAGACAGTGAGGCGAAGATGTCTTCTATCCTTGGAAGAGGATATTGTACTGTGTGAAGGACAGGGTTCACCGTCACCTTGAAATCCCCACAGATGCGAATCTTCCTTGGCTCTCCGGACTTATTGCTTAACGTTTTCTTCATGACAGGAACGATGGGTGTCGCCCAATCGCTCCAGTCGACCTTAGACAACACGCCCGCCTTCTCCAGATTCTCCAGCTCTGCCTCGACGGCTGGACGAATTGCATATGGTACCGGTCTCGCTTTGAAAAACTTGGGAACTGCATTCTCTTCTATTTTTAACGAGGCGGTTACGCCTTTAAGCGTGCCCAGTTCTTGTTGAAATACCTCTTTGGCGTTAGCTAAGATTGTTGACAATCGTCCAGGAGTGACGTCTTCATCTTTTTTACCGTCCACCGTCATTGCATGAATGGAATGCCAATCTAAGTTTATCTTCCTGATCCATTCCCGTCCCAATAACGGTGGTCCACCATTTGGCAGTATGCAGAGATACAATTTCCGTATTTTCTTGCCATTGTATTCGACAGGCACCCTTATTTTTCCTCTGGGGTATACTTTTTGCCCCGTATACGTCGTCAAGATGATGGATGTCTCTCTCAAGGGTATGTGTGAAAATAGCCGCTCATAGTCTCGTCGATTCATGACGGTTAGCGCTGATCCTGTATCCAATTCCACTTTAACTTGGGACCCTGCTATCGTGAGGGTGACCCAAATGGTTCGGTGATCCTCTTTTGCGATTATATTGTGAAGTTTGAGACAGCTTAATCTCCTGTTCTCGGATTCACTATCGCTCATCTGGTCTTCGGAACTACTGTCCGTCATCTTTTGTACTTTCTTGTACGGTTCCTTAGTAGCCTTTTTGTTGTCGCTGGTCTTCTTCCCAGACCTACAAACTCATGCAATGTGTCCAATCTTCCCGCATTGTCTGCATATTTTGTCTTTGGACCAGCAGTCCTTCTGGTCATGGTTAGTTCTGCCGCAGCGATAACATTTTGCAAATCCCCGTGTCATTTCATGGGTGCCGTATTCCTGTGGTTTTTGTTGAATTTCTGCAGCTCCCCTGGCTGCTGCTTCATACGATACTGCCACGCTGAAAGCCTTATCTAGCGTCAGCTCTTTTTCTGCGAGTAACTTCTTCTGTGTTCCTTTACTCAGGAGTCCACAGACAAATTTGTCCCGTAGGGTATCTGCCAGTCCTGCTCCGAACTGGCAGTGCTTTGATAGCTTGCGTAGTTCCGTAAGATACTCAGCATTGCTCTCATCTTTGTGCTGAGTTCTCCTGTGGAATTTAATTCTTTCTGCTATCAACAGCAGTGCAGGGTATGCTCCACCCTCTCTCTCCTTGCTTCCCGACTCGCTGCCCGGCCCCGTTGCAGCCCAGGGAGGATCAGAGCACTACCTGCCACCAGCCCGATTAGCTGGGAAACCACGGACCGAGGAACCCAGCCTGGCTCTGGACAGTCTCTCCTGCGAGTTTTGAACTCGATGATTGACGGTCGACGCCCGTTTCTCGGGATTCAATGGCCTATTTTTATTATTTTTTTTCTTCTGGCTCCGACCTTCAACACGTCGTCGGAGCTGCTGCTGAGTTGCAGGTAAGTTCGTTTCTAACTCGTCGCCAGTGTTAAGTCCGTGAATGATTGAGACACGGACTAGCAGGAGAGAAACAAAGAGATCTTTACTGGTGGAAGGCATAAACGAATCTAACCAACAGAGGCTCTCTAGCGCCTTTTATACAGGGGTGGTCACTGCCGGTACTACAGTCTGAGACCAGTTATTCTCTTAAAGGTACATACACAACAGTGACGACCCCTATTTAAAAAGTCACCGCTTGGACCAAGCTATTGGTCACCCTTCCTAATATCTCCTCCGATGCCCCAGTGTCTAGTTTTGTTTGATTACATCACTGTGAAACACCTTGCAATGTTTCTCTACACTAAAGATTGCAACCATGACTACACTTCACAAGTAGCTCCTCGGTTCTAAAGCACCTGAGGTTGTAAAGGGCACTATATCAAGGCAAGACCTTGCTTGTTCTTAACAGAGCAAACTCCACAAATCAACAAACGTTTCACACTTTACCTTGGGTTTTTGGCCCCGAGATATTTTAGACCCTAAATTCCACACATACTTCAGGGCTCTGTAGATCAGTATGAACAAAATGCCTCCAAGGAACACTGTGAAGGAGGACCCGACAGTGCCCCACCACATGTCCTGGCTCATGATGCGACAGTTGTGACTTGGCAATCTGATGTCACTACCAGTATCACCGAAAACCAGGAGGCTGAGGGGATCAGTATTGTTACTGCTCGCAAAATCCATCTTGTGTCCTGCAGAAACTCACTTCCCCGTCCGATTTGGCACTGACTTGCTGCTCTTACTGTCCTCACGGAGTCACCCTTCGGGCCTGTTGATGTTATCAATGATCCCATTGTGAGTCACCCTTCAGGCCTGTTGATGTTATCAATGATCCCATTGTGAGTCACCCTTCAGGCCTGTTGATGTTATCAATGATCTCATTGTGAGTCACCCTTCAGTCCTATTAGAATCATAGAATCTTACAGCACAGAAGGAGGCCATTTGGCCCGTTGTGCCGGTTCTTTGAAAGAGCTCTCCAATTTAGTCCCACACCCCAGCATGTGCCCCATAACCCTGCAAATTAATCCTCATCAAGTACACGTCCAATTGCCTTTAGTAAGTTCCTATGGGATCTGCTTTGGACAGTTTTCTCTCCGGCCCTTGAAGGCATTATTTCAGTCACTGGTGCCCACCAAGAATCTCCCGCCTGTGCCCAATTTCATGTTGGAGTCTCGAAAGAAAATACATGCCAGCTATTTGACTGGGACAGGAGGGTGTCAAATCCACCTGGATCTGGTTCGTACCCAGTGGCCGATCATAAAACCATGAGAACTAGGAGCAGGATTGGCCATACAGCCCTCCACCATTCAATAAGATCATAGAATCATACACTGGTTACAGCACAGAAGGAGGCCGTTCGGCCCGTCGAGTCCGTGCCAGCTCTCTGCAAGAGCACTTCACCTAGTCCCACTCCCCGCCCTTTCCCCGTAGTCCTGCAAATTTCTTTCCTTCAGATGCTTATCCAACTACTTTTGAAAGCCGAGATTGAGTCTGCCTCCACCACCCTTTCAGGCAGTGCATTCCAGATCCTAACCACTCACTGCGTAAAAAGGTTTTTCTTACGTCGCCTTTGGCTCTTTCACCAATCACCTTAAATCTCTGTGTCCTCTAGTTCTCGACCCTTCCGCCAATGGGAACTCTACTCTGTCCAGACCCCTCATGATTCTGAACACCTCTATCAAATCTCCTCTCAATCTTCTCTGCTCCAAGGAGAACAACCCCAGCTTCTCCAGTCTATCAACATAACTGAAGTCCCTCTTTCCTGGAATCATTCTCGTAAATCTTTTCTGCACCCTCTCTAAGGCCTTCACATCCTTCCTAAAGTGCGGTGCCCAGAATTGGACACAATACTCCAGTTGGGGCCGAACCAGTGTTTTATAAAGGTTCATCACAATTTCCACACTATTGTACTCTATGCCTCTATTCATGAAGCCCATGGCGGGAGGGTGGGGGCGGGGCGCTGAGGATGGACGTGTCGGGTGACCAATGGCGGGAGAGTGGGGGCGGGGCGGTTGGAGCGCGGGAGGCCATGTGATGAGAGCTCCAGGAATATGTCCGACCAGAGTTGGCGACTCTGCACAAACACACAGCCCCGGCCAGTCAGCGAGGAGAGGTCACAACTGCAATCACACTGACCGCACACAACAGCGGGGAGGCTCGCAGTCAACAAACTAAACAAACAATGCCAGGCTCCTCCAGCGTGACGATTCATTATTAACTGACAGGGTCAAAGTGTCCCTGTATCTGCAATCTCCAAACCGCGACAGCCCCGGAGATTGTGGGGGAGGCGGAGGGTCCGTATTGCAGGAGACCACAGCTGATCCTTCAATCCTCAGGTTCGTTCTGATCATTATTAAGTTTTGTGTTGTGCGTCTTTTCAGCAGTTTGGTTACGATTTCGTCCTGGATTCTGTTTGCACAAGTGTAAAGAAAGACTTGCCTTTCTCCAGCGCCTTTCACAACCTCAGGACGTCCCAAAGCGCTTTACAGCCAATGAAGTACTTGTTGGAGTGTGGTCACTGTAGTAATGTGGGAAACGCGGCAGGCAATTGGCGCACAGCAAGATCCCACAAACAGCAATGTGATAATGACCAGATAATCTGTTTTAGTGATGTTGGTTGAGGGATAAATATTGGCCCCAGGTCACTGGGGGGAGCTCCCCAGCTCTTCTCCCAACAGTGGCCGTGGGATCTTTTAATATCCACCTGAGGGGGCAGACGGGGCCTCGGTTTAACGTCTCATCCGAAAGACGGTGTTGGGGATGTGGGCGGCTCCTGTTTTACCCGACACCTCCCCTCCCCTCCGACACTTCCCCCCGGCACCTCCCCCTCCCCCGACACCTCCCCCTCCCCCGACACTTCCCCCTCCCCCGACACCTCCCCCGCGACACGCCCCCCCGACACCTCCTCCCCCAACACCTCCCCTCCCCCGACACCTCCCCTCCCCCGACACCTCCCCTCCCCCGACACCTCACCTCCCCCGACACCTCCCCCTCCCCAACACCTGCCCCTCCCCCGACACCTCCCCCTCCCCCGACACCTCCCCTCCCCCGACACCTCCCCTCCCCCGACACCTCCCCTCCCCCGACTCCCCCGACACCTCCCCTCCTCCGACACCTCCCCCGACACCTCCCCTCCCCCGACACCTCACCTCCTCCGACACCTCCCCCTCCCCAACACCTGCCCCTCCCCCGACACCTCCCCCTCCCCCGACACCTCCCCTCCACCGATACCTCCCCTCCCCCGACACCTCCCCTCCCCCGACACCTCCCCCGACACCTCCCCCTCCCCAACACCTGCCCCTCCCCCGACACCTCCCCTCCCCCGACACCTCCCCCGACACCTCCCCCTCCCCAACACCTGCCCCTCCCCCGACACCTCCCCCTCCCCCGACACCTCCCCCTCCCCAACACCTGCCCCTCCCCCGACACCTCCCCCTCCCCCGACACCTCCCCTCCACCGATACCTCCCCTCCCCCGACACCTCCCCTCCCCCGACACCTCCCCCTCCCCAACACCTGCCCCTCCCCCGACACCTCCCCTCCCCCGACACCTCCCCCGACACCTCCCCCTCCCCAACACCTGCCCCTCCCCCGACACCTCCCCCTCCCCCGACACCTCCCCCTCCCCAACACCTGCCCCTCCCCCGACACCTCCCCCCCTCCCGACACCCTCGTCCCCTCCGACACTTCCCCCCGACACCATCCCCTCCCCCGACACATCCCCCTCCCCTGACACCTCCCCCTTCCCCGACACCTCCCCTCCCCCGACACCTCCCCTCCCCTGACACATCCCCCCCCGACACCTCCCCTCCCCCGACACCTCCCCTCCCCTGACACATCCCTCCCCTCCGACACCTCCTCCCCCGACACCTCCCCTCCCCCGACACCTCCCCCCCGACACCTCCCCCTCCCCCCGACACATCCCCCCCGACACCTCCTCCCCCGACACCTCCCCCTCGACACCTCCCCTCCCCCGACACCTCCCCCTCCCCCGACACATCCCCCTCCCCCGACACATCCCCCTCCCCTGACGCATCCCCCTACCCTGACACCGCCCCTCCTCCGACAAATCCCCCTCCCCCTCCCCGACACCTCCCCTCCCCGACACCTCCCCTGACACCTCCCCCTCCCCGACATCTCCCCCTCCCCGACACCTCCCCTGACACCTCTCCCACCCCCAAGGGGGTCGCGGATGCCTGAAGTGACCCTCGCGAGGGGCTTGGCCTCCCTGTGGGGAAGCGGTTAGTCCACGGTCTAACAGCCACTATTGGCGTGAGGGATAGGGTCGGTCCGGCCAGGGTTTCTTGGGCCAAGGCCCCTGGTAGTTGTGTGAGGCCTTGTGACGTGGGCTCCAATCGGGCCTAGGACTTGCGGATCTGATACGTCTATGTTCAGCGCTCGCTGGCAGAGCAAAGGCAGCTTTCCCCCGCCCGTACCATCTGCTGTTAATATAAATAACCCCACGTCTCTCTTCCGACGATAGCGGAGGCCCACTTATCTTTTTGTAGGTCCCACGAGCTGCCATTTAAAGCCACCAACATTGAGTGGGATTCCCTCACCTTGACCAATGGGATGTCAGTGGGGTTTGGCAGCCTGAGAAATGTAGCCCTCACCAGGACCCCTCAACGCATACACAAGAGCCTTCACATTCTCTACCCATTTGACTGTGTCTTTCAGAAGCAGGGACTTCAGGAGCAGGACCAGTCCCGGAGGCTGCAATGGCTCAAGAGGGGAAGTCCCGGAGAATTGGGATCATCGGCTTTGGTCACTTGGGTAGGTTGAAAGAAACAAACAACTTGTATTTCTATAGCGCTTTTCATGACCTCAGGATGTCCCAAAGCGTTTCACTGCCAATCAAGTACTTTTGAAGTGTAGTCACTGTTGCAATATAGGAAACACAGCAGCCAATTTGTGCACAGCAAGCTCCCACAAACAGCAATGTGATAATAACCAGATAATCTGTTTTAGTGATGTTGATTGAGGGATAAATATTGGCCCCAGGACACCAGGGATAAGTCCCCCCTGCTATTATTCAAAGCAGTGCCCTGGAATCCTTTATGTTCACCTGAGAGGGTAGTCGGGGCCTCGGTTTAACATCCCATCCGAAAGATGGCACCTGCGACAGTGCAGCGCTCCCTCAGCACTGCCCCTCCGACAGAGCAGCGCTCCCTCAGTACCGCCCCTCCGACAGTGCGGTGCTCCCTCAGTACTGCCCCTCCGACAGTGCGGCGCTCCCTCAGTACTGCCCCTCCGACAGTGCGGCACTCCCTCAGTACTGCCCCTCCGACAGTGCGGCGCTCCCTCAGTACTGCCCCTCCGACAGTGCGGCGCTCCCTCAGTACTGACCCTCCGACAGTGCGGCGCTCCCTCAGTACTGCCCCTCCGACAGTGCGGCGCTCCCTCAGTACTGCCCCTCCGACAGTGCGGCGCTCCCTCAGTACTGCCCCTCCGACAGTGCGGCGCTCCCTCAGTACTGCCCCTCCGACAGTGCGGCGCTCCCTCAGTACTGCCCCTCCGACAGTGCGGCGCTCCCTCAGTACTGCCCCTCCGACAGTGCGGCGCTCCCTCAGTACTGCCCCTCCGACAGTGCGGCGCTCCCTCAGTACTGCCCCTCCGACAGTGCGGCGCTCCCTCAGTACTGCCCCTCCGACAGTGCGGCGCTCCCTCAGTACTGCCCCTCCGACAGTACGGTGCTCCCTCAGTACTGCCCCTCCGACAGTGCGGCGCTCCCTCAGTACTGCCCCTCCAATAGTGCAGCATTCCCTCAGTACTGCACTGGGAGTGTCTGCCTACATTGAGTAACACGTATGGGTCTATAGGCAGTGACTGAAGATGAAATCTCCCATATAGTGGAGAGAATCTGAGTTGATGCTTTGCAGGGAAATGTCTGGATGCCTCCTGTTCAGGTGAAGCCCTCAAGAGATGATGCCCCATTGGGTCTTGATCTTTGCAAAGATTTAACTGTGTTGAAGAGGAGCATGCAAGCTCAAAGTCTTCATCTCTCTCTTCATACCTCGCTTGCAGGCCAGTACCTGACTGAGATGATTGAGGAAGAAGGGCATCAGCATGGCCTCGAATTGGCCTTCGTGTGGAACAGAAATCAGGAAAAGATGGCAGGGAAAGTCCGAAAGGAATTGCAGCTGGAGGATCTGAGCACGTTTATTGAGAGGTGACAGATCTCACCTTAATATGAGAGGAATGGCCAATCCTGGGTACCACACTTTAGGAAGGATGTCAAGGCCTTGGAGAGGGTGCAGAGGAGATTTACCAGAATGGACGATAGCAAGGCGGAGGGGCTGAAAGATGAGACTAACTGGGCGGGAAACTAAATGGATGCTCAACGGCTGATGGTGAAGTGGTGGAAGGAGGGAAGGAACGTTCGATAGACTGGAGTTGGAAGAGCCGAGCGGATGAGCAGAAGGAGGGTCTGAGATGTCGGTTCAATGGGCCCCCAGGTCAACCCCTCAAGGGCATTCTGCCCTCAGTGCCCAGGACAGTGGGTGGGTGGGTGGGGGAACTCACCATGTGGTTACTGGTGGGATTTGTGTGATGTCATTATGACTTGCTTTATTACTGTCCCTCATTGCCAAGACCTGTCCTCCTGGGGCCTTGTTGTCTCAGGTTCCTGACTTGACAATGGAGCAACGGCCTCACCTGGTAACGGAAAACCAGCGATGGCGCATTTTTGCTGTTTAATGAAATTGGTTATTGTTGTCCAGGATGGCTGCCCATTGGCTGTTTTTTCCCCCCAGATGTGCCGACCTGATCTTAGAAGTAGCCCATCCTCAGATAGCAAAGGATTATGGGGAGGAGTTTCTCAAACATGCAGATTTTATGGTAAGTTTTGCCAACCCAGGACTTTGTGGTCTTTTGATGGAGGCAATAGCACACTGAACAAAATCAGGTTTCTTTCTCAGGGGAGAGGGGTTGAGATGCAGATAAAACTAAACACTTCTCCTCTCTCCTTGCCTCTTATTGAAAACCTCAGCAACCATCCCATGGGTGGCAACAACAACTTGCATTTATACAGCGCCTTTAATGTAGAGAAAGGTCTCAAGGCGCTTCACAGGAGCATGATCAACAAGAGAAAATGGACCAAAGGTGGAGCGCTTAGGACAGATGACCAAAAGCTCAGTCAATGAGGTGGCTTTTCAAGGACAGGAGGGAGGTGGAGTGGAGGAGGGGTTTAAGGGAGGGAATTCCAGAGACTCGGGTCCAGTCAAATGATGGCACGGCCGCCAATGGTGGGGCAAAGGGGAATGGAGTGTCCAAAGGGCAGAGTCTCTGAGTCAGTGCTTTACATCATTGCCCCCTAGGAATTGGTTTGAAACTGTCCAAACTAATTCCTCATCGGATGCTTCTGGCCAGCAAGTGAGACTGACCACCCCATTGAGTCAGGGCAAAGTTCAAATCCAGGCCCCAGGGGTGACAGGACGAAGTGTCCGCGAGAGACACCTTGGGGAGGGTAAATAGTGAAAGATTGTTCCCATTGGTTGGGATTCGGTACCGAGGGGGCACAGACTGAGGATTCTCACTGGGGGAACGGGAGGGGTAGTTCGATGGAATGTTTTCACACAGAGGGGCATTAGAGCAGGGAATGTGTCACCACAAGGGGCTATTGAGGCAGAGACTGGAACATCAGCTAAAAGGGAATTGGGTAAGGGTTTGAACAGGAGGAAATGGAGAAAAGGAATTAAAGTAGATCAGCTACAGTTAAACCGCTAGTACTGGCACAGGCTCGATGGGCTGAATGGTCTCCTTCTGTGCTGTAAATTCAATGATTAAAGAGCAAGACCTCAAAGAAAAGAAAGAACTTGCATTTATGTAGCACCTTTCACAACCTCACAAACTAAACAGACCCACCCAAACACAAGATGTTCCAACACGAGAGAGGTACAACTCAGAAATATCACTGTTCGGGGCGGGGGTGGGGACGGGGGGGGGAGGTGTTCTGGGCGCTGAATTCTTCTGTTCCCCCTGTTTCCCACACCGGCATGGTTTCTTCCTGTCCCACAGGTCGGTTCTCCCACTGCATTGGCGGAGCAGGGAGTTGACACCAGATGTCGAGAGGCAGCGAGGAGGTACGGACACACGCTTTACGTGCCCTGTGGGGCCCTCTGGGGGGGAGAAGATATCCAGAAAATGGCGGACAGAGGCACGCTGAAGGTGAGCAGCGAGGAGACCGAACCTCACAGGGTCTCCAATGGAGTCAAAGGGCGGTTGACCTTTCTTGGTTCCTGTCTTACTGGGTGCGTAGAGTGTTCTTTCCTGGCTCACTCTGTCCTCTCGGCATTGGATCCGGTCTCACTGGGTTAGAAGGTGAGAAGGATACCAGAGTGAATTCAGGGGCAAAGAAGGAGAAGAATATAATCTTAACAGGGAGGATTGGAGCAAGAGTGTGTGTGTGAGGGTGGGGAGTTGGATGGGGTACAGTGTGTGTGTGTGTGAGGGTGGGGAGTTGGATGGGGTACAGTGTGTGTGAGGGTGGGGAGTTGGATGGGGTACAGTGTGTGTGTGAGGGTGGGGAGTTGGATGGGGTACAGTGTGTGTGTGTGAGGGTGGGGAGTTGGATGGGGTACAGTGTGTGTGAGGGTGGGGAGTTGGATGGGGTAGTGTGTGTGAGGGTGGGGAGTTCACAGAATCACAGAAACCCCACAGTGCAGATAGAGGCCATTTCAGCCCATCGAGCCTGCACCGACACATATCCCACCCGATCCCCGTAACCCCTACACCAACACATATCCCACCCTATCCCCGTAACCCCACGTATTTAATCCCCCTAACACTAAGGGTCAATTTATCATAGCCAATCAACCTAACCCGCACATCTTTGGACTGTGGGAGGAAACCGGAGCACCCGGAGAAAACCCACGCAAACACGGGGAGAATGTGCAAACTCCACACAGACAGTCACCCGAGGCCGGATTCGAACCCGGGTCCCTGGCGGATGGGGTACAGAGTGTGTGTGAGGGTGGGGAGTTGGATGGGGTACAGTGTGTGTGAGGGTGGGGAGTTGGATGGGGTACAGTGTGTGTGAGGGTGGGGAGTTGGATGGGGTACAGTGTGTGTGAGGGTGGGGAGTTGGATGGGGTACAGTGTGTGTGAGGGTGGGGAGTTGGATGGGGTACAGTGTGTGTGAGGGTGGGGAGTTGGATGGGGTACAGTGTGTGTGAGGGTGGGGAGTTGGATGGGGTACAGTGTGTGAGAGGGTGGGGAGTTGGATGGGGTACAGTGTGTGTGAGGGTGAGGAGTTGGATGGGGTACAGTGTGTGTGAGGGTGGGGAGTTGGATGGGGTACAGTGTGTGTGTGAGGGTGGGGAGTTGGATGGGGTACAGTGTGTGTGAGGGTGGGGAGTTGGATGGGGTACAGTGTGTGTGAGGGTGGGGAGTTGGATGGGGTACAGTGTGTGTGAGGTTGGGGAGTTGGATGGGGTACAGTGTGTGTGAGGGTGGGGAGTTGGATGGGGTACAGTGTGTGTGAGAGGGTGGGGAGTTGGATGGGGTACAGTGTGTGTGAGGGTGGGGAGTTGGATGGGGTACAGTGTGTGTGAGGGTGGGGAGTTGGATGGGGTACAGTGTGTGTGAGGGTAGGGAGTTGGATGGGGTACAGTGTGTGTGAGGTTGGGGAGTTGGATGGGGTACAGTGTGTGTGGGGGTGGGGAGTTGGATGGGGTACAGTGTGTGTGAGGGTGGGGAGTTGGATGGGGTACAGTGTGTGTGAGGGTGGGGAGTTGGATGGGGTACAGTGTGTGTGAGGGTGGGGAGTTGGATGGGGTACAGTGTGTGTGAGGGTGGGGAGTTGGATGGGGTACAGTGTGTGTGAGGGTGAGGAGTTGGATGGGGTACAGTGTGTGTGGGGGTGGGGAGTTGGATGGGGTACAGTGTGTGTGAGGGTGGGGAGTTGGATGGGGTACAGTGTGTGTGAGGGTGGGGAGTTGGATGGGGTACAGTGTGTGTGAGGGTGGGGAGTTGGATGGGGTACAGTGTGTGTGAGGGTGGGGAGTTGGATGGGGTACAGTGTGTGTGAGGGTGGGGAGTTGGATGGGGTACAGTGTGTGTGGGGGTGGGGAGTTGGATGGGGTACAGTGTGTGTGAGGGTGGGGAGTTGGATGGGGTACAGTGTGTGTGAGGGTGGGGAGTTGGATGGGGTACAGTGTGTGTGTGAGGGTGGGGAGTTGGATGGGGTACAGTGTGTCTGAGGGTGGGGAGTTGGATGGGGTACAGTGTGTGTGAGGGTGGGGAGTTGGATGGGGTACAGTGTGTGTGAGGGTGGGGAGTTGGATGGGGTACAGTGTGTGTGTGAGGGTGGGGAGTTGGATGGGGTACAGTGTGTGTGAGGGTGGGGAGTTGGATGGGGTGCAGATTCAAGGTTGAAAAATCTGAAACCTGTCTGGTTTTCCCCTGCCCCCCGCCGACCTGCGGTCTCCGCCCCCTGACGTCCGCCCCTCGACCCCCGACCTCCACACCTCTCCTTGGCTGCAGCCTCGCAGCTCAGGCTTTCCCAAAGGGCGGCCAATTCGTCGGAGACGGAGAAAATAAGTCAAATGAGAGCCTGCTGTTAAATTCATCCAAACATTGGCGCTCCCCACATTCCCGGTCTCCCGGCCGCTCGACCCCACTGCCCGTGAATATCGGGGCTTACTCTCTCTCCGTATATGGCGGGACGTTAGAACGGACGCTGTAATTAATTCACGAGCATTCAGCGAAGGTGGGAGCCACCATTTTAATTGATCACCATTTAATTCTACAAAAAGTGGTGAACTTTATGCCATTTTTAACCAGAATTGTATCAGACACCCATCCCTTCAAATGGCCAGAGCTGGGAGATGGGCCGTCCTTGCTTTGGCCTGATTGAGTGGGACTGAGCGGTCAAGGGGTTAACTGATAGTTGACCTTTGCCCTTTCCCGCAGGCCCTGAAGGTCACGATGAGCAAACACCCGGACAGCTTCAAGCTGGAGGGCTGCCTCCAGGAGCTGAAGGAGAGCGTGAAGGGCCAGCGGACGGTGCTGTACGACGGGCCAGTGAGGAGCCTGTGCCCTCTCGCACCCAACAACGTCAACACCATGGCTGCTGCAGCCATGGCCGGGCACAACCTGGGCTTTGACCGAGTGCAGGGCTGCCTGATAGCTGACCCCAGGTAAGTGCCACTTCTGGGTCATCAAAGGGTCACTCGTCATTCAGAGATGTCGGGGCCAAGGTGACCTTTCAACTTTAGCAAGGCCCATCGTCTAAGAAGAGCCTTATTGGGCGCATCACACTTGGAGTAAGTTACTCCTCAAAATATTAGGATTCACAGCATTACAGATTTATTAAGCATTTGATAATAAATGTTATTAGCACTAATTAAACACGTTCTTAACATCAAAACCTGGCGAGTTTACCGGTGAATCCACACGTTAACAGTGAGGTTGTCGGCTGATCATCGAATCCTGAGCTCTCGCCCAGTCATTACTCTTTTATATCGTTTAGTTTCCAATCCCGAATCATCCGTTCATCTCCCCTGTCAATCACTTCAGTTTTACATATCCTGACTGATCTGTCATCAAATCCTGTGGCTGAAGACAGTTACAGAAATTCATGAACTATCCAAAGCCAGTCATACTCTTCCTTCACCCTTGGCTGTATTCCTTTCGACAGATGTGGCCTTCCAATGTAGCCTTTACATACAGCTGTTTATGTCTGATCACTACATCCACCTTCAACTTTATCAACACCTAACCATCATACAACAACAGCTTGTATTTATATAGTGCCTTTAACGTAGCAAAACGTCCCAAGGTGCTTCACAGGAGCGATTATCAAACAAAATCAGACACCGAGCCATAGAAGGAGAAATTAGGACAGGTGACCAAAAGCTTGGTTAAAGAGGGAGGTTTTAAGGAGCATCTTAAAGGAGGAGAGAGAGGCGGAGAGGTTTAGGGAGGGAATTCCAGAGCTTAGGGACCCAGGCAGCTGAAGGCGCGGCCACCAATGGTGGAGCGATGGAAATCGAGGATACTCAAGAGGCCAGAATTGGAGGACCGCAGAGATCTCAGAGGGTTGTAGGGCTGGTAGGAGGTTAGAGAGATAGGGAGGGAGCGAGGCCATGGACGGATTTGTAAACAAGGATGAGAATTTTAAATTTGAGGTATTGCCGGACAGGGAGCCAATATAGGTCAGCGAGCACAGGGGTGATGGGTGAACAGGACTTGGTATGAGTTTGGATGCGGGCTGCAGAGTTTTGGATGAGGTCAGGTTTATGGAAGGTGGCAGATGAGAGGACGGTCAGAGAGCGTTGGAACATAAGAACATAAGAAATAGGAGCAGGAGTAGGCCAATCGGCCCCTCGAGCCTGCTCCGCCATTCAATAAGATCATGGCTGATCTGATCCTAACCGCCAATCCACTATCACAGAGCCATCTCCTGAATCTAACAGAATTAGACACACGAAATAGGAGCAGGATCAGGCTACACGGCCCCTGGGCCCGCTCCGCTACCCACAGGGCCATGACCGATCCGAACCTAGACTCATGTCCAAATTCCTGCCCGCTCCCCGTAACCCTTAATTCCCTTTACTTCTAGGAAACTGTCTATTTCTGTTTTAAATTTATGTAATGATGTAGCTTCTACAGCTTTTTGGGGCAGCATATTCCATGGACCTACCACCCTCTGAGTGAAGTAGTTCCTCCTCATCTCAGTTTTGAAAGAGCAGCCCCTTATTCTAAGACTATGCCCCCTAGTTCTAGTTTCACCCATCATCGGGAACATCCTCCCCGCATCCACCCGATCCAACCCCTTCACAATCTTATATGTTTCAATAAGATCGCCTCTCATTCTTCTGAACTCCAATGAGTAGAGTCCCAATCTACTCAACCTCTCTTCATATGTCCATCCCCTCATCCCCGGGATTAACCGAGTGAACCTTCTTTGTACTGACTCGAGAGCAAGTATGTCCTTTCTTAAGTATGGACACCAAAACTGTACGCAGTATTCCAGGTGCGGTCTCACCAATACCTTGTACAACTGAAGCAATACCTCCCTATTTTTATATTCTATCCCCCTAGCAATGAAAGCCAACATTCCATTGGCCTTCTTAATCACTTGCTGCACCTGCATACTAACCTTTTGAGTTTCGTGCACCAGGACCCCCAGATCCCTTTGTACCATTAAGATAATAACTTGCTCTACAATTTTTCCTGCCAAAGTGCATAACCTCACACTTTCCAGTATTGTATTCCATCTGCCAAATCTCTGCCCACTTACTTAGCCTATGTCCCCTTGCAGGTTTTTTATGTCCTCCTCACTCACTACTTTCCCTCCCATCTTAGTAGCATCTGCAAACTTTGATATGTTACACTCGGTCCCCTCCTCCAAATCGTTAATATAGATTGTAAAGAGTTGGGGACCCAGCACTGACCCCTGCGGAACACCACTAGTTACTGATTGCCAGTCTGAGAATGAACCATTTATCCCAACTCTCTGCCTTCTGTTAGATAGCCAATCCTCTATCCATGCCAGAATATTACCCCCAATCCCGTGATTTTTTATCTTAAGCAATAATCTTTTGTGTGGCACCTTATCAAATGCCTTTTGGAAGTCTAAATACACTACGTCCACTGGTTCCCCTTTATCCACCCTATATGTTACTTCCTCAAAGAACTCCAGCAAATTTGTCAAACATGACTTCCCCTTCATAAAACCATGCTGACTTTGTCCTATTAAATTATGATTATCCAAATGTCCTGTTACTGTCTCCTTAATAATGGACTCCAAAATTTTACCTACCACAGATGTTAGGCTAACCGGTCTATAGTTTCCAGCCTTCTGTCTACTGCCCTTTTTAAATAAGGGTGTTACATTAGCAGTTTTCCAGTCTGCCGGGACCTTTGCTGAGTCCAGGGAGTTTTGGAAAATTATTACCAATGCATCCACAATCCCTACCGCCACTTCCCTCAAGACCCTAGGATGTAAGCCATCAGGTCCAGGTGATTTATCCACCTTGAGTCCCATTATTTTACCGAGTCGAGTCTGGAGATAACAAAGGCATGGATGAGGGTTTCAGCAGCAGATGAGCTGAGGCAGAGGTGGAGTCGACCTCCTATGTCCCTGTGAAGTTAAAAGATGAGTAATCTTCAAGACAGCAAAATAATCCACAGCTAACCAGCGCTGGACCCAGTACTCAAGGTGGGTTTGACCTGAACTGGACCCAGTACTCAAGGTGCGGTCTGACCAGAACTGGACCCAGTACTCAAGGTGCGGTCTGACCAGAACTGGACCCAGTACTCAAGGTGGGTTTGACCAGAACTGGACCCAGTACTCAAGGTGCGGTCTGACCAGAACTGGACCCAGTACTCAAGGTGCGGTCTGACCAGAACTGGACCCAGTACTCAAGGTGCGGTCTGACCAGAACTGGACCCAGTACTCAAGGTGCGGTCTGACCAGAACTGGACCCAGCACTCAAGGTGCGGTCTGACCAGAAGTGGACCCAGTACTCAAGGTGCGGTCTGACCAGAACTGGACCCAGTACTCAAGGTGCGGTCTGACCAGAACTGGACCCAGTACTCAAGGTGCGGTCTGACCAGAACTGGACCCAGTACTCAAGGTGCGGTCTGACCAGAACTGGACCCAGTACTCAAGGTGCGGTCTGACCAGAACTGGACCCAGTACTCAAGGTGCGGTCTGACCAGAACTGGACCCAGTACTCAAGGTGCGGTCTGACCAGAACTGGACCCAGTACTCAAGGTGCGGTCTGACCAGAACTGGACCCAGTACTCAAGGTGCGGTCTGACCAGAACTGGACCCAGTACTCAAGGTGCGGTCTGACCAGAACTGGACCCAGTACTCAAGGTGCGGTCTGACCAGAACTGGACCCAGTACTCAAGCTATTTTGACGTCTCCTAATTTGGTCCTTTAATAATTTGAAATTTGCTCTTTGACCCTGCAGTCTGTTGGATTGGCACGTTGTGGATATTGAAGTAACCGGTCCAGTGGACAAGGCCTCAGGCCACGAATTCACAGTGAAGACCAGCCGGAGGAACCCGGCCGCCCCGGGGGCAGTGACGGGTACGGCCACCTATGCTTCATTCTGGAGCAGTTTGCTCAGTAAGTATGAGATCCCACCTCACTCTCGACACTCCGACTTAAGGCAGGTCAAGAGCTGGTCAAGCTGGACTGGTGACCGGTGAGATTGAGATTGGGAGTTACCGGTCAAGCAGCTCAAGGTTCAGATAACTCCTTCACTGACTTCTACAAAACCTGATGGAATCACAGTGAAAGAAGATAGAAAGAGTTGCATTTATATAGCGCCCGATCACACCTCAGAAATATTTCAGAGTATAACAGACAATGAATGACCTTTTGATGTGCAGTGAGTGTTTTATGTAGGCAAATGTGGCACTCATCTTGCACACAATATAACAACTTGCATTTATATAGCGCCTTCAGTGCATTAAGATCTGGAACGCACTCTCCAAAAGAGTGTGCTGGAAGCAAATTCAACTTTCAAAAGGCAATTGGACGTGTACTTGAAGAGGACTAATTTGCAGGGGTGTGGGGAAAGAGCTGGGGTGTGGGACTAATTTGCAGGGGTGTGGGGAAAAAGCTGGGGTGTGGGACTAATTGGAGAGCCGGCACAACGGGCCGAATGGCCTCCTTCTGTGCTGTAAGATTCTGCGATTCTACAAGGCGCTTCACAGGAGCGTAAATCAGACAAAATCAAACACCGAGACACATAAGGAAATATTAGGACAGGCGACCAACAGCTTGTAACACTAACAGTTTCCAGCAGGGGACCTTCAGCCCATCGAGTCCTCCTGTCCACAGTCGACCCTGAATCCCATTATCAACAAGACTCCCATTATTGCCGGGTCCCTTTCTTGAAACCCCATTCGGGTTTCCTGTTCCACCCCGTGCCGGTAATCTGTTCCACACACTCACCATCCTTTCAGCACCAACATTTCCTCCTGCATTTCCTATTCTCATGTTGTCCTGAATAACGAAGGGGAATCCCAGAATATTGTTCCAAGCTCAGACCAACAGACCGAGAAGATGAATTTTAATCAGCGAAAAGTGAATCGAAGCAAGTTCAAACGGCCAGGCGCTGGTGATTTATTTCTTGTCGCTGAGACACTGAGCAACGACTGCAGCCTCCGTGCGATGCTGCCCTCTCCTGGATCTGTATTGAGGTGACAAGCCTCTTAGATTTTTACACGGCAGGATTTAGGCCAGTGTGTGAAAGCAGAATACATTCAAACAGAAACCACGCACAGAGTAACTTCCGAGATTTAGGAATTGATGGAGAAAGCAGCAATATTGGTTTCTAATAGTGTCAGCCACGAGGCCTGGCCAGACTGCGGGCTGAGTGAGGCCCGGCCAGACTGCGGGCCGAGCGAGGTCCGGTCAGTTTGTTTGTAAAATGAGGCCTGGGGCTGGATTTTTACACAGACAGCAATATCCAACCTAAACAGAGCCTAACTTTGCTCCCCTGTTGATTTCTGGCTCAGAGGAGTTATTAAATCAAAGTTCATGAAAGGCAGGGGAACCTAAAGTGACACATTTACAAATAACAATTGTTAAACAGCAACCTTCCTCTTCCCCATTCTTAATAAATACCCCCCAGCTCATTCTGCATCGAAGTCATCGCTGTTTGAGCAGGAAGAGAGCCACAGAAAGCCCCACCCCTGAAAATCACAGGCCATGCGAGCTCAGAAATCCGGCCTTTGGGAATTCCAGTTGAGGGTTTACTTCCTTTGACGGTTTGTTGAATCGCTAACCTTTTCCCTCACCACCCTTCCCCAGATTGTAAAGGTCATGGAGGCAAAGTCTTTCTGTGCTGAGGAGCCGCCCAGTTCGTCCCTCCTGCAGGAATTCAGCCATCGATCAGGCCCTTGGAGCCATGGCCATCTCGTAACACAAGCAATAAAGTGCAGTTACAAATGATTTCTCAAAATCTTGTCCTTTGTCTCTTCTCTACGATTTGTGACAGTGAAGGGTCCGTTACTGGACCTAGACTTGGGCCAGCGAGCCCCCGAACCAGGGATCGCCGGGAATTGCTCCTCGTGCCTCACTAGCCGGGAGATACCGGCACTGGTCGCACCTCCAGACAGCTCACCCGAACCAAGGGATCACACGGAGCGGGTAGAGTCTCTCCGGCCATGGGGAGCGGGCAGTCTCTCTCAGGCCATGGGGAGCGGGCAGTCTCTCTCAGGCCATGGGGAGCGGGCAGTCTCTCTCAGGCCATGGGGAGCGGGCAGTCTCTCTCAGGCCATGGGGAGCGGGCAGTCTCTCTCAGGCCATGGGGAGCGGGCAGTCTCTCTCAGGCCATGGGGAGCGGGCAGTCTCTCTCAGGCCATGGGGAGCGGGCAGTCTCTCTCAGGCCATGGGGAGCGGGCAGTCTCTCTCAGGCCATGGGGAGCGGGCAGCCTCTCTCAGGCCATGGGGAGCGGGCAGTCTCTCTCAGGCCATGGGGAGCGGGCAGTCTCTCTCAGGCCATGGGGAGCGGGCAGTCTCTCTCAGGCCATGGGGAGCGGGCAGTCTCTCTCAGGCCATGGGGAGCGGGCAGTCTCTCTCAGGCCATGGGGAGCGGGCAGCCTCTCTCAGGCCATGGGGAGCGGGCAGCCTCTCTCAGGCCATGGGGAGCGGGCAGTCTCTCTCAGGCCATGGGGAGTGGGCAGTCTCTCTCAGGCCATGGGGAGCGGGCAGTCTCTCTCAGGCCATGGGGAGCGGGCAGTCTCTCTCAGGCCATGGGGAGCGGGCAGTCTCTCTCAGGCCATGGGGAGCGGGCAGAGTCTCTCAGGCCATGGGGAGCGGGCAGATTGGGGAGGGGGGGTTACGGGGAGGTGATTGGATCGGGATGTAGGTTTCTGCCCAAGACACCTAATCAATGACCATTGGTTTTTGGTGCCTCCTCAGTACTGCACTGGGTGCGTCAGCCTGGATTTTGTGCTCAAGTTGACTTAAACCCATGACCTTCCGACAGGCAAGATCGCCGCCCACAGAGCCACTTACGTTAAAAAAAAGGACGAAGGCCTTTAAAGAAAATGGTGCCGAGTCTATCAGCTCTGAATAGGCCGTGCATGGAATAAATTCACGTCAGTCTGAGCTCAGCGTTGGTGTCTGTTCTTTGAAGCGGATGCCAGTGAATCAGTAACCTCAACGCAAGGGCTGAAAAACCCAATCAGGCCCAGGGAATGGAGAGTGTGAACGTTATACACTGTCCAAAAGTGTGACACCTGAACTCGGCCTTGAAGCCTACATGATTGGACTGTGCTTAAAGTATAATCAGATCGATCAATGGGGCTAGGCCAATAGCTGCACACAGAAAAGGACAGATCAGGAGCAGCTCATCCACTCAGCCTAGTGAAAGTTTCGCAGATACAATGCAAGCCTCGGCAGCAAGACTTTCTCCAAATCATTCCCTGCTCCATGAGAGAGACTTTGAAACAGGGCAAGGGACACATGCCCGTTAGGAGGAACGCACGAGGGGAACGCATGATCAGTGAGGTGAGTGTGTGAGGGGATGTGTTACATTACGTCAATCAGTGCACGGGGACCCGATACCATGTGTGTGTTAGGGTGAGCATGCGAGGGAAAAGGTCACAATCGGTCAGGGGAGGGAATGAGGGGGTCATTAAAGTGTGCAAATCAGGGTGAGTGTGCAAGGGGACATTCTGGTACAGCAGTGTGCACTTGCTCTGGTCTCAAGCCAACAGAGAGCAGTTCCAGATTCAGCGAAGGTACAGCAAACGCTCATTGCACAAATAGTTTTATTATCATAAGAACATTACAGACCAAGGTGAATGGAGATGGAGATCCTGCCCCACTGGAGATAACCAATCCCCTCAGCCATTGACATCACGAGAGAAGGCCCTTTAAGCGGAGGATAGGAAACCACTCCAGAAATCATTTTACGTTCAGAGGGGCTCCTGATTGGCCAAAGTGCTTACATACGGGAAGAATTAAAAGATGTTGGTTTTAAAGTAAAATGACTGGCGCGATTCTACAAGCCCAGCACCAGGCAGTGTCCTTGGCAAGTCACCACCCAGGGCAGTGGGCACATTCCCCCATCCCGTGCTCATTCTGGTGAGTGTGGCGAACAGGTAGACCCCTCTATCCATCCCACCACGATGGCAGCTGAAGTGCATCACCCTTCCTGCCCCCTCCGCACAGGGTGCCAGCTTCCTAGTGCCCGCACTAGTGCAAGTGGCAGGGGTGACAATTCCAAGAGGGCCGTCAGATGTTGTTCACACCTTCTGTCGACTGCGAGCACCTCCTTTCCCCCCCCCACCCCGCCCGTCCCTTGCCCCCGCATCCTCCGACGCCAATGGGAGCGGCCCAGAGCCTGACCATCAGCGCGATCTATCCGCTCTACGTACTGTTCTCAGACTTGGCTCGCCAACACTCCTGGATTGTCCTGGAGTCCCCCGGAATTAAAAAGAGTTAATCTCCAGGACAGCAGCCCAGGGACGCGAGCATGCCGCAAAAACCGCGCGGTGGATAGAGCGGTTTCAGGAGTGCCGAGGATTGAGGGTCTCGCAGTCGCCATTATCAAGAGGGCTGACCTATTGGGCGAAAGCGTGGGGGGGGGGGGGGTCAGAGGACATGAGACAAAACACGCCAACTGGAGTTGGCAACTCGGTCAAGTCGTTAATTGACCAAACTAACCATGTGCACGATCATTAAAATGTAGTAGTTAGGCACAAAAAATAATCAAAAAGGCTAATGGAAAGTTAGCCTTTATAACTAGAGGGCTAGAATATAAAGGGGAGGACATTATTCTAAAGTTTTACTAATTGGATAGATTTTTCAGAGAGCCAGCACTGGCTGGATGGGCCGAATGGCCTCCTGTGATTCAATGATCTGGTTGTTAGTGAACAAAAATATTTCTGCTCATCACAGCAAGCGAGAAAGAGGGGGGAGAGGGGGGAGAGGGGGGAGGGAGAGGGAGGGAGGGAGAGATGGGGGGTGGGAGAGATGGGGGGGGAGGGAGAAAGAAGGGGAGGGAGAAAGGGAGAGAGAGAGAAAGAAAGAGAGAATAGAGAGAAAAGGGAGTTTTGCATTTATATAGCGCCTTTTATAACCTCAGGATGTTCCAAAGCACTTTTTGAAGTGTAGTCACTGTTGTAATGTGGGAGGCACAAACAGCAATGTGATAATGACCAGATCATCTGTTTTAGTGGTGTAGGTTGAGGGTTAAATATAGCTGGGGTTCAGATACAGTTCTGCCATTATGTGACTGAATAGGGGGAACTGGCTCGAGGGGCTGAATGGCCTCTTCCTGTTCCTATGTAGCAGAAAGACATCTTACAATCGATACACTTTTTTGTCCTTGCGTGTAAATGTACGACTAATTATTTCAAATTTTTGGTTCTTATAAAATCACGTCTAAAGTCAGTGTTTTGGGAATAGTTTGTCGTGTTCAAAGTCTCCCACACTGTGCATCGAGAACCTTCTTTGTTTCCAGATGTTTTTGCCTCATTTCTGAAAAGGTTATTTACACAGGAGAGGCCACAATTGGTTCAGGAGGCCATTTTCTGATTGGATTCTGACCCCTTCCTTGAACCCTTGGGGCCAAAGGTCCCAGCCTCCCAAGTCACTGGCCTAATGATCTCCATTAAATACTATTGGGCGAAGAAAAAAAGCTTCTTCCAGTCTTCACAGTTAAAAAGTGAGTGGCTTCGTCGAATAAGAAACGAGCGCTCACTTGCAACTAAAATAAAATCATTTCTTCACCAGCCGAACTTGACACAACTGATTCGCTTTATATTTTCGAAAATGTTCACAAGGTTCGGGCGTGCACCTCTCGAGTCTTTGGGATCCTGCCCCAAGTAAAAAAAATGTGCACGGACCATGAGCTGGGTGGACCAGCTCACCCCATATGTTCCTCCCCCTTTCCAGCTCAACACGGAGTCACTGAATCGGCGTAGGAGGAACCAAGCTCTTCAGCTGCAGGAATTATGGCAACTGGAAGGGTGGGGGAGGATAATTATCGTTACACCACAGGGCGAGTGGCTATAGCTTGTGACCCGCATGGGACGAGGGCAGGTGTGGAGAGGGGTACCAGCCAGTGAAGGGGTACAGTCTGTGACGGAGCAGGTTCTCGTAGGAGGTGCCCATGGCCAAGTGTTTGTACAGGTCCAGGGAATGACCGGGGGAGCTGAGCGCCTGTCCCTGAATGGCTGGGATCATGAAGGAATTCACAGTCAGCGAGGGGATGAAGGGTGAGTAGAGGGCCTGGCTCTTCACGTGGTCCAAGTGATGGGCATAGCCAGCTGGGAAACGTGACCTCGCCCCCTCGTAGAAGGCAGAGTCCTGGTGAGTCAGAGCTGTCGGCAGCCAGCCAGGAACGCCAGGCAGTGGGGGCTTCCGGTCACCGTCCATCGCCTTACCATCACCACCACCCTGCCCATCCTTGGTGTCTGGATTCTTGGCAACAAGTAGAGGGGAGACGATGCGAAGTTTCTTCCCATAGGTGGCGTCCAGCTCCTTCTGGCTCCTCTGCAAGGGCTGGGCAGGCCGGCAGTTGGGGAGGGCGCTCTTGGCGTTGGTCAGCAGCCCGTCGCTCTTCGCCCGCTTCGCCGGAACCCTCCGGGGCAGGGCGACGCTGATGGGCGGGACCCAGCAGGCCTTGGGGTGGCCTTCGAAGGATGAGGGGGCCCTACTAGTGAATGAGCTCCTCCTCAGCGGCGAGGGGCCACCTTTAGACTCTGTGACCCAGGGCAGCTGGGTCTGGGGCGTGTTGGCCGCGCTGGCTCGGGGGAGGCTGAGGTCCGTTGGCTGATCGTTCGGAGTAAGCGTCCCTCCGTAGCGCCTTGCCATTTTGTGCGAGTCCGACGTCAGCGTTGGGACTGCACTGCCGCTAAACTCCCTGAAGCTTCTCGGATTGGTGTAGCAACCAAAAGGACCCCCTTTGTTGGGGTAATGGAGGAGGGGCTTCACTATCCCGTGAATGTACGGGCTGCAACAAAAGTTCCCGAAGCACCGAGGAGGTTGGGAATGCTCGCCCGCCCTTCCTTTTGGATCCCTTTCTTCCCGCTCCCCATGGCCATCGAGTGAGGCGACCTGCGAGGGGTAGAACTGATACTTGGCCAGGTTGCTGGTGAAGGGCCACTCCACGCGGTAATCCGGGTGGGTTTGCTTCGGGTGTTGAATGTGATGAATCACGGATGGCCTATGGACGCTCGCCTCGGAGGGGGAGCTGGAGCCAGGAGGAGAGTGCCCGACCTCACTGCCCTTTATTGACTTGACCCCGGCAGGGGGTGATGGGATGCCCACGGCGTTGAAACCGGAAGATGTCGTGTCGCTGCCTTGAGCGAGGAATTTCTTCTTGGCCAAAGGAGACATTATTTCTTGCTCTCTTCTGGAGCGAAGGATGGGCTGGTGGCTCTTGCCCACCTCAGGCGACGATCGTGTCGGAAGGTCGTCCTCACTGCTCGGTGAGGCTCGGGGTTGGCGCGAGTCAGTCCCATCGTCTTCACAAGTAGCGGCGCATCCCCCAGCCATTTCCTCCGACATGCACTTGGTGTCATCAGCAGTGGCGCGGTGGCCATTATGACCCAAGGCCTCGCTGCCCATTATCGTCCCGGAAACCCCTTCAGGTGGGGGCCCGTTGGCGCCCCACAGTTCTTCAGCTGACGCATTCTGCGTGGGCTTCTCGCTGGGTCTCGCTACGTCTTGCGTTGGGGACCTGTTTCCGCCGTTATCCTGGAGTGCGAGTTCATTTAGTGGCTGGTCTTTGGAGTCTTCACTCCCCGGTGTAGTGTTTCTTGGGCTTGGGGGCTCCTTGTCCACAGACACTTCCTCGATCTTCTCCCTTCCTACATCTTCAGAGTCCACTTGAGCAAACACCTGCGCGGGAGACACAAGCATCTAGTCTTTAGGCACAAGGGTAAGGAATTGATGCTAAAACAAGGTGTTCCTGCATGGCCATGCACCTTATAGGCAACATTTAGAAGCAGCTGTCACTTGTACCAGAAGAAGTCAACTGATGCTACCTCTATAGACGTTTAAGAGGTTTGTTTCCCTTACATAGAATTTACCACACAGAAACAGGCCATTCGGCCAACTGGTCCGTGCCGGTGTGAATGCTCCACACGCGCCTCCTCCCACCCTATCACCATAACCCTCTATTCCTTTCTCCCTCGTATGTTTGTCCAGCCTCCCCTTAAATGCATCTATACTATTCGCCTCAACCACTCCCTGTGGGAGCGAGTTCCACATTCTCAGCACTCTCTGGGTAAAGAGGTTTCTCCTGAATTCCCTAGTGAATTTATTAGTGACGATCTTATATTGATGGCCCCCTAGTTCTGGTCTCTCCCGCAAATTAGTAACAATACTGTGGAGGAGGAATTCCTGGAGTATTTACGGGATGGTTTCCTGGACCAATATGTCGAGGAACCAACCAGAGATCAGGCCATCTTAGACTGGGTATTATGTAACGAGAAAGGATTAATTAGCAATCTTGTTGTACGAGGCCCCTTGGGTCGGAGCGATCATAATATGATCGAATTCTTCATTAAGATGGAGAATGAAGTAGTTGACTCCGAAATAAGGGTCCTCAATTTAAATAAAGGAAACTACGATGGTCTGAGGCGTGAGTTGGGTAGGATTGATTGGGGAATGTCACTCAAAGGGTTGACGGTGGATAGGCAATGACAAACATTCAAAGACCGCATGGATGAACTACAGAATTTGTTCATCCCAGTTTGGCATAAAAATAAAACAAAAAAGGTGACTCAACCATGGCTAACAAGGGAAATTAGGGATAGCATAAGATCCAAGGAGAGGACATATAAATTGGCCAGAAAAAGCAGTAAACCTGAGGATTGGGAGCAGTTTAGGATTCAACAAAGGAGGACAAAGGGATTAATTAAGAAAGGGAAAATAGAATATGAGAGTAAGCTTGCAGGGAACATAAAAACTGACTGTAAAAGCTTTTATAGATATGTGAAGAGAAAAAGATTAGTGAAGTCAAGCGTAGGTCCCTTGCAGTCAGAATCAGGGGAATTTATAATGGGGAACAAAGAAATGGCTGACCAATTAAATACATACTTTGGTTCTGTCTTCACAAAGGAGGACACAAATAACCTCCCAGAGATGTCAGGGAACATAGGGTCTGATGAAAGGGAGGAACTGAAAGAAATCAGTATTTATAGGGAAATGGTGTTAGGGAAATTGATGGGATGGAAGGCCGATAAATCCCCAGGGCCTGATAATCTACATCCTAGGGTACTTAAGGAAGTGGCCCTAGAAATAGTTGATGCTTTGCTGATCATCTTCCAGCATTCGATGGAATCTGGAACAGTACCCATGGATTGGAGGGTAGCTAATGTTACCCCACTATTCAAAAAAGGTGGTAGAGAGAAAGTGGGGAATTATACTGACATCGGTAGTGGGGAAAATGCTAGAGTCCATTATAAAAGATGTAATAGCAGAGCACTTGGAAAACAGTGACAGGATCGGACAAAGTCAACATGGATTTACAAAAGGTAAATCGTGCTTGACTAATCTACTGGAATTTTTTGAGGATGTAACTGGTAAAATAGATAAGGGAGAACCAGTGGATGTGGTGTATTTGGACTTTCAGAAGGCTTTTGATAAGGTCCCGCATTAGAGATTAGCGTGTAAAGTTAAGGCACATGGGATTGGAGGCGAGGTATTGACTTGGATAGAGAACTGGTTGGCAGACAGAAAGCAAAGAGTTGGAATAAACGGGTCTTTTTCCAAGTGGCAGGCAGTGACTAGTGGGGTACCGCAGGGATCGGTCCTTGGGCCCCAGCTATTCACAATATATATTAATGATCTAGACAAGGGAACTAGATGTAATATCTCCAAATTTGCAGACGACACAAATCTGGGTGGGGTGTGTGCTGTGAGGAGGATGCCGAGAAACTCCAGGATGATTTGGACAGGTTGGGTGATTGGGCAAAAGCATGGCAGATGCAATATAACGTGGATAAATGCAAGGTTATCCACTTTGGTGGCAAAAACAGGAAGGCAGATTATTATCTGAATGGCAATAGATTGGGAGAAGGGGAAGTGCAACGAGACCTGGGTGTCCTTGTGCACCAGTCAATGAAGGTAAGCATGCAGGTGCAGCAGGCGGTTAAGGCGGCAAATGGCATGTTGGCCTTCGTAGAGAGAGGGTTTGAGTACAGGAACAAGGATGTCTTGCTGCAGTTGTACAGGGCCTTGGTGAGACCACATCTTGAGTATTGTGTGCAGTTTTGGTCGCCTTATCTGAGGAAGGATGTTGTTGCCATGGAAGGAGTTCAGCGAAGATTCACCAGGCTGATACCTGGGATGGCAGGAATGACTATGAGGAGAGATTGGGTCGATTGGGCTTGTACTCGCTGGAGTTTAGAAGAATGAGAGGGGATCTCATTGAAACTTATAAAATCCTGACAGGACTGGACAGACTAGATGCAGGAAGGATGTTCCCGATGGTCGGGGAGTCCAGAACCAGGGGTCACAGTCTAAGGATAAGGGGTAAGCCATTTAGGACAGAAATGAGGAGGAATTTCTTCACCCAGAGAGTGGTGAACCTGTGGAATTCTCTACCACAGAAGGCAGTTGAGGCCAATTCATTAAATATATTCAAGAAGGAATTGGATATATTTCTTAAGGCTAAAGGGATCAAGGGGTATGGGGAGAAAGCAGGGACAGGGTACTGAATTTGGATGATCAGCCATGATCTCATTGAATGGCGGAGCAAGCTCGAGGGGCCGAATGGCCTACTCCTGCTCCTATCTTCTATGTTAAGTGGAAACATCTTCTCTACATCTGCCCTATCAAACTCATTCATAATCTTCAAGACCTCTATCAGTTCACCCCTCAGTCTTCTCCTTTCGAGAGAAAAGAGCCCCAATCTTTCCCCCTCAGTTCTGGTATCATCCCAGTAAATCTTTTTTGCACTTTTCCCCAGTGCTTCTATATCCTTTGGCGAATGCTTAGTGTGGGCACTCAATGAGGAAGTGGTCATACTCACTCCATCAGTGTGATACCAAAGTCAAGACACTGAAATATATTGTCCACTACTGGCAAATTAAGTTAAGCATGATTAAAAATTAATCTTCACAATAATCAGCACTTGACATTGCTGATTCCAGTCACACGGGCCCACAGAAACGCTTGGGGCCTACTTGCCTCAAGTAAGGAACACAGCCTTCCTCATCTACTACTTAGGGGCCTTAAATTATCCCCCAGGCCTCTGCGGGTTCTGGGTGGTGCAATCAGTTCAAACTTTACTCAGTCTGCTCCCTGGGTTGAAGGCCAACACCAAGTGGATGGCAGATCATTGTAAGCCCTTCCCTCAGGCCCAAACTAAAGACCATTTCAAGCCAATTCCTCAGCAATGAGGCGACAGGACAAAGCCGGCAGCATAGCGGGAGCGTTACTCTGCTCTAACTGTAGAACCACAGAGACCGGCACTGGGATGAGGTTGCCGAGACACGGTTAACATACCCCATCTGTCTCACCGCTCCGCTGCACGCTGTCCTTCAGTGATTTCCGTTTGCTGTTTTTCTCCTTTTGCTCAGTACTGGATCCTTTCCCCTCCTTGTTCTTGATGACGTTGTACTGTTTCCGAGGCTTGAAGGCTGGAAGTGGCTTGTCCTCCTCTCCCTTGATGTGCCGTTCGTATGGCAAGACCAGTCTGCCCGAGAGAGGAGGAGGAGGATCAGAGCAGATTGCCACGACTGCACCATGAGGGCACCTGATATCTGCCGCTACCCTGCGTCACTCCTTCCCACCCTCCGCCACCTGTCCCACGAAGGGAAAGCAGACAGAGGTCCTGTCTACCTGTACAGCTGATGTAAAACACCAGAGTTCCCCTGGCGTCCTGGCCAGCATTTCTCCCTCAGCCAGCACCAGGAACAGAAGGTCTGACTGCTCATCCATTCTCTTGCGGTTTAAGATCTTGCTATGCGTAAAGTGGTGGCTACGTTCCCTGACATAAAACTCCGTCAATTACCAATTAATCAAAGGCCTGCAAAGCACTTTTGTTTGAGGATTTCTGATATGCCGCGTGAGGGCAACTTCATGAATGGGGGATTGTAGAGAAACTTTACTCTGTATCTGACCCGTGCTGTACCTGCCCTGGGAGTGTTTGATGGGGACAGTGTAGAGGGAGCTTTACTCTGTATCTAACCCGTGCTGTACCTGCCCTGGGAGTGTTTGATGGGACAGTGTAGAGGGAGCTTTACTCTGTATCTAACCCGTGCTGTACCTGCCCTGGGAGTGTTTGATGGGGACAGTGTAGAGGGAGCTTTACTCTGTATCTAACCCGTGCTGTCCCTGCCCTGGGAGTGTTTGATGGGACAGTGTAGAGGGAGCTTTACTCTGTATCTAACCCATGCTGTACCTGCCCTGGGAGTGTTTGATGGGACAGTGTAGAGGGAGCTTTACTCTGTATCTGACCCGTGCTGTACCTGCCCTGGGAGTGTTTGATGGGACAGTGCAGAGGGAGCTTTACTCTGTATCTAACCCGTGCTGTACCTGCCCTGGGAGTGTTTGACGGGTCAGTGTAGAGGGAGCTTTACTCTGTATCTAACCCGTGCTGTACCTGCCCTGGGAGTGTTTGATGAGACAGTGTAGAGAAGCTTTACTCTGTATCTAACCCGTGCTGTACCTGCCCTGCGAGTGTTTGATGGGACAGTGTAGAGGGAGCTTTACTCTGTATCTAACCCGTGCTGTACCTGCCCTGGGAGTGTTTGATGGGACAGTGTAGAGGGAGCTTTACTCTGTATCTAACCCGTGCTGTACCTGCCCTGGGAGTGTTTGATGGGACAGTGTAGAGGGAGCTTTACTCTGTGTCTGACCCGTGCTGTACCTGCCCTGGGAGTGTTTGATGGGACAGTGTAGAGAAGCTTTACTCTGTATCTAACCCGTGCTGTACCTGCCCTGGGAGTGTTTGATGGGACAGTGTAGAGGGAGCTTTACTCTGTGTCTGACCCGTGCTGTACCTGCCCTGGGAGTGTTTGATGGGACAGTGTAGAGAAGCTTTACTCTGTATCTAACCCGTGCTGTACCTGCCCTGGGAGTGTTTGATGGGACAGTGTAGAGGGAGCTTTACTCTGTGTCTGACCCGTGCTGTACCTGCCCTGGGAGTGTTTGATGGGACAGTGTAGAGGGAGCTTTACTCTGTGTCTAACCTGTGCTGTACCTGCCCTGGGAGTGTTAGATGGGACAGTGTAGAGAAGCTTTACTCTGTGTCTGACCCGTGCTGTACCTGCCCTGGGAGTGTTTGATGGGGACAGTGTAGAGAAACTTTACTCTGTGTCTGACCCGTGCTGTACCTGCCCTGGGAGTGTTTGATGGGACAGTGTAGAGGGAGCTTTACTCTGTATCTAACCCGTGCTGTACCTGCCCTGGGAGTGTTTGATGAGACAGTGTAGAGGGAGCTTTATTCTGTATCTAACCCGTGCTGTCCCTGCCCTGGGAGTGTTTGATGGGACAGTGTAGAGGGAGCTTTACTCTGTATCTAACCCGTGCTGTACCTGCCCTGGGAGTGTTTGATGGGACAGTGTAGAGGGAGCTTTACTCTGTGTCTGACCCGTGCTGTACCTGCCCTGGGAGTGTTTGATGGGACAGTGTAGAGGGAGCTTTACTCTGTATCTAACCCGTGCTGTACCTGCCCTGGGAGTGTTTGATGGGACAGTGTAGAGGGAGCTTTACTCTGTGTCTGACCCGTGCTGTACCTGCCCTGGGAGTGTTTGATGGGACAGTGTAGAGAAGCTTTACTCTGTATCTAACCCGTGCTGTACCTGCCCTGGGAGTGTTTGATGGGACAGTGTAGAGGGAGCTTTACTCTGTGTCTGACCCGTGCTGTACCTGCCCTGGGAGTGTTTGATGGGACAGTGTAGAGAAGCTTTACTCTGTATCTAACCCGTGCTGTACCTGCCCTGGGAGTGTTTGATGGGACAGTGTAGAGGGAGCTTTACTCTGTGTCTGACCCGTGCTGTACCTGCCCTGGGAGTGTTTGATGGGACAGTGTAGAGGGAGCTTTACTCTGTGTCTAACCTGTGCTGTACCTGCCCTGGGAGTGTTAGATGGGACAGTGTAGAGAAGCTTTACTCTGTGTCTGACCCGTGCTGTACCTGCCCTGGGAGTGTTTGATGGGGACAGTGTAGAGAAACTTTACTCTGTGTCTGACCCGTGCTGTACCTGCCCTGGGAGTGTTTGATGGGACAGTGTAGAGGGAGCTTTACTCTGTATCTAACCCGTGCTGTACCTGCCCTGGGAGTGTGTGATGGGACAGTGTAGAGGGAGCTTTACTCTGTGTCTGACCCGTGCTGTACCTGCCCTGGGAGTGTTTGATGGGACAGTGTAGAGGGAGCTTTACTCTGTATCTAACCCGTGCTGTACCTGCCCTGGGAGCGTTTGATGGGACAGTGTAGAGGGAGCTTTACTCTGTATCTAACCCGTGCTGTACCTGCCCTGGGAGTGTTTGATGGGACAGTGTAGAGAGAGCTTTACTCTGTATCTAACCCGTGCTGTACCTGCCCTGGGAGTGTCTGATGGGACAGTGTAGAGGGAGCTTTACTCTGTGTCTGACCCGTGCTGTACCTGCCCTGGGAGTGTTTGATGGGACAGTGTAGAGGGAGCTTTACTCTGTATCTAACCCGTGCTGTACCTGCCCTGGGAGTGTTTGATGGGACAGTGTAGAGGGAGCTTTACTCTGTATCTAACCCCGTGCTATACCTGCCCCGGGAGTGTTTGATGGGACAGTGTAGAGGGAGCTTTACTCTGTATCTAACCCGTGCTGTACCTGCCCTGGGAGTGTTTGATGGGACAGTGTAGAGGGAGCTTTACTCTGTATCTAACCCATGCTGTACCTGCCCTGGGAGTGTGTGATGGGACAGTGTAGAGGGAGCTTTACTCTGTGTCTGACCCGTGCTGTACCTGCCCTGGGAGTGTTTGATGGGACAGTGCAGAGGGAGCTTTACTCTGTATCTAACCCATGCTGTACCTGCCCTGGGAGTGTTTGATGGGACAGTGTAGAGGGAGCTTTACTCTGTATCTAACCCATGCTGTACCTGCCCTGGGAGTGTTTGATGGGACGGTGTAGAGGGAGCTTTACTCTGTATCTAACCTGTGCTGTACCTGCCCTGGGAGTGTTTGATGGGACAGTGCAGAGGGAGCTTTACTCTGTATCTAACCCGTGCTGTACCTGCCCTGGGAGTGTTTGATGGGACAGTGTAGAGGGAGCTTTACTCTGTATCTAACCCGTGGTGTACCTGCCCTGGGAGTGTTTGATGGGACAGTGTAGAGAAGCTTTACTCTGTATCCAATCCCATGCTGTCCCTGCCCTGGGAGTGTTTGATGGGACAGTGTAGAGGGAGCTTTACTCTGTATCTAACCCATGCTGTACCTGCCCTGGGAGTGTTTGATGGGACAATGTAGAGGGAACTTTACTCTGTATCTAACCTGTGCTGTACCTGCCCTGGGAGTGTTAGATGGGACAGTGTAGAGGGAGCTTTACTCTGTATCTAACCCGTGCTGTACCTGCCCTGGGAGTGTTTGATGGGACAGTGTAGAGGGAGCTTTACTCTGTATCTAACCCGTGCTGTAGCTGCCCTGGGAGTGTTTGATGGGACAGTGTAGAGGGAGCTTTACTCTGTATCTAACCCGTGCTGTACCTGCCCTGGGAGTGTTTGATGGGACAGTGTAGAGGGAGCTTTACTCTGTATCTAACCCGTGCTGTAGCTGCCCTGGGAGTGTTTGATGGGACAGTGTAGAGGGAGCTTTACTCTGTATCTAACCCGTGCTGTACCTGCCCTGGGAGTAAACCTCCCTCTACACTGTCCCATCTGAACCTGCGATCCAATTGGATCCCAATTCTGGAACTTGATTGGTTGGTTGAAGGGAGAGTAGTGTCTAGGATCAGACCACTCAGCTGTGGGATGGTATAGCTTACAGGGGCCGGATCTCCCCGAATCTTCAGCCTGATAGATCGAAGGGACTCAGCAACACCACATTGTCAAAGAATAGTCGGCGTGAGACCAAAATTCCAACACCGTCCCTCTGCAGGCGAGGTGCAAATGGACAAAGGCCATCCACTGAAAGGCCGGTGCCACCTACCTCTCGTAGTGTCGGCGTGTACATGTGGCGGCACTGGTGCTCCCAGGGTTTCCGCCCAGCTCGTCGTAGATGTTCTTCCAGAGGCGGCTTGTTGTAACCTGCAAGGGCAGAAAGCAAATGGACGGTAGCCTAGTGGTTATGGTACCAGACCAGCAACCCGGAGGCGTTGAGTTCAAATCCCAGCGCTGCAGGTTGGGAATAAATGGCAACCAATAAAAACCCAACTGGTTTGTCTCTGTCTTTCAGGGAAGGGAACCTGTCTCCCCTATCCAGTCTGTACCTGCACGTGACTCCAGTCTCAGCCATGGCTCAGTCGGCAGCACTCACCTCCCAGTCAGTGCGTTCAAGTCCCACTTGAGCACATAATCCAGGCCAACACGCCCAGTGCAGTGCCGAGGGAGGGTTGCACTGTTGAAGGTGCTGTCTTTCGGATGAGACATTAAACTCAGGTGGATGTAAAAGATCCCACAGCCACTATTTGAAGGAGGGCAGGGGAGTTCTCCCCGGTGTCCTGGCCAATATTTATCCCTCAACCATCACCTAAGACAGATTACCTAGTCATTTATTTCATTGCTGTGTGTGGGAACTTGCTGTGCGCAAATTGGCTGCCGCATTTCCTACATTACAACAGTGAGAAAACAGACCAAGTTCCATCGAGTCCGCCCTCTACCCTCCTGGTAGTCGCACGATACAACGATAATGGATAAATGGGATGTAACAGATATTAAGCAGGTGCAGGGGGGGGGGTGGAGGAAGGAATAGAACCGTGTCCGTTCTATTTCCCGCACTTCTGCCCTCACCCCTGCCCCTCCCTCCCGGAACCACGATAGAGTTCCCCTTGTCCTCACCTTTCACCCCACCAGCCTCCACATTCAACGGATCATCCTCCGCCATTTCCGCCACCTCCAACGTGATCCCACCACCAAACACATCTTCCCCTCACCTCCCCTTTCAGCATTCCGAAGGGACCGCTCCCTCCGCGACACCCTGGTCCACTCCTCTATCACCCCCAACAGCCCTTCTCCTTCACGTGCAAGTGCAGGAGATGCAACACCTGCTCTTTTACCTCCTCCCTTCCCACTGTCCAGGGCCCCGAACACCCCTTCTGTAAAGTCTGTGGGTTGTATAGCGAAGTAATACACAGACTACAAGAGTAACTTAAACAGGACTTTACTATTCGAAGGTCAGGGCGAATCTGCCCAATAAGTTCTGCCACAGCACTTATATACCGGTGTGGTCACCGTCGGTATTACAGTATACAGCAGCCAGGATAAAGTAGTGCCACACCTAAAATAGTTCTCTTAAAGGTGGACGGTTACATACAATAGTTCTCTTAAAGGTAGAACAGTTACATACACTACACCTTCCAGGTGAAACAGCGATTTACTTGTACTTCTTACAATCTAGTATACTGTATTCGCTGCTCACGATGTGGTCTCCTCTACACTGGGGAGACCAAACGCAGATTGGGCGACCGCTTTGCGGAACACCTCCGTTCAGTCCGTAAGGGTGACCCTGAGCTTCCGGTCGCCTGTCACTTTAATTCTCCGCTTCACTCCCACTCTGACCTCTCCGTCCTCGGGCTATTGCATTGCTGCAATGAAGCTCAACGTAAGCTCGAGGAACAGCACCTCATCTTTCGATTGGGCACTTTGCAGCCTGCCGGACTCAACACTGAGTTCAGCAATTTCAGATAATAATCCCTGCCATTTTTCATGCTGTATGATTTTTGCCATTCCCATTTGCAACATTTTATGCTTCCTGCCTCTTACAAAAGTACAGGATGTTCTTTCTATTTCTTCCTCCCCCTCCCCGCTGTCTCTGCACCTGCTTAATATCTGTTACATCTCCAGCTTTTTCCAGTTCTGATGAAGGGTCCCAGACCTGAAACGTTAACTCTGTTTCTCTCTCCACGGATGCTGCCTGGCCTGCTGAGTATTTCCAGCGTTTTCTGTTGTTACAACGATAATGGAGTTGTTAACTGATAGAGATCGATCGATCAAAGCAATCGATCTCAATCAGGCAACTAGCCGGCCGGCCATCAACTGTTGTAGTCACGACAATCTCCAGCCAATCAAATCTGCCAATAAAACAATCTAATTGGGGAAAGGGCTGAGGGCTGTGCTCAGTACAGACACACGTATCGCAGACGTTTGGCTCAAGTGCCCTCTAGATGAGCAAACAAGATCCTGCCTCAGAAGATTAAAGCGGAAATTCTTGTTGGCAGTATTAGTGGTGGAGTGTTGACCACATTGGTACCGTATCTCTCAGTCCAATATTTTAGCAGTAACCTTAACTCATCTATCTATTTTTAATAATCTTGTGTACGTGCGCACTTCCTGTTACGATGCAGATCTTTAGTCACTATTTCTCAGTAACACTTTCATATCAACATCTGAAGTCAACGGTTAGAATGGGAAATCCCCCGTCTGCCCGGCAATCGTGGGCTGGCTCCATTCAGGCCTCCAACCAGCAGGCGGCACTGTCCCTGTGCCTCAGAGAGAAAGAGAGGGGGGGGGAGAGAGGAGCGAGCGCGAGAGAGAGCGAGGGGGCGAGAGAGAGAGAGAGAGAGGGGGCGAGAGAGAGAGAGGGCGAGAGAGAGAGAGGGCGAGAGAGGGGGCGAGAGAGAGAGAGGAGCGACAGAGACAGAGAGAGAGCGCGAGAGAGAGAGAGGAGCGACAGAGACAGAGAGAGAGCGCGAGAGAGAGCGTGCGAGAGAGCGCGCGAGAGAGAGAGCGCGAGAGAGAGAGAGAGAGCGAGAGCGAGAGAGCGAGAGAGAGAGCGCGAGAGAGAGCACGAGAGAGCGCGAGAGAGAGAGCGCGCGAGAGAGAGAGAGCGCGCGATAGAGAGAGCGCGAGAGAGAGAGAGCGCGAGAGAGAGAGAGAGAGAGAGAGCGCGAGAGAGAGAGAGCGAGAGAGAGAGAGAGCGCGCGAGAGCGAGAGAGAGAGCACGAGAGAGAGCGCGAGAGAGAGAGCGCGAGAGAGAGAGCGCGAGAGAGCGCGAGAGAGCGAGAGAGCGAGAGAGAGCGCGAGAGAGAGCGCGAGAGAGAGCGAGAGAGAGAGAGAGCGCGAGAGAGAGAGAGAGAGCGCGCGAGAGAGAGAGCGAGAGAGAGAGAGAGAGCGCGAGAGAGCGAGCGAGAGAGAGAGAGAGAGAGAGCGCACGCGCGAGAGAGAGAGAGAGAGCGCGCGAGAGCGAGCGAGCGAGCGAGAGAGCGCGCGAGAGAGAGAGAGAGAGCGCGAGAGAGACTGAGAGCGCGCGCGAGAGAGAGAGCGCGAGAGAGAGCGCGAGAGAGAGAGCGCAAGAGAGAGCGCGAGAGAGAGAGCGCGCGCTGCGCTGCGGGCGAGAGAGAGAGAGCGCGCGAGAGAGAGCGAGAGAGAGAGAGCGCGCGCGAGAGAGAGCGCGCGAGAGAGAGAGAGCGCGACAGAGAGCGCGCGAGAGAGAGAGAGCGCGAGAGAGACTGAGAGCGCGCGCGAGAGAGAGAGCGCGAGAGAGAGAGCGCGAGAGAGAGAGCGCAAGAGAGAGCGCGAGAGAGAGAGCGCGCGCGCGCTGCGGGCGAGAGAGAGAGAGCGCGCGAGAGAGAGCGAGAGCGAGAGAGAGAGTGCGCGAGAGAGAGCGCGCGCGCGCGAGAGACTGAGAGCGCGCGCGAGAGAGAGAGCGCGCGAGAGAGAGAGAGAGAGCGAGAGAGCGCGCGAGAGAGAGCGCGCGCGAGAGAGAGCGCGAGAGAGAGAGAGCGCGAGAGAGAGAGCGCGCGCGAGAGAGAGAGAGCGCGAGAGAGAGAGCGCGAGAGAGAGAGAGCGAGAGAGAGAGAGCGCGAGAGAGAGAGAGAGAGAGCGCGAGAGAGAGCGCGAGAGCGCGAGAGAGAGCGCGAGAGAGAGAGAGAGAGAGCGCGAGAGAGAGAGAGAGAGAGAGAGCGCGAGAGAGAGAGAGAGAGCGCTGAGAGAGAGAGAGAGAGCGCGCGAGAGAGAGCGCGAGAGCGAGAGAGAGAGAGCGCGAGAGAGCGCGAGAGAGAGAGAGCGCGAGAGAGAGAGAGAGCGCGAGAGAGAGAACGCGAGAGAGAGCGCGAGAGAGAGAACGCGAGAGAGAGCGCGAGAGAGAGAGCGCGAGAGAGCGCGAGAGAGAGAGAGCGAGAGAGAGCGCGAGAGAGCGAGAGAGAGCGAGAGAGCGCGAGAGAGAGCGCGAGAGAGAGAGAGAGCGCGAGAGAGAGAGAGCGCGAGAGAGAGAGAGAGCGCGAGAGAGAGAGCGCGAGAGAGAGAGCGCGAGAGAGAGAGAGAGTGCGAGAGAGAGAACGCGAGAGAGAGCGCGAGAGAGAGAACGCGAGAGAGAGAACGCGAGAGAGAGCGCGAGAGCGCGAGAGAGAGAGCGCGAGAGCGCGAGAGAGCGCGAGAGAGAGAGCGCGAGAGAGCGAGAGAGAGCAAGAGAGCGCGAGAGAGCGCGAGAGAGCGAGAGAGAGCGCGAGAGAGCGCGAGAGAGAGCGCGAGAGAGCGCGAGAGAGAGCGCGAGAGAGAGCGCGAGAGAGAGAGAGCGCGAGCGAGAGAGCGCGAGAGAGAGAGAGCGCGAGAGAGAGAGCGCGAGAGAGCGCGAGAGAGAGAGAGCGCGAGAGAGAGAGAGAGCGCGCGAGAGAGAGCGCGAGAGAGAGAGAGCGCGAGAGAGCGCGAGAGAGAGAGAGCGCGAGAGAGAGAGCGCGAGAGAGAGAGAGAGAGCGAGAGAGAGAGCGCGAGAGAGAGAGAGAGCGCGCGAGAGAGAGAGAGAGAGCGCACGCGCGAGAGAGAGAGAGAGCGCGCGCGAGAGAGAGAGCGCGAGAGAGACTGAGAGCGCGCGCGAGAGAGAGAGAGCGCGTAGAGAGAGAGAGAGCGCGCGCGCGAGAGAGAGAGAGAGCGCGCGAGAGAGCGAGAGAGAGAGAGAGAGCGCGCGAGAGCGAGCGAGAGAGACTGAGAGCGCACGCGAGAGAGAGAGAGAGAGCGCGCGCGCGCGAGCGAGAGAGAGAGCGAGAGCGCGCGAGAGAGAGACTGAGAGCGCGCGAGAGAGAGAGAGAGAGAGCGTGCGCGCGAGCGAGAGCGCGAGAGGGAGAGAGAGCGCGCGAGAGAGAGAAAGAGAGAGCGCTCGAGAGAGAGAGAGAGCGCGCGAGAGAGAGAGAGCGCGAGCGCGAGAGAGAGAGAGAGGGGAGAGAGAGAGAGCGCGAGCGCGAGAGAGAGAGAGGGGAGAGAGAGAGAGAGGGGAGAGAGCGAGAGAGAGACAGACAGAGAGAGGGAGGGAGGGGAGACAGAGGGAGGGGGGGAGGGAGGGGGAGACAGAGGGGAGACAGAGGGAGGGACAGAGGAGGGGGAGACAGAGGGAGGGAGAGGGGGAGACAGAGGGAGGGAGGGAGGGAGGGAGGGGGAGACAGAGGGAGGGAGGGAGGGAGGGGGAGACAGAGGGAGGGAGGGAGGGGGAGACGGAGGGGGAGACAGAGGGAGGGAGGGAGGGGGAGACGGAGGGGGAGACGGAGGGAGGGAGGGAGGGGGAGACGGAGGGAGGGAGGGAGGGGGAGACGGAGGGAGGGAGGGAGGGAGGGGGAGACGGAGGGAGGGAGGGAGGGGGAGACGGAGGGAGGGAAGGAGGGAGGGAGGGGGAGACGGAGGGAGGGAGGGAGGGAGGGGGAGACGGAGGGAGGGAAGGAGGGAGGGACAGAGGGAGGGAGGCAGGGGGAGACAGAGGGAGGGAGGGAGGGGGAGACAGAGGGAGGAAGGGAGGGGGAGTCAGAGGGAGGGAGGGAGACAGGGGGAGACAGAGGGAGGGAGGGGGAGACAGAGGGAGGGAGGGAGGGGGAGACAGAGGGAGGGAGGGAGGGAGGGAGGGGGAGACAGAGGGAGGGAGGGGGAGACAGGGGGAGACAGGGAGGGAGGGAGAGACAGGGGGAGACAGGGAGGGAGGGAGGGAGGGGGAGACAGAGGGCGGGAGGGAGGGAGGGAGGGAGGGGGGGTCAGAGGGAGGGAGGGAGGGGGAGACAGAGGGAGGGAGGGAGGGGGAGACAGAGGGAGGGAGGGAGGGAGGGGGAGACAGGGGGAGACAGAGGGAGGAGGGAGGGGGGGAGACAGGGAGGGAGGGGGAGACAGAGGGCGGGAGGGAGGGAGGGAGGGGGAGTCAGAGGGAGGGAGGGAGGGAGGGAGGGGGAGACAGAGGGAGAGACAGAGGGAGGGAGGGAGGGGGAGACAGAGGGAGGGAGGGAGACGGGGGAGACAGAGGGAGGGAGGGAGGGAGGGAGACAGGGGGAGACAGAGGGAGACAGAGGGAGGGAGGGAGGGAGACAGGGGGAGACAGAGGGAGGGAGGGAGGGAGACAGGGGGAGGGAGGGAGGGGGAGACAGGGGGAGGGAGGGAGGGAGGGAGGGGGAGTCAGAGGGAGGGAGGGAGGGAGGGGGAGACAGAGGGAGGGAGGGAGGGGGAGACAGAGGGAGGGAGGGAGGGGGGAGACAGAGGGAGGGAGGGAGGGGGGGAGACAGAGGGAGGGAGGGAGGGAGGGGGAGACGGAGGGAGGGAGACAGGGGGAGACAGAGGGAGGGAGGGAGAGTCAGAGGGAGGGGGAGACAGAGGGAGGGAGGGAGGGAGGGAGGGGGAGACAGAGGGAGGGGGAGTCAGAGGGAGGGAGGGGGAGACAGAGGGAGGGAGGGAGGGAGGGGGAGACGGAGGGGGAGTCAGAGGGAGGGAGGGAGGGAGGGGGAGACAGAGGGAGGGAGGGAGGGGGAGACAGAGCGAGGGAGGGAGGGGGAGACAGAGGGAGGGAGGGAGGGGGAGACAGAGCGAGGGAGGGAGGGGGAGGCAGAGGGAGGGAGGGAGACAGAGGGAGGGAGGGAGGGGGAGACAGAGGGAGGGAGGGAGGGAGGGGGAGACAGAGGGAGGGAGGGAGGGAGGGAGGGGGAGACAGAGGGAGGGAGGGAGGGAGGGAGAGACAGAGGGAGGGAGGGAGGGAGGGGAGACAGGGGGAGACAGGGAGGGAGGGGGAGACAGGGGGAGGGAGGGAGGGAGGGGGAGACAGGGGGAGACAGAGGGAGGGAGGGAGGGGGAGACAGAGGGAGGGAGGGAGGGAGGGAGGGGGAGACAGAGGGAGGGAGGAAGGGGGAGACGGAGGGAGGGAGGGAGGGGGAGACAGGGAGGGAGGGAGGGGGGGAGGGAGGGGGAGACAGAGGGAGGGGGAGACAGGGGGAGACAGAGGGAGGGAGGGAGGGGGAGACAGCGGGAGGGAGGGAGGGAGGGGGAGACAGGGGGAGGGAGGGAGAGACAGAGGGAGGGAGGGAGGGGGAGACAGAGGGAGGGAGGGAGGGGGAGACAGAGGGAGGGAGGGGGAGACAGAGGGAGGGAGGGAGGGAGGGGGAGACAGAGGGAGGGAGGGAGGGGGGAGGAGGGAGGGAGGGAGGGAGGGGGAGACAGAGGGAGGGAGGGAGGGAGGGGGAGACAGAGGGAGGGCGGGAGGGAGGGAGGAGACAGAGGGAGGGGGAGACAGGGGGAGACAGAGGGAGGGAGGGAGGGGAGACAGCGGGAGGGAGGGAGGGAGGGGGAGACGGGGAGGGAGGGAGAGACAGAGGGAGGGAGGGAGGGGGAGACAGAGGGAGGGAGGGGGAGACAGAGGGAGGGAGGGAGGGGGAGACAGAGGGAGGGAGGGGGAGACAGAGGGAGGGAGGGGGAGACAGAGGGAGGGAGGGAGGGGGAGACAGGGAGGGAGGGAGGGAGGGAGGGGGAGACAGAGGGAGGGAGGGAGGGAGGGGGAGACAGAGGGAGGGAGGGAGGGGGGAGACAGAGGGAGGGCGGGAGGGAGGGAGGAGACAGAGGGAGGGAGGGAGGGCGAGACGGAGGGAGGGAGGGAGGGCGAGACGGAGGGAGGGAGGGAGGGAGGGCGAGACGGAGGGAGGGAGGGCGAGACGGAGGGAGGGAGAGAGGGAGGGAGGGAGGGAGGGAGGGAGGGCGAGGCGGAGGGAGGGAGGGAGGGAGGGCGAGACAGAGGGAGGGAGGGCGAGACAGAGGGAGGGAGGGAGGGAGGGCGAGACGGAGGGAGGGAGGGCGAGACGGAGGGAGGGAGGGAGGGCGAGACAGAGGGAGGGAGGGAGGGAGGGCGAGACAGAGGGAGGGAGGGAGGGAGGGCGGGAGGGAGGGAGAGACGGAGGGAGGGAGGGAGGGAGGGCGAGACGGAGGGAGGGAGGGAGGGAGGGCGAGACGGAGGGAGGGAGGGAGGGCGAGGCGGAGGGAGGGAGGGCGAGGCGGAGGGAGGGAGGGAGGGCGAGGCGGAGGGAGGGAGGGAGGGCGAGGCGGAGGGAGGGAGGGCGAGGCGGAGGGAGGGCAAGACAGAGGGAGGGAGGGAGGGAGGGCGAGACAGAGGGAGGGAGGGAGGGCGTGACAGAGGGAGGGAGGGAGGGAGGGCGAGACGGAGGGAGGGAGGGCGAGACAGAGGGAGGGAGGGCGGGAGGGCTAGACAGAGGGAGGAAGGGCGGGAGGGCGAGACAGAGGGAGGGAGGGCGAGACAGAGGGAGGGAGGGAGGGAGGGCGAGACAGAGGGAGGGAGGGAGGGCGAGACAGAGGGAGGGAGGGAGGGCGAGACAGAGGGAGGGAGGGAGGGCGAGACAGAGGGAGGGAGGGAGGGCGAGACAGAGGGAGGGAGGGCGAG